>NC_086317.1:221415825-221737325 GCF_036172605.1 Pelobates fuscus
GTTGTTGGACATAGCGTTGCAGAATAATTACTTTCGCTTCGAGACCTCATGGTACCTGCAGATAGCAGGGACCTCTATGGGGGCGGCTATGGCCCCCATGTATGCGAATGCATACATGTACCAATATGAGTCGAAATATATTTTGCAACGATATGAAGAAAAGGTCATCAGATATTTCAGATTTATCGATGACATTCTCATTTTATGGAACGGTACAGTGGAGGAGGCGGCTCAATTCACGAAAGGTCTCAATGAGTTACCCACTCCGGTTAAAATGACCAGTCATATAGATGAACTCAGTGTTCAGTTCCTTGACGTTGAGATCATGGTCATTGACCATAAGTTGGAGTATAAACTCTTTACTAAACCAACCGACCGTAACACCATCTTACATTACGGGAGCTTCCACCCCAGGCATTTAAAAATGTCACTACCGTTCTCCCAATTTTTGAGAGTGTTACGCAACAACTCTCAAGCAAGTCAATGTGATCTCCAACTTGAGATTATGTATAAAAAATTTCAAACAAGAGGATATCCGCGTCCAATACTTGAAGAAGCTCTTAAGAGAGCCAGAAGTACCCACACTGTTCCTGTAATACATGTTGATAAATTAACCAATACTAGACCAATCTTTCCAATGCTTTTGAACACCGCCAGCACGGAACTAACCACATCGGTCCGAAGCAACTGGAATATCATTACACTGGATCCATCTCTCCCTAAGAGTCTACGCCAGAAACCACTATTCTGCTATCGTAGAAACAGGAATTTAAGGGACATGTTGGTGAACACAGACCCTATACATTGCTACAAGCCGACATCTAAAGACTCCAAAAACATGGGATGTGTGAGGTGTTTGGGGTGTGTCACCTGTGGACACATTATCCCTGCCAAAACCTTCAGTCATCCACACACGGGACAGATGTTCCGAATCCAACATCGGATTCATTGTAGGAGTGACTTTGTAATTTATAAACTGTCTTGTCCTTGTGGCTTGAACTATGTTGGCAAAACAGAGACGGCACTCTGTGAAAGAATTAGGGGCCACAGATCGAGTATCCGACTTGCCTATCGAGATGGCAAGTCGGACAAACCTGTGGCCCGACATTTTCTGGAATTATCACATCCCCTGGCTTCACTTAGATGTGTGGCCATTGACCATGTGCCGACCCCTCTCCGGGGGGGAGACCGGGGTAGACTCCTCTTACAGAGAGAAACGTACTGGATAACACGGTTGGACACTATCTCGCCCAGGGGTCTAAACGAGAAGTGTTCTTTCACTATGTTTCTATAATATCCTAGTACTGGGTTGATTAGAGTACAGAGCCTCTTATGATCACCTGTGGTCTAGGATTAGTCTTTCTATCTTCATTAGTTTAAATAATTATGTAGTACTGTTTTTTACTAGAAATTTTAGCCTCTATTTAATATAAAGAGGATTTCTTGGCTATAAAAACAAAACAAAAAAACAAAAAAATTTTTTTGATACTTACATATCCACGGGGATTGAGCGGGAATCAGAGATTATGTCAATTGTTCTACAGTTACATATTAATATTGGGCCTGCTGCATATTGTTCATGCCTCTCATTTCTCACCAGACATAGATGTAATGCTTTCTTATATTGCATATAGGTCATTTGTTCATGCCTCTCATTTCTCACCAGATATAGATGTAATGCTTTCTTATATTGCATACAGTAGCACTTTAATACATTTTTCACTTGTTGCATTTTTGTTATATGTTTAACATTTTTTCACTAGTTCACCATTATTTTTTACACAGACAAAGCATATCACACTTAGATATAGATATTTGTCTCACTAATAGGTAAGTGTAACTATTCTAGAGATAGTCCATTATATTCAATTTTACACTTCACAGATAGGCAGATAATTCGCCTTTCATTACAAAGAACACATAGATCTTACGAGATCATGGACCACATTGTCTTTATATTTATACAATATTGCGTTCACGTAACTAATGTAATTATGACCAGATTGTTCACTTAAGACACGATATGATACAACACTCATATGCCATATTTGTATTTGTCCCAGCATTTTTTAAACTCTATTTACTCTCTGCTACTGCTCGCATCCTCCTGTTTCCCCTCCCCTCCTGTCTGCCTGCGATCCGGTTGCCACGGCAACACTTTTTTACACAGAAGGGCTCGGGAGGTTTTGACTCATGCCGCAGTCCGTAAGTAAAGGGTTTGACCAAAGTGACGTTGGCGTCCCTGGTTGCCCGGTAACGTCAGTCGGCGAATCAGATACCTCGAACCTGGTCACGTGGGCCAGGAACCCGGAAGTGTAGTGTGTTGATACGGCTGGCAGCTGCGATCCGTTTGTTGGCGGGAATGGAGGTGAAACACCTGAGTATGTAAGTACACTAATAGAGATTCTCCCTATATAAGCTTGCTTGTTTTAATGTTTAAGTTGTCCTGATGAAAGCTCCATGAGGAGCTGAAACGTTGATGTCCTTAACTGAATAAAGAATATTTGTTTCGCTGAGAATTCCTGGAGTGCCGGTATTTTTTGGATATTTATGATTTTTGCTACCAGAGCACCAGGTACCACTTTATAGTTTTGTTGGAGTGCAAGAATATTTTCCCGTCTTTATATATATATATATATATATATAAATATATATATATATATATATATATTATCCTAGATAAAAAAAAAAAACATTTACATCAGCTTTTGCTAAAGGACCTTCATGAATATGATTTAAGTGTAATACTTCTTTAGTTTGTCATACCAACACTGACATATGCTTAATTTATGATGTACTTTTAAACATCCTACTGTACCTTCTACAGGAGTGATGGGAATGTACATTATGTCAGACCTTTAGGAATTCAAATCATGCATCCATGCTGTATTGACAGTCTATCTTTGATATGGAAAGCAGAGCAACATCTGCTTGTGTATACTGTATCCTTGGGACAGGCTTCTTCCCAGAATCCTATATATATATTGTTGATGTGAGACCGTTCCTTTTTCATTCTTGCTCATGGAAGAAGACTAGGCCAGTTCTGAAGCTTTGCTTATTTAAAAAAGAAAAAGAAAAATTCTGGGGTATATTCGCCTTTCTTTCACTGATATGGGACTATTCTGCAATCTAGTTTAAATTTAAAAAAAAAACTGGAGGAAAGAAAAAAAAATGCAATACATGTGTACCCATTCCTAAGATTTAATATGTGGGTTAGTTAGTGGAGTGGTCATTCAGATGCTGACCTCGAACCTTATATAGGTAAGTGTATAATTATCAGCCCCTCCCAAAATTACAGGCCAAACGGCCTTAATACTTGTGTTAGGGGCACATAGCCATATATGGAGTAAGATTCTAGTACAAGCGTAGGATAGTATAAAAGAGCAAGTCGGTTGTGGTGTGCCGGGACCGACGATACGGTAGGCCTGTAAATAAAGTGGGCAAAAGTGAATAATAAGATTTAATTCAGTCAACAAATACATACAATTTAACCAGACATTTCCTTAAATGCATTTCTTATTTCCTGTACAGGTTTGGGTATTTGGGTATGTATCTTGTGAACCGATTTCTGAATTCCTCTGAGTATATTTTTTATCTGATATGGTGACATAAAACTAGTGTTGTTTGGCAATAGGGTTAGCATGTGGTGTTGTACACCTGTCAAATATAATTTCATGGTGTTATGAGATAGTTGTAGTTTAAGATGGCAAAAAGAAGCAAAACCCAGGATAGAGGGAGTTGAGACTTGGGGTAGCAGAGGTGTGAGGTGCTGATAAATCTATGATAAGTCTTTGTTTGAGGGAAGACAATCCCAATGGGGTTTGTGCGCCTTGCTGTAAGGCCCAAATAGAAACCCCTCTGCCAGTTCTTGGGCTATGAGTGAGTCTACCGCCGTTGGGTTCTGTTGTGCTGACTGCAAGTTAGGGCATTCTATATACCCTGAGGGCATATGTACGGTACCTGTATGGAACCCCTCTGAAAATCCAGATATAAGGAAATCTACTAAATGTCTGGAAGGGTGATGCGTCAGTAGTGCTGAAAAATCATGAATGTTGACAGACGTTAAGTACAGTTTAGGGTACATTTTATTGGGACACATGGTTTTTGCATGTGCCCTGAAACATTTAGAACATAAATGCAATCTTCTGCATGCACTGAAGCTACATGTACCCACTTAAACATTATTGCAAATCTGGGATTTGCCAAATAATATGATGGGACGACCTAGTTTGTCTCTGGTAGTTCTCTCCGTTCTACCAGAGGTGCCAGTGCTTGGAGCCTGAGAGTGATCGTCCGCCGTGCTTGGACAAAAATGTGGGTAGTGGAAAAGCAGGATGCACAAGCTGAATTTTTAAGACCTGCAAAGTGTTGGCAGAAAATCTCTGTATCCAGCCTGCTCCAGTTGATTCTGTTGCCAAATTGGGAGAGAGTGCCAGACACTTTGGTTGAAAATGACCTATGGTAGTCATAAAATGCTGTACCACCATATTTGTTTCCTAGGTCTACCAGCTTGTGCATATACAAATCGAATTCTTCCCTTCTGTTAGGGTACACTGCACAATTCACATCTCTATATATCCCAAACGTCAAAACAAACTCAGGGATGGTCAGTTTCCGGTTTAACCTGGAATCCCTGGATCTGACCACCACAGATACATCATCATGCATATAAAATTTGGTTTCTATAATATCCTGGGAGGCAATTAGCAGAGATTCTAAGTTGACATCTTTACCTTCCAAGATATCTTTTTTAATGTGTGCTGGGATCATATGTGCAGGGTTAACGTCCTGAGTGTCGGAAGAGTTGATTGACCCAGGTAACCGAGTTTCGGTTGGTGCTGGTTGGACACTAGTGGGAGGCCCAGCCTTTGTGAGGGCTGTGGTGACCGACTCAAGATTTGCCAGTCTATCATTTACTTTGCTCATGGAGTTCATGAGTTCATGAGTGAGGCTAGCATAGCCTGGATGTCACCCGAATTGGTGTTGCTGGTGCCTTCCCCCACCTCCATGGTATCCGTTGATATGTGGAGCAGTTTGAATAGTTCCGCTTTCCTTGCTGTGGCTGGGTAGGGGATTTGTCGCATTCTTAGCTCGGTGGTAATGCGTGGGATTGTCCAGGATCTGATTGATGCTGGACTAGCAACATCTCATCTACGTGAAGATGTGTCAAATCTAGCCGAAGTGCTAGGAAGAGATAATTCTTCGCCACCTTCTTGACACTTACTTGAATAACAATGAAGATAGTAATTATTATTTGAACCATGGGGGTCTTGTACTGGCTTGCTAACTAAGCCATGAGGCGTAACAATTAAAGCTTGGTTTTGGTGACTGGTGAGGCCCTGCTAGTTGCCAAGTGGCTTGAGAGGATCTATCTATGCGTTGGCGCAATGGGGAATTTTGTGGCCACCAAACGTAGTGGCGGGATTTAGGCCTCACACTGACTGTAACCAGAAAAATAGGAAAGGGAGTGACAGGTGAGGCCATTTCTATGTTACTATGCGAGGCGGCTAGCTCCTGAGTGGCCCGATGGGTGTATGCCTCCGAGTGTGAGGCGTGGTGTTGGCCTTGCGGGACCACTAACTGAACAGCGTAATGCAGAGAAAAGGATAATACCTATTGGACCCTAAAAACCCTAAATGCCAGTACTCTATTTTACTATTTTAGGGAAAATAGGATATGGTATGGTAACTGAAAACCTGAATGGATAAAACAACGTATGACATATTGGGTATGGCATATACCAAGCTTATCCAAATATGTGCAATATGTAAAAAATAAAAGCAAGGTACCGTAACATGTGAACTGCTTAAACACTGTATGCAATAATGGATAACTGAATATATATGCCAATCATAACATTATAATGTGCTGCATGAACCCGTGGTAGAAGAAAAAGTGTTCAGACAAACCTTGTATGCGATATGTCCCCCTTCTAGAGGAAATGTATGTTGTAAGCAGTGCTCTCTGTATATGTGTTCATGAAAAATAATTAAGTACTGGCATGATGAAATTACTGTTCGTGAGCTATAGGCCCAACGTAATAGTGACAGAAACCAAAAGCAGTGCTCGTTTATGAGTTTAAATATATACGAAAAAGTTAGCTTGGTATAACAGGCAATGTGCAAACAGTGATCCCGGTCGGGGGATTTAACTGCACGAACGTAAGCTGTATAATGCCCAGTGTATAACAAGCAGTGTCCCATCCAGGAGATAAATGCACAAAAAGTGTGAGCCTGGTATGACAGAAACAAGTGAAACCAGCAGTGTTCCCGTTCTGGAGATATAAAGCGTGAACAGCATAGATAGGTAATGAAACAAATCAGTTTCCCGTTTGGGAGTTGAGACTTGGGGGAGGGAGTTGAGACTTGGGGTAGCAGAGGTGTGAGGTGCTGATAAATCTATGATAAGTCTTTGTTTGAAGGAAGACAATCCCAATGGGGTTTTTTGCGCCTTGCTGTAAGGCCCAAATAGAAACCCCTCTGCCAGTTCTTGGGCTATGAGTGAGTCTACCGCCGTTGGGTTCTGTTGTGCTGACTGCAAGTTAGGGCATTCTATATACCCTGAGTGCATATGTACGGTACCTGTATGGAACCCCTCTGAAAATCCAGATATAAGGAAATCTACTAAATGTCTGGAAGGGTGATGCGTCAGTAGTGCTGAAAAATCATGAATGTTGACAGACGTTAAGTACAGTTTAGGGTACATTTTATTGGGACACATGGTTTTTGCATGTGCCCTGAAACATTTAGAACATAAATGCAATCTTCTGCATGCACTGAAGCTACATGTACCCACTTAAACATTATTGCAAATCTGGGATTTGCCAAATAATATGATGGGACGACCTAGTTTGTCTCTGGTAGTTCTCTCCGTTCTACCAGAGGTGCCAGTGCTTGGAGCCTGAGAGTGATCGTCCGCCGTGCTTGGACAAAAATGTGGGTAGTGGAAAAGCAGGATGCACAAGCTGAATTTTTAAGACCTGCAAAGTGTTGGCAGAAAATCTCTGTATCCAGCCTGCTCCAGTTGATTCTGTTGCCATCTCCCTCTCACCATCACCACTTCCCTCACACCATCACCCCCTCCCTCTCACCATCACCCCCTCCCTCTCACCATCACCTCTCTCGCCATCACCCCCTCCCCCTCTCACCATCATCCCTTCCCTCACACCATCACCCCATCCCTCACACTAACACCCCCCTCCCTCCCACCATCACCCCCTATCTCTCACCATCACCCCACCTCCCTCTCACCATCACCCCCCTCACTTACACCAACACACCTAACAATAACACCCCCCAGCCCCAATACATACAGTAAAAAACAAAGAAAAAAAGTTACCTGCGCTCTTTCCCACATCCCTATGTATATTTAAACAAATAGAGGTTATTTAGTTACTCTAATGGCCATTAGAGGGAATGCCCACCTGCAAAACCTAAAAGGCTTGCCTTGACGGGCGGATGAAGGCGGATGAAGTGTGTGTGTGGTTGGGTGGGGGGGGGGGGGGGAGGTTAAAGTGTGTGTGTGTGTGATTGTATGAATGGATTTCTTCTCTCTTAGGAGGAGCTAAATTTAAAACCTGATCTCAGACAATTTAGATATTATCAAGTGAACAATGAAAAAACGCATAAACAGGAACAATTAGCACTACAAAATCTAAATTGTAATCTAAATGTACTGATTTTTATTGTCGGTGTATACAAGTGTATACAGTTCTCTCAAGTATACAAGTCTATACTTATAGTATGGTTATTTTTCACATCTCACTGTGATTGGATGGCTTGAATATCTATCCATGATGATGACCCTTATCCACCGCAGAAGCACCTATAATGGGTAAGTAAGCATAAGAACTGGACCGTGGAGCAATGGAAAAAGGTTGATTGGTCTGATAAATCTGTTTCTTTTTAGATCACTTGGACAGCCGGTGCATGTGCGTTGTTTTTGTGGGTAAGATGGCATCAAGATGCACTATGGGAAGAAGGCAGGAAGGCAGGGTTATGCTCTTAGCAATGTTATATTGGGAAACATTGGGTCATGGCATTCAGGGGCAGCTGGGATGAGGCGCAGGGAGGCAATTTCCCCCCAAGCAGCCCTAAATGATTTTAAAAATGGCCACCTGCAGAGCGGTTTAAGGCCTCGTGGCTGCCTAACGGGCAGACTGTGTTGGGTTCTTGGTCCAGCGGCTTGTTCGATATGACGCTTGGTGCGAGGCCCCTGCTGGCTGCTTTTACATCATCTCCCCATCCTTCACTCCATCACCCCGTTCTTTCACACAATCATCCCCTCCTTCACACCATCACCCCCCTCTCTCTCACCATCACACCCCCTCCCTCTGACCATCACCCCCTCCCTCTCACCATCACCCCCTCCCTCACACCATCAGCCCCTCCCTCTCACCATCACCCCTCTCCGTCTCACCATCACCCCTTCCCTCACACCATCACCCCCTCCCTCTCACCATCACCCCCTCCCTCACACCATCACCCCCTCCCTCTCACCATCACCTCTCTCGCCATCACCCCCTCCCCCTCTCACCATCATCCCTTCCCTCACACCATCACCCCATCCCTCACACTAACACCCACCTCCCTCCCACCATCACCCCCCTCACTTACACTAAATCTAAATTAATCTAAATTTGCTGATTTTTATTGTCGGTGTATACAAGTGTATACTTATAGTGTGGTTATTTCTCATATCTCACTGTGATTGGATGGCTTGAATATTGTAGCAGAGGCCTGGTATTCCACAGGTTTACTCCACTATAGATCCCAGTGAGGCTCAGGAACAAGTAGTAAAAACACCATGAAGCAATAATTCCAGCAAACAAGTAATCCACGAATATCCCCATACAGATCCCAATGACTGGACGACACACAGCATCAGGACAGAACGGACTTTTAATCCACACAGTCTCCTTATAAAGCATTCTCCCATGCAAGGGAGGGATTCACATTAATCAATACAGTATCCAATAGTGTAACAGTTACCTCCCACACATCTCTTCCCCTTAGTATGACACTTAATCCCATTACACATACTGTAGTTTTCCCCGAGTTCTGAATGTACCCTAAAACAAGCAGTGACAATAATACTTTGGGTACCCCCTGGTAGCCCTGATCTGGGTGACTTACATATCCAAAATTCACCCAGATCGGTCCAGGGGTTCGGGAGTTAGGTGGAGGGTGTAATTTGACCAACCGCACACGAGGTGGTATCCGAAAAGGGTTCCATGTGTTCTGGCCCTGCGGTCGGTCTTCGTTCGGGAGGTAAAACACACATAAAATACTGCCATCCACGATTAACCTTGCATTCGTATGTATCCCCTTGTTCGGTACTTTAAACTTACCGAACGGGGGGCTGATTAGCCTTCCCGTTCGGAAGTTACGGAGCCCTGTAGGTCTCAGCGGTGTTCGGGTAATCGAGTGTCCGATTTGAGTTCCAAACACTCGACGACCAAACACCGCTGAGATTTTCGTGCGTAAGATGGCCGCCGCCACGTGTTCGTTTACAGAACGGCGGCCACCCAGATACATCAATAAATTACCGATTAACTTGCGGTTAGAGAAGTGTGATAGCTTAATAAGGTACACACTTCTCTCTGGGGTGGTTCGGTAATTTCCATTCGGATGGAGTACGGATGGAAACTACCGAACAAGCGTTCGAATTCTACATACAATTTACCCATACAAATATAAAATAACACACAAATTGCAATTTTACCACAGTCTTTTAGGACAGCCCTAGTACCATGCGCTACAAATATCTATACACATTCCCAGGAATTCTCAAAGAAATTATAATTGCCGTCAGAGTGGTGCCTCCCAGGTCAACCAATGACAGTGCTGTAACTGGGCAGGCTTTTGTGTACCTTAAATGCACCATCAATGGATATCCCCCGAGGAGCTCACGTTTATTCATTTTTTTCATGCGTCTGTTGTTTGGTGGTTTTGGCGATTGTTGGCGGGGAGGGGGGGCATTTTTTTTAAGTATTCCAGATTTTTTTTAATTTAACTGTTTTGTTGCCACATTTTTTGTGTATGTGAGCATTTAGGGCATAATTTAAAGAAGGTAAGTTGGGGCTTGGGGATCCCCAAACAACCTGTAACTTTATAGGCTCAGGAACTGTGCATTTCCTGCGACCTTTAACAGGAAATTTAGTTTAATAGGAATTTAGCTTATAATTTAATAGACTGTACTCTCCTCGGACCTTACTGGAACAATATATTTTAATTATAGGACCCAAGAGACATGTCCTCTTTTGAGCCCTATTTAACATACTACACTCAATTCCCTTAGTCCTTGTGGTGGAGAAAGAGGAAATGCCACTTGTGGGGGCCTCTCCTGGGTTTTTGTCCATTACAGGTCTGTCCAATAGTGATTTCACAGCTTTTATTTGATGTGCCATATCTTTAGATTAAGTGCTAGCTGGCAGAGGACTTCTAAGTCTTTGGCAAATGAGGGATACATGCTGGAAGAATAAAAAATATAATTTAAAGGCATCACAGGAGAATGCTTGCAACAATGATTCATGTTTATTTTTTTCTCCGATTCATTTTTGATTTACAATAAAATATATGTTACACTTTCAAAGTATTATATTGCTAAAAAATTTAAAAAATTTAATGGAATTAAAAAAAACTAGCTACTCAAAAAAAAAAAACAAGCTCAATGAATAAGTAAGCTGACATATATATCACTGTTAAAAATGCATTTAAAAAACCTGCAGTGGTATCCAGGGTCCCCTAATTGCCGGAGGGTAGACAGAATTGGCACAAGGACCTCTATGGTGGTCTGTCTGTAAATAGCTATCTATCTATCTATCTATCTATCTATTATCATCATCTTGGACATCTTGTATAAGCATCATATTATTTTCAGCTATTCACTTTAATATTTTATCCAGAACCTGTCTTGTTCTGCTTCATAATTATCGAGGGCAGCTCTACATTATGAGAAAATCAGATAGGACCCATGTCTTACATTAGTTAATTTTTTTTTTTCCTTTTTGTCATTATGTTTCAGCAAAGGCTGCTAATGCTATCTTTACAGGAATTTATATTAGATTAAACTGTTTATTCATGCCATTATGTATTTCGGCAGTAATCATAAATACATAAATATATGTTCACAATGCTCCAGGGATATTGAGGGGCTGTAATAACGCATCATTGCAAACGTACTTCATTACCACCAGCCGTGTTCAATATAATAAGCTTTGGTGGGTAATTTAGAAAACTATTGGACCAGACAGAATGTTGGGAAGTAGTGCGTGCAGACAGAAGGGAGGGCAGAGGGAAGAAGTGTTGTGTTTCAGCAATAGCTTCATATATGGGATTGATAGCTGATGGTTTCAAAACAATATTCCAAAATGCACAGCTAATTAAAGATTTGACTGTTTATCTCTGATGCATACTATATTTAGTGACACATTAAGTAAAGTACAATACATTTTTTATTAGTTTATAAAATTCATGGTGGAATTTTTGAATATGATAGACATTTCCAACACACACTTTCTCTCATTGATTTGGTATCACTCTCTCTGATTTGTAGCACTAAAGCCACATAGACATTAATAGTTGTCACTGAGAAAAATCACTCCTTTCTTTTTATTAGAATGCATTTTTAAGCCTAAATCAGGGCCGGTGCAAGGATTTTTGCCGCCCTAGGCAAAAGAAAGATTTGCAGACCCCCCCCACCAGTGACATCACAATGCTCTACCCATATGATCTGCCATATGAACTAACGCCAGTGCTGCACACAGTGTGTGTTTACATTAAAAAGCCTGCAGGGACAAACTATAGACACCAGAACCACTTCATTAAGCTGCAGTGGTTCTGGGGACTAAAGTGTCCCTTTAATGTGAGGTAAATTAGAGATTAGTGTCACTAATAATATACTAGATTGCCTACTTACAACCAGATGAGGATGGTGATGGGCTCTGGCTGCAGTCTGGCTCCACTGGTCTGGTGTAGAACAGGATCTCTGGAGGCTGTTTGTAACTGTGGTCACAAAATTCAATGTTCTGAGAGAACGGCAAGCAGCTCCATTTTGTGGGGCCCCTTACACAGCTCAAGGTGCGTTGAGTGTGTGTAAGATGCATTGTGTTTCTGTGTGTGTGTAAGAGAAGCAATGTGTGTTTGCATGTGTGTATAAGGGATGCATTGTGTGTTTCTGTGTATGTGTGCAAAGGATGCATTGTCTTTATGTGTAAGGGTTGCATTGTGTGTGTGTGTGTGTGTGTGTAATGGATGCATTGTGTGTTTCTCTGTGTGTAAGGGAAGCATGTTGTGTTTCTGTGTGTGTAGGGATGCATTGTGTGTTTCTGACTATGTATAGGGGTGCATTGTGTGTATGTGTGTGTATGTGTAGTGTGAAAGAGCTCCCTGTCCTGCCCCCTGTCCTATAGAGCTCTCCCTTCCATCCCTTAGAGATCTCCCCTACCCCCAGGGCCGGACTGGAAACTAAAAGCAGCCCTGGAAAAAAATTCTATACCAGCCCAATAATGCGTCGCGCCAGCATAGTGTGCTGATATAGAGGGTGAAAAAATAACTTGAAATTGAAAACTCTTACTCCAACGAAAGAACGCATATAGGGCTTCAAAATAAACAAAAGAGTGCCTATATTTTAAGTAGACGTACATTTGCATGTAATCAATGTTCCAGTACAACTACTTTGGCCTATTAAGGACATTTTAGTAATGGGACTGAAATGCTGAATGTCTGCAATTGCACAACTAAACAAAAATGAAGTTAGCTTGTTTATTTTGAAGTTCTATGGGTGCGCTCTTCACTTTAAATATGTTATGGTGCATGAGTATGCAACTAGCAACAAGACTGGGCCAATACGTGCTCATTACACACAAACACACATATATATATATATATATATATATATATATATATATGTGTGTGTGTGTGTGTGTGTGTGTGTATTACTGTCAGGATCACATCAATTTACGTCTATTACCTTTACCTCGTTTAGTGTATCTTGTCTCCAATTGTCTCCTTTTTTTCTCTTACAGCGACCCTTGTGTTTCTTTTACTTCATCCCAGTCCCTGTGTTTCTTTTTACCCTTCTCCAGCCTCTGTATTTCTCTTTCCCTAGCCCCTTTTGTGTTGTTCTTAGCCCCAGCCAACAAACCTTCTGTGTCTCTTTCTTCCCTCTCCTCCCTGTCTCTCTTCCCCCTCTCCTCCCTGAGTCTCTCTTCCCCATCTCCTCCCTGTGTCTCTCTCTTACCCCTCTGTCTCTTTGTACCCCCATCCCATGTGTCTCTCTATTACCCCTCTGCCTCTTTGTCCCCCTTCCCTGGTGTCTCTCTATTACCCCTCTGTCTCTGTGTCCCCCCTTCTCCTGTGTCTCTCTATTACCCATCTCTTTGTCCCCCCAACCCCTATGTCTCTCTATTACCCCTCTGTCTCTTTGTCCCCCCCCCTTCCCTGGTGTCTCTCTATTACCCCTCTCTTTATTTCCCCATCCCCTGTCTCTCTATTACCCCTCTGTCTCTTTGTCCCCCCCCTTCCCTGGTGTCTCTCTATTACCCCTCTCTTTGTCCCCCCATCCCCTGTCTCTCTATTACCCTTCTGTCTCTTTGTCCCCCCCCTTCCCTGGTGTCTCTCTATTACCCCTCTCTTTGTCCCCCCATCCCCTGTCTCTCTATTACCCCTCAGTCTCTGTGTCCCCCCTTCCCCAGTGTTTCTATTACCCCTCTATTTGTCCCCCTTCCCCTCTTTTTGTCCTCCACTTCCCCTCTATTTGTCCCCCCTTCCCCTCTATTTGTCCCCCCCTTCCCCTCTTTTTGTCCCCTTCCCCTTCCCCTATTTTTCTCTGTACCTGCTGCTGCTACAGGAGGACTGAGGGAGGGGGCGGAGCTAACTACCATGCTCCCTCCCGGTTCCCATAATTCCCAGCATCTACAGATCATAGAGTAATCCCTACTCTATGATCTGTAGGTGCTGGGAATTATGGGAACCGCGAGGGAGCTTGGTAGTTAGCTCCGCCCCCTCCCTCAGTCCTCCTGTGCTGACAGCTATGCTGCTGTCAGTATCAGTGAGTGTGCTGCTGCATCGCTTAGGCGGCTGCCCGGCACACTCACTGATACTGACAGCAGCATAGCTGTCAGCACAGGAGATGGGGCTGCCGGCCGCAAGGTGAGTAATCACCTCAGAGTGTGCCGCCGGACCGGCCACCCGGCGGCACTGACATGCGGCCGGCGGCCGCGATTTTATTAGACAGCAGGGCTCCCTCTCACTCTCCAGCCCCCCAGGTGCCGCGGCCCACCGGGAAATTTCCCGGTATCCCGGTGGGCCAGTCCGGCCCTGCCTACCCCTTAGTGGTCTCTCATCTCCTCCCCTCCCCTGTCCCTTAGTGGTCTCTACTCTCCTCCCCCCAACCTCCCTTAGTGGTCTCTAATCTCCCCCCACCCTCCCCTAGTGGTCTATCCTCCACACACCCCCTCCCTCCCTTAGTGTTCTCTGCTCTCCCCCCACCCTCCCTTAGCAGTCTCTCCTCACCGCCCTCCCCTAGTGGTCTCTCCGCCACCCCCTCCCTCCTTTAGTGGTCTCTCCCTCCCCACGTTCTTCTCAACCCCCCCTCGTGTTCTCCTCCCCCTCTCCTCTTGTTCTCCTCTTCTTCCCCCATGTTCTTCTCTTCTCCCCCCTGTAATCTTTTCTTCTCCCCCTCCCTGTAATCTTTTCTTCTCCCCCTCCCTGTAATCTTCTCTTCTTCTCCCCCCCTCCCTGTAATCTCTTCTCCCCCCCCCGTAATCTTCTCTTCTCTTCTCCCCCCTCCCTCCAATCTCTTCTTCTCCCCCCGTAATATTCTCTTCTCCCCCTCCCTCCAATCTCTTCTTTCCCCCTCCCTCCCTGTAATCTCTTCTCCCCCCTGTAATCTCTTCTCCCCCCCTCCCTGTAATCTCTTTTCCCCCTCCCTTCCTGTAATCTCTTCTCCGTCCCTCCCTCCCTGTAATCTCTCCCCCCTCCCTGTAATCTCTTCTTTCCCCCTCCCTCCCTGTAATCTATTCTCCCCCCTCCTTGTAATCTCTTCTCCTCCCCTCCCTGTAATCTATTCTCCCCTCCTTGTAATCTCTTCTCCTCCCCTCCCTGTAATCTCTTCTTCCCACCGCTCCCTCCCTGTAATCTCTTCTCCCCCCTCCCTCCCTGTAATCTCTTCTTCCCCCTCCCTCCCTGTAATCTCTTCTTTCCCCCCTCCCTCCCTGTAATTTCTTCTTTCCCCCCCTCCCTCCCTGTAAGCTCTTCTGTCCCCCTCCCTCCCTCCCTCTAATCTCCCCCCCTGTAATCTCTTCTTTCCCCCTCCCTCCCTCCCTGTAATCTCCCCCCCTGTAATCTCTTCTTTCCCCCTCCCTCTCTCCCTGTAATCTCTTCTTCCCCGCCTCCCCCCTCCCTGTAATCTCTAATTCCCCCCCCCCCCCTTTTCTCCTCACCTTCGCTTCCTGTAGCGTGGCCGAGCTCCTTTCCAGTCCGTGGTACAGGAGTTTCTGTTTCCTGTACCCGGCCGGACTGACAGGAAATGCACACTGAGTGTGCACACTGAGTGTGCACTTCCTGTCAATCCGGCCAGGACCGCGGACCAGAGAGGAGCTCGGCCACGCTACAGGGGAGGGGAGGTGAGGCAGTGCGGCAGCTGCCTGAGCGCTCTTTATAGAGTGCTCAGGTGGCTGCAGCATTTAAAGGGCCGGCGATGGGGGCGCAGGGCGCCCCCTCCTATATGGCGCCCTAGGCGGCTGCCTAGTTCACCTTATAGGAAGCGCCGGCCCTGGTCTAAATTACCATGATATAGTATGCACAGTTTGATAGAGAGAAAAGAGAGGGAAATAAGAGAGCACTCTCTTTGTTTCACTAAACAATGATTTCAAATTTTAGCGATTGTAATAGTTTTATTTAAAAACACCTCACCTAGGCAAAAATAATGGGGGTTTAGTTACATTATATGATCATATATTGCATAAGCCTGCCACATCGTCAATGTACCCCTTTCTTTGCAGGTCTTACTCTAGCAGCCTAATGCTTGCTCTTATCAGATGAATCCTCTTACTTGGGAAATACTTCCTTACTGGCACTCTCTGCAAGTCAAGGCTAAATAGGGTCCTGGAATGAGGCACCTGTGACAGGGAGGGGTGCAAAACCAAGGAGTTGGCCTGGACTCTCAAATATATAAATGAAACCATAAGGGCTGCATTCACGTAAACATGCATACATTGTAGGGTGCTGCTGGGGCAGGCTTATGCAATATATGATCATATTGTGTAACTAAACCCCCATTATTTTTTGCCTAGGTGAGGTGCTTTTGCACCCCTCCCTGTCACACGTGCCTCATTCCAAGATCCTATTTAGCCTTGACTTGCAGAGAGTCCCAGTATGTGAAGAAGTATTTCCCAAGTAAATGGATTGATCTCATAAGAGCAAGCATTAGGCTGCTAGAGTAGGAACTGCCAAGAATGGGGTACATTGACAAGCAGGGCCGGCGCTACCATAAGGCGGCCCAGGCGGCCGCCTTGGGGTGCACTGGTACTGGGGGCACAACATCAGGCTGACCAGAAGGAGGGAAGTGCACTGCGCTCCGCTCCAGCCGGTTACTACTTGTAGTAAGGCCGAGCGCAGCCCAGATCTTTCCACCCACGGACCCCAGCCTCTGCCCACCCACCTCCTACCCTGGTGTCTGCCGCAGGCTGTGTGGAGGGGGTGGGGATATGAATTATGAACGGCTGGTGTCCAGTGACGGGGCTGGGCTGCAGGACGGGACTCCACAGAGCAAGGGACAAGATTTAACAGATGTAAGTATGTAATTGTGAATGTCTTTGTATGTATGTATGTCTCTGTGATGAATTGCACTTCGCCACTGGGTTTTGGAGAGGCCTGCTTGCCAGTCTCTTACCCTGTGACTATGGCCCCTGGGGTGTATTGCCGTTTAAAAACTCTATTGGATTTAAGACACTGTTTCTGGCCCTTTAAATTCTACTGGAAAGGATTTGCATTTTTCGAAGTGGCACTTTGGTCGTCAAGTTCATGGAACTCAAATCGGACACGCGACGGCACGAACAACGCTGAACTTTACCTTCTCCAGACTTCATCACTTTGACGGGATTCAAATGCCGTTCGACAATACGAACAATACTTTCAACTTGGTTATTTGCTCGAAACGGCCCTGTCCGTGCATTCGAACGGAACTTAGTATTAAAAATAGACTGGCCGCACAGCCAAATTCTCTGGAACTGTTTTGGGCATGAAATCATGCGTGCGGTCGGTCAAATGTGACTTCCACAAAATGTTTGAACCGTTGCTCTGATCTGCGTGATTTTTGGATATGTTGTTCACCCAGATCAGGGCTATCCACTGATATAATTTGTGGGGATATGTGGTGTTATGGGGTGTTTTCTGCTTTGTGAAAAATGTATATTTTCTGCCTGTGGATAATTAAGTTATTCCATTAGATAGCTTAATTATATCACAGGCAGAGGGGAGGGCTTGCTGACTGTATGTGGGAGTGTTACTGTGTTAATTATTGCTCCTATTGGTTTGTGTCCCTGTGTTCCATCAGGTCCAGGGGGTGTGCATCTGGCCTGAAAATGTGTATAAAAGAAATGCCTTTCTGCTCAATAAACCAGATCTTCTTACCCTCAACTCGCAGCCTCGCCTCGTGTTGTAGGGAACTGCTATAACTGCTATATCATTGCTAGCTCTTGTAAGAGCTCTCTTCAGCTATACAGCTATTGTCTCCTGCAGGAAATGTCATTCCCAGCTATACCCTCCTGGTGGAGAGATCCTTCCCACACGGTCCTGGGTCCAGAGGTTGGACAAGGGAGATGGCGAGACCCCAACCAAGCTGCGGTGGTTCATGGAGTCTGCGGTGGCTATGGTGTCTGGTGCGGTGCTGATGGTCCTTGGTAAGCGCTAGGAGCATCGATTGGAGGATGGTCCGTCCTAATTGGTGGCAGAGGTGGGATGGCTTTCTTGTGCGAAGAGCAACATCCTGGAGATAGCAAGCAAACATGACGTATTGCTATGAGGGTGACCCTTTCATGGCGGAGGTAAAGAGGCGGCTAGCCTGGTATGGCCCAGATCCTCCAGAGGAGAGGATTGACCAAATCATGCAAGAGTTGTATGATGAGAACCGAGCAGCACGGCAATGTGCGCTCAAGTTGTGCAGATTGTGACTGTGGATATTCGATCCCCCTCCCCAGCGGCAGGGTGAGTTCCAGGGAGAACTCCCCAGAACTCCCCAGCAGCAGTATGTTTTACAGGGAGAGGAGACAGTCGGTCTCCCTCCTCAGCAGCTGAATGTGTTATTGGGAGAAGAGACAACCGGTCTCCCTCCCCAACAGCAACCAGAGGTACCTTAGGTAAGGGACCACATGGACTGGTCCTGGGAGGACCCACAAATGGCAGGTGGAGATGGGACCGAGGTCTCTCCACCGGCCCTACCGTGATGCTGGGCAACCGGCCCAGATTCCCAGCTGCAGTTGGAGTTCCAGGGAGAGGAGGCAACCGGTCTCTCTCCCCAGCGGCAGTGCATCTCACAGGGAGAGGAGACAACTGCTCTCTCTCCCCAGCAGCAAATTGAGTTGTTAGGAGTGCCCACACCCCAGCGGCAGCAGGAGTACAAGGAGGAGGAGGTAAGCGACCCCTCCACAACCAACTCCTTACCAGGTACTGGGGTTAGTAGAGGAGATGTTAGCCTCCACTGACCCCCTCCCAGCAGAAGTGCTGGCATCAGAGCAGAGCGCCACTGGCCTCTGCCCCCACTTTCCCCTTGCTACCGGGCAGGACTATGCCCCGGCCCCCCCAACTAAAGAGCTGGCAGCTGGGAAGAGTGCAGTTAGCCTCTGGCCTCCTCTCCACCCTTGTCCAGAGCCTGACTTCCTGCAGTCTACCCCAGCAGAAGAGCTGGCATTAGGGCAGAGCGCCGCTGGCCTCTGTCTTCTGCCCTACCTAGCCCCTTATTACAGGACAGGATTGTACACCTGTTACCCCAGCAGAAGTTCTTCGCAACCAGACAGAGCGCAGTTAGCCTCTGTCCTCCCCTGGTCCGTGATCCAGGAACTGACTACCTACTTCCCTACCCAGCTGTAATGCTGGCTACAGGGCAGAGTGCCGCTGGCACCCTTGCTACCAGGCAGGACTATGCCCTGGTCTCCCCAGCAGAAAAGCTGGCATCTGGGCAGAGCACAGTTGGCCTCTGCCCTCCCCTCCCCCTTGTCCAGGGCCTGGCTACCTGCAGGCTACCCCAGCAGAAGCGCTGGCATCAGGGCAGAGCACAGCTTGCCTCTGCCCACCAAGTACCCAAGGCTCCATGCCTAGGAACACCAGGGAGATCAAGGGTGCTGAACAACCCTGAGCAACCTGGGACATACAGGCCAGAGCCGGACACCAGGACTCCCCAGGTGCAGTAATTGCGTATTGTGGATGGGTTACTCGACTAACTCAGGCACTGACTGACAGAAGGTCAGGTATCTGGTTAGTCTCCCCCGAAAAGGGAAGATGTGTTACAAATTGCACTTTGCCACTGGGTTTTGGAGAGGCCTGTATGCCAGCCTCTTGCCCTGTGACTATGGCCCCTGGGGTGTATTGCCGTTTAAAAACTTTATTTGGGCTTATTGGATTTTAAAACACTGTTTCTGGCCATTTTAATTCAGTCGAACGCGCTCAGCAGTGTTTGGTCGTCGAGTTCATGGAACTCAAATCAGACACGCAACGGCATGAACACCGTTGAACTTTACCTTCTCCAGACTTCGACAGGAGTCGAACAGCGTTTGACAATACGAACAACACTTTAAACTTGGTTATTTGCTCGAACGGCCCCTTTCGTGCCTTCGAACGGAACTTAGTATTGAAAATACTTCCACAAAACGTTTGAACCCCTGCTCTGATCTGAGGGATTTTTGGGTATGTTGTTCACCCAGATCAGGGCTATCCATGGATGTATGAATTTTTGAGGATATGTTTTGGGGTGTTTTCTGTGTTTTGTGAAAAAATTATATTTTCTGCCTGTGGATAATGAAGTTATTCCATTAGCTAGCTTAATTATATAACAGGCAGAGGGGAGGACTTGCTGACTGTATGTGGGAGTGTTACTGTGTTAATTATTGCTTCTATTGGTTTGTGTCCCTTTTGTCCCTGTGTTCCATCAGGTCCAGGGGGTGTGCCTCTGGCCTGAAAATGTGTATAAAAGAAAGGCCTTTGTGCTCAATAAACCAGACCTTCTTACCCTCAACTCGCAGCCTCTGCTTGTTAAAAACATCGGTAGGTGGGAATCGGTCCGGTTCCGGTCTTACATTCGCCTTGACAAACTGGTGTGAGGGCTGGCTTGGGGGGTCAGCTTGGGGGACGGTGCCCATGCTGACATGTTTCTCTTGTTACCGTAGGTCAAGCAGAAGGAGCCAAGGAGGAGAGAAGACAGTGTCAGAAGAAAAAGAAGACTGTATCAAATGAAGGAGAAGAAAAGTGGCTTGGATCATGGACCATTCCTTAATATTCTGGGCAAAAGGAGAGCTGCAGCTCATTCTCGGGGACAGCAGCTGGGCTTCCCTGAGGACCAGATGAGGTTGCTCTGGTTTGGCTACAGGGGCTATGGGTGGCAGGAAGTTTGCATTTAGGTATTCAGGATGATGGCGTGAGGGTAGAAGACCGGATCTGCTGGTCTTACACGAAGATGGTTATGACCTCGGGCTTATCCCACAGCATCTCTTGGTTAAGCTGATAAAGCAGTATATTAACTGGATTAGGGCATGGGTCCCTGGGGTACAGCTGGTCTGGTCAGAAGTTGTTCCACGGCAGCTGTTGGTCGCTACCGGGCTAGGGTGAATGGGTTGATGGCTAGCTTTGTCAGGAAGGTGGAGGGAGTGGTGGTGTAACAGAACTATGCTATATGCCTGGACTATTGAAATAACCGAACACAGCTGGAGCCATCCATATATACTTTGCATTGCCAGAAAATACACCCGTTCGCATGATTTTATACGAATCCTTTGTGTGCTGAATAGATGGCCGCCATTTCGGGACTTACACGTGTTCGCGGCCATCTTGCGTACGAACAGCGGTGTTTTCCTGTGAACGCATGGAACTAAAATCGGACGCGCAAACAGGCGAACACCGCTGAGACCTCCATGCACCCAGAACTTCGTACGGAAACTACCGAACGACCGGCCGTTCGGTAGTTATACTTAACTTGGTATGAGGATTCTAGCGATCACGGCGATTCGAATGGATGACAAGAATTTCATATCTTTTGTTCATGCGAACGGAGACCGACCGCAAGGCCAAAACGTATGGAACTATTTTCGGCTAGTTGGTCTGTGCGGTCGGTCAAAACTTTGAAGCCCCATAACTCCCGAACTGTTCATCCGAATGGGCTGATTTTTAAATATATTGTTCCCCTGAATTAGAGCTATCAAGCGATACCAGATTTAAAGCTGTACCCCCTGGTTTTGGGGTACATCCAGAACTGGGGTAAAATAATGTATGGTTTAATTATGTTAACTGTTTATCTGAGGGGAGGGGATGTGTGGGTTGTACCCTGTACCTGATTGGTGATTTTATGCCTCCCCCTGGGTGTGTTCTTTCTGTACTGAATCCTAATAAAAAGCAGGCTGGGTGTTCCAGTCCTCAGTTCATCTTGACCCTTCAAAACGTAGCCTCGTCTCGTTCTTGGAAGGGGATTATTTGGGAATGTTATTCTGCTCCTGTTACAGCTGAACCTGACTCTCGCTCTGGATATCGTGGATGGGATTACACCAGCTTTACTTCTCCACAGCAACTTGCAGGGAAAAGGACGTCTCCAACGGCAGATACCCTCTCTCTACCTGGGTAGCCGTTACATTGGTTGGCAGCGGTGGGATGGTCCTTTTATCCAAGGAGCAAGTGCTGAATGGAGTCTCAGTATGCCAAGCTGAAAAGACCCACACTGAAAGATCTATTGGAGAATCGTGGTAGGAGTGCCAGTAACAGACCAAGGAGAGAGCTGATAGCTGACCTACTGGAGCTGGACGAAATGGATAGGTCCATGGAGGTAACTGAACCTATTGCACCGGTCAGCGAGGAAGATGTACTTACTGCTATTGTACAGCGGAGATTAGCCTTGTATCCAGAAACAACCACGGAACTAATAGACAGGCTGTTCAAGGACGCAAAAGAGGAGATCGAGACTAAGAGGAGACAAGAAACAGAACATGTATTAGCTAAACAAGCCTGTACACATACAGTTCCTACTCCTCCACCCGCTGCTGCAGGGAAGAAAATACCATTTACTGCATTTAAAGCTTTTGCAGAAAATGAGGAAGAAATTGACGGATATTTGGCAGATTTTGAGCGGCAGTGCTCACTGCACCAGGTACCACCAGACCAATGGGTCACTATTCTGGCTGGGAAGCTATCAGGAAATGCAAATGAGGCTTTTCGAGCACTTACTACGGAAGAGATTGCGCAGTATCAAAAGGTAAAAGAGGCACTGCTTCACCGGTACGCTGTAACCCCAGAGACATACCGTCGCGGCTTCCGGGAGTCCAAAAAGAAAGCTGTGGACTCCCACATGGAATGGGCTAATAGGTTACAGCGAGTGGCATCACACTGGATGCAAGGATGCAACGCTAGCACGGGAGAAGAAATATTACAACTATTTTTATTAGAACACTTCTTCCAAGGTGTATCGGCTGACTTGCAGGATTGGGTAAGGGACAGACGTCCTAGCAACTTAAAAGAGGCAGCTCGGCTGGCAGACGAGTACACCGAAAGCAGGAGAGTAAGCCAAAATACTCCAAGGCCGGCTATCAAAGTGGAGCAACGTTCCCCAGCTGCCTCGTCCCGACCAGAGTTCCGGGCTCCCATACCACCAGAGCCAGCTCGCCCTCAAGGACACAACAACTACCCCCGAGACTCGCCTAGGATCACCTGCCACCGGTGCCACAACCCTGGACATATCGCAAGGTATTGCCCGCTGGGGCCGGCCGCTAATAATAATTGGAGGCGCAACCCCACAGAGAACAACACCACACGTACCTCTGCTGCCCACTGTATAGAGGCCGAGATGGGCCCCGAGGAATGCTTGGGCATCTTGTATGAGGCGGATCCGATACAGGCCGCCTCCCCAGATAATCGCCAGCACCATAGGCAGGAGGTACGCGTGAATGGACAAATAGCCCAAGGATTGAGAGATACGGGGGCTACCATCACTTTGGTGCAGCGACACTTGGTAAAACCAGAGCATTTGGCCAAACACACCGTTGCTGTCCGTGTTGCAGGGGGGGCTGTATTTCGTTTACCCACGGCCCGGGTGCACTTGGAATGGGGGGTTGGGTCAGGAAAGACCACGGTGGGCATCATGGATAATTTACCCGCTGAGGTCGTATTGGGCAACGATATTGGCCCTCTGACTTCAGCCTACTTGCCCACCACAGATGCAGCTTGCCCCGTAACCACCCGAGCCCAGAGCAGGCTTGCCGATGACGCCACCACAGGCCGGGAGACCCAGGTAAGCAACACACAGACACGTAGGTCACACATAAGAGAGAGGCCATTAAATTGGAACACCCCAGAAGAGTTTGGGAGGGAGACTAGAGAGGACCCCACCCTACAGACGTACCGGGAGATAGCCGCTAGTGGGGGGGATGAGCATGAACGTTTTGTATGGGAACATGACAGGTTATACCGACTGACTGTAAGTAGGAAGAAGGGCTGTGCCCCTTCACAGAAACGCCAACTAGTGGTACCCAGAAAGTACCGGTTGGAGCTTCTCCGAATTGGCCATGATATTCCCCTAGCAGGACATTTGGGGGGTAACCGCACAACCTATCGGATCGCCCAGACCTTCTTCTGGCCGGGGATTTCCAAGGATGTGCGGCGCTACTGCAGTACATGCAACATATGCCAGCGGGTAGGGAAGAGAGGGGACCACCCTAAAGCTCGACTGTCACCTATGCCCATAATCGAGGAACCGTTCAGCCGGGTGGCAGACGACCTGGTAGGACCCCTACCTAACCCCAGTCCATCCGGTAAGAAATATATACTTACTGTGGTGGACTACGCTACCCGCTACCCGGAAGCCGTCGCCCTGGCAAATATCCAGGCCGACACTGTCGCCAGTGCCCTAGTGGGGATATTCACTAGAGTAGGCTTTCCCCGAGAAATACTGTCTGACAGAGGGACTCAATTTACCGCAGATCTGACCCAACAGTTATGGAAGGTCTGCGGTATTCAAAACCTCCTCAGCTCACCCTACCACCCCCAGACGAACGGTCTCTGTGAACGCTTTAATGGTACCCTGAAGCAGTTGCTGAGGACCTTTACCGCGGAATACAGAGACTGGGAGCGGTTCTTGCCGCACCTCTTGTTTGCATACCGAGAGGTACCGCAGGAATCCACTGGGTTCTCCCCGTTCGAACTGCTTTACGGAAGAAGGGTACGAGGTCCCCTCGACCTCATCCGGGAGCATTGGGAAGGGGAGATGGAATATGAAGGGGTCCCTATTGTACCATATGTTCTTGAGATGCGGGACCGCATGGAGCAGTTGGCCCGGATGGCACGGGACCATCTCCATGCGGCCCAGGGTTGACAGAAACGTTGGTATGATTGGGGCGCCCGACAGAGAACCTTCAAGGTGGGTCAGAAAGTGCTGGTACTTAGACCAGTAAAGGGAAATAAACTCCAGACGTCCTGGCAGGGCCCTTACAAAGTAGTAGTGCAGGTCTGCGACACTACTTATGTGATTGCCAGCAATAAAGATGAGAGAATCCAGAAAACCTTTCATGTAAATTTACTAAAAGAATACCAAGAGCGGCCAGAGGATATTGCCGCTATATGCATTTCTGCTACCGAGGACCCCGAAAGCCTACCTATCCCAGACCTGTTAGCACCCAGAAAATCCCCTAGCTTACTGGACACCATCCAACTAGGGGAGCGACTAACCGCAGCCGAAAAGGGCCAACTTAGACAGCTGATAATGGAAAATAAATTAACGTTCGCTCAGGAACTGGGATACACCACGCTAGCGACCCACTATGTAGAGACCCCAGGACAAGTGCCCCTTAGGCAGACCCCGTACAGAATCCCTGAGGCAGTCAGGGAAGAAATGAAAAAAGAAGTACAAGAGATGTTGAGATTAGGAGTCATAGAGCCGTCTGACAGCCCCTGGGCTTCGCCAGTAGTCCTAGTGCCCAAAAAGGACGGAGCTACTAGATTTTGTGTAGACTATAGACGACTCAATGACCGTACCGTGACAGATGCGTACCCTATGCCCCGAGTGGACGAACTATTAGATCGCATTGCCAGGGGGAGGTATCTGACCACCATTGATTTATGCAAGGGATACTGGCAGATCCCCCTGGCCAAGGAGGCTATCACCAAGTCAGCGTTCGTCACCCCATTTGGCTTGTACCAATTTAAGGTCATGCCGTTTGGGATGAAGTACGCCCCAGCTACCTTTCAGCGCTTGGTAGATAGACTTCTTGATGGCTTCCAGGACTTCTCCTGCGCATACCTGGATGACATAGCGATCTATAGTGAAACATGGGGGGAACACTTGCGACACGTAGAGGCTGTACTGGATCAGATTCGGGCCACAGGCCTGACTCTGAAACCAGAAAAGTGTAACTTCGGCATGGCCGAAGTCCAATACCTGGGACACAGGGTAGGATGTGGGAAACAACGCCCGGAACCCGCTAAGGTTGAGGCGGTAGCTAACTGCCCCACACCCCACACCAAGAAGCAGGTATTGGCATTCTTAGGGACAGCAGGGTACTACAGGAAATTTGTCCCGGACTATAGTGCTATCGCTAAACCCCTGACAGACTTAACTAAAAAGAATTTGCCTAGGGTAGTCCTGTGGTCTCCGGCCTGTGAAACAGCCTTTCAAGCCTTGAAAAATGCTCTGATCAATGCACCTGTTCTATCTGCCCCCGTCCCTAACAAAAGATTTGTCGTCCATACAGATGCATCCATGTATGGACTGGGGGCAGTTCTGAGCCAGATCGGAGAGGATGGGGGAGAACACCCTGTCGCGTACCTTAGCAGAAAACTGTTGCCCAGAGAAGTGAGTTACGCGGCAGTGGAAAAAGAATGTTTAGCCCTAGTTTGGGCCCTAAAGAAACTTACACCCTACCTTTATGGCCAGGAATTCACCCTGATCACATACCACAACCCTCTAGTATGGCTGAACCGGGTGTCTGGGGACAATGGACGATTGCTGAGATGGAGCCTGGCTTTACAACCGTATAATTTTTCCATCCAGTATCGCCCAGGCCGGTTCAATGGGAACGCAGACGGACTGTCCAGGCAAACGGAACTTTTACCTTAGCAGCAGATCAATCCGGGTCTGCCGGAGTGTTCCACAAAAGGGGAGCAGTGTAACAGAACTATGCTATATGTCTGGACTATTGAAATAACCGAACACAGCTGGAGCCATCCATATATACATTGCATTGCCAGAAAATACACCCGTTCGCATGATTTTATACGAATCCTTTGTGTGCCGAATAGATGGCCGCCATTTCGGGACTTACACGTGTTCGCGGCCATCTTGCGTACGAACAGCGGTGTTTGCCTGTGAACGCATGGAACTAAAATCGGACGCGCAAACAGGCGAACACCGCTGAGACCTCCATGCACCCAGAACTTTGTACGGAAACTACCGAACGACCGGCCGTTCGGTAGTTATACTTAACTTGGTATGAGGATTCTAGCGATCACGGCGATTCGAATGGATGACAAGAATTTCATATCTTTTGTTCATGCGAACGGAGACCGACCGCAAGGCCAAAACGTATGGAACTATTTTCGGCTAGTTGGTCTGTGCGGTCGGTCAAAACTTTGAAGCCCCATAACTCCCGAACTGTTCATCCGAATGGGCTGATTTTTAAATATATTGTTCCCCTGAATTAGAGCTATCAAGCGATACCAGATTTAAAGCTGTACCCCCTGGTTTTGGGGTACATCCAGAACTGGGGTAAAATAATGTATGGTTTAATTATGTTAACTGTTTATCTGAGGGGAGGGGATGTGTGGGTTGTACCCTGTACCTGATTGGTGATTTTATGCCTCCCCCTGGGTGTGTTCTTTCTGTACTGAATCCTAATAAAAAGCAGGCTGGGTGTTCCAGTCCTCAGTTCATCTTGACCCTTCAAAACGTAGCCTCGTCTCGTTCTTGGAAGGGGATTATTTGGGAATGTTATTCTGCTCCTGTTACAGCTGAACCTGACTCTCGCTCTGGATATCGTGGATGGGATTACACCAGCTTTACTTCTCCACAGCAACTTGCAGGGAAAAGGACGTCTCCAACGGCAGATACCCTCTCTCTACCTGGGTAGCCGTTACAGGTGGTCTGGCACAGGGAGCTGGAAGAAGTGCTAGCAGGCAATTTATCGCCCGATGAGGTCCATCGCTCAGATGTGGGGTGGGACCTGTTTAATTTAGGGTTGCAGGAAGGTTTGGCCAGGGTGTTATTTCTGCGGGGTGGCAGAGCTCAGACAGCTTAAGGTTTCAAGGTCTGAGCTGGTGGCGGGGTTGGTAAGGAACATTAAGGATAATGGGCGTAAGGGGAGTTAGTTGATTGGTTAGTTGATTGGTTAAAAGGGGTTCACTGTTTGTACATGTTTTGGTAGGTTTCGAGTTCGTTGGTGGCTCAGAACCTCGGTGGTCTAGGGGTATCTGCATGGGCATCCACAGGGGGGGAAGAGGGCGTCACTTGCCCCCACTGGATTTTTCAGCTTGTTCTGCTAATTTTCGTGTGAGATTAAAAATACAGTGCAATACCGGCACCGGCCAGTGTGTATGGAAAGAGACAGGGATAGGAAGCTGCATCTTAGCCCTGCTTCTCTCTGACTGAATCCGCAGGGGAGAAACACATACAGCCAGCAGAGACAGCCTACAGATCAGGTAAGTGAGGCATGGGGGGGGGGCAGAGATAGCCTACAGGTCAGGTAAGTGAGGCATCGGGGGGCAGAGATAGCCTACAGGTCAGGTAAGTGAGGCATCGGGGGGCAGAGATAGCCTACAGATCAGGTAAGTGAGGCATCGGGGGGGCAGAGATAGCCTACAGATCAGGTAAGTGAGGCATCGGGGGGGCAGAGATAGCCTACAGATCAGGTAAGTGAGGCATGGGGGGGCAGAGATAGCCTACAGATCAGGTAAGTGAGGCATGGGGGGCAGAGATAGCCTACAGATCAGGTAAGTGAGGCATGGGGGGGCAGAGATAGCCTACAGATCAGGTAAGTGAGGCATGGGGGGCAGAGATAGCCTACAGATCAGGTAAGTGAGGCATGGGGGGGCAGAGATAGCCTACAGATCAGGTAAGTGAGGCATGGGGGGCAGAGATAGCCTACAGATCAGGTAAGTGAGGCATGGGGGGCAGAGATAGCCTACAGATCAGGTAAGTGAGGCATGGGGGGCAGAGATAGCCTACAGATCAGGTAAGTGAGGCATGGGGGGCAGAGATAGCCTACAGATCAGGTAAGTGAGGCATGGGGGGCAGAGATAGCCTACAGATCAGGTAAGTGAGGCATGGGGGGCAGAGATAGCCTACAGATCAGGTAAGTGAGGCATGGGGGGCAGAGATAGCCTACAGATCAGGTAAGTGAGGCATGGGGGGCAGAGATAGCCTACAGATCAGGTAAGTGAGGCATGGGGGGCAGAGATAGCCTACAGATCAGGTAAGTGAGGCATGGGGGGCAGAGATAGCCTACAGATCAGGTAAGTGAGGCATGGGGGGCAGAGATAGCCTACAGATCAGGTAAGTGAGGCATGGGGGGCAGAGATAGCCTACAGATCAGGTAAGTGAGGCATGGGGGGCAGAGATAGCCTACAGATCAGGTAAGTGAGGCATGGGGGGCAGAGATAGCCTACAGATCAGGTAAGTGAGGCATGGGGGGCAGAGATAGCCTACAGATCAGGTAAGTGAGGCATGGGGGGCAGAGATAGCCTACAGATCAGGTAAGTGAGGCATGGGGGGCAGAGATAGCCTACAGATCAGGTAAGTGAGGCATGGGGGGCAGAGATAGCCTACAGATCAGGTAAGTGAGGCATGGGGGGCAGAGATAGCCTACAGATCAGGTAAGTGAGGCATGGGGGGCAGAGATAGCCTACAGATCAGGTAAGTGAGGCATGGGGGGCAGAGATAGCCTACAGATCAGGTAAGTGAGGCATGGGGGGCAGAGATAGCCTACAGATCAGGTAAGTGAGGCATGGGGGGCAGAGATAGCCTACAGATCAGGTAAGTGAGGCATGGGGGGCAGAGATAGCCTACAGATCAGGTAAGTGAGGCATGGGGGGCAGAGATAGCCTACAGATCAGGTAAGTGAGGCATGGGGGGCAGAGATAGCCTACAGATCAGGTAAGTGAGGCATGGGGGGCAGAGATAGCCTACAGATCAGGTAAGTGAGGCATGGGGGGCAGAGATAGCCTACAGATCAGGTAAGTGAGGCATGGGGGGCAGAGATAGCCTACAGATCAGGTAAGTGAGGCATGGGGGGCAGAGATAGCCTACAGATCAGGTAAGTGAGGCATGGGGGGCAGAGATAGCCTACAGATCAGGTAAGTGAGGCATGGGGGGCAGAGATAGCCTACAGATCAGGTAAGTGAGGCATGGGGGGCAGAGATAGCCTACAGATCAGGTAAGTGAGGCATGGGGGGCAGAGATAGCCTACAGATCAGGTAAGTGAGGCATGGGGGGCAGAGATAGCCTACAGATCAGGTAAGTGAGGCATGGGGGGCAGAGATAGCCTACAGATCAGGTAAGTGAGGCATGGGGGACAGAGAGAGCCTACAGATCAGGTAAGTGAGGCGGGGGGGGGGCAGATATAGCATACAGTGAGGCAAATGGGGGACAGAGAGAGCCTACAGATCAGGTAAGTGAGGCGGGGGGGGGCAGATATAGCATACAGTGAGGCAAATGGGGGACAGAGAGAGCCTACAGATCAGGTAAGTGAGGCGGGGGGGGGCAGATATAGCATACAGTGAGGCAAATGGGGGACAGAGAGAGCCTACAGATCAGGTAAGTGAGGCGGGGGGGGGGCAGATATAGCATACAGTGAGGCAAATGGGGGACAGAGAGAGCCTACAGATCAGGTAAGTGAGGCGGGGGGGGGGCAGATATAGCATACAGTGAGGCAAATGGGGGACAGAGAGAGCCTACAGATCAGGTAAGTGAGGCGGGGGGGGGCAGATATAGCATACAGTGAGGCAAATGGGGGACAGAGAGAGCCTACAGATCAGGTAAGTGAGGCGGGGGGGGGCAGATATAGCATACAGTGAGGCAAATGGGGGACAGAGAGAGCCTACAGATCAGGTAAGTGAGGCGGGGGGGGGCAGATATAGCATACAGTGAGGCAAATGGGGGACAGAGAGAGCCTACAGATCAGGTAAGTGAGGCGGGGGGGGCAGATATAGCATACAGTGAGGCAAATGGGGGACAGAGAGAGCCTACAGATCAGGTAAGTGAGGCGGGGGGGGGCAGATATAGCATACAGTGAGGCAAATGGGGGACAGAGAGAGCCTACAGATCAGGTAAGTGAGGCGGGGGGGGGGCAGATATAGCATACAGTGAGGCAAATGGGGGACAGAGAGAGCCTACAGATCAGGTAAGTGAGGCGGGGGGGGGCAGATATAGCATACAGTGAGGCAAATGGGGGACAGAGAGAGCCTACAGATCAGTGAAGTGAGAGATGGGGGAGACAGCCTACAGGAAGGGTCAGCAAGGACCAGGAAGGTAAAGTAAGAGAAGGAGCAGAAAGGAGAAGGAAGGATCAGAAAGGAGAAGGAATAGAAATGAGCAGAAAGGGGCAGCAAGGAGCTGGAAGGGACACCAAGGAGCACAAGAGGTAAAGTAGGAGAAGGAGCACAAAGGAACACAAATGAGCAAGAAGGGGCAGCAAGGAGCAGGAAGGGTCTGCAAGGAGCATGAAGGGTCAACAAGGAGAAGGAAGGGTCTGCAAGGAGCACGAAGGGTCAACAAGGAGAAGGAAGGGTCTGCAAGGAGCAGGAAGGGTCAGCAAGGAGCAGGAAGGGTCAGCAATGAGTTGGAAGGCAAAGCAGCACAAAGGTAAAGTAGAAGGAGCAGAAAGGGTCAGTAAGGAGCTGAAAATTGCAGCAAGGAGCAGGAAGGGACAGAAGGGGAGCACAAAGGTGAAGTAGGAGAAGGAACAGAAATGAGCAGGAAGGGTCTGCAAAGAGCAGGAATGGTCTGCAAGGAGAAGGAAGGGTCTGCAAAGAGCAGAAAGGGACAGAAGGAGCACAAAGGTAAAGGAGCAGAAAGAATCAGAAGGAGCACAAAGGTAAAGTAGGAGAAGAAGCAGAAAAGGGTAGCAAGGAGCAGAAAGGGACAGCAAGAAGCACAAAGGTAAAGTAGGAGAAGGAACAGAAAGGGTCTGCAAGGAGCAAAATGGGATCAGAAAGAGAAAGGAGCAGAAGGGGGAGCACAATAAGCAGAAAGCAGCAGAAAGGTAAAGGAGCAGAAGGAGCCAAGGAGGAGAGAAGACAGTGTCAGAAGAAAAAGAAGACTGTGTCAAATGAAGGAGAAGAAAAGGAGATTGGAGCAGGAAGGACAAGTGAAGTGAACCCTCCACTTTATTCTGGACACCACATCATAAGGCTTTGGTACCTGGGCCTGGCAGGGAAACCTTGGACCTTCTCATCTCCCCTTTTATTTACTGAGTGTCAGGAAGCACAGAGGGCGGCTGGGGAGGGGTGTCGCTGATTGGCTAGAGCGGTCAGCTGGCACGCTAAGCCAATCAGTAGCTCCCCATTTATAAAAAAGTAAAAACATTTTTATGAACCGGGAACTAGCAATTGGCTTAGAGCGTCAACTGACCACTCTAGCCAATCTGTAGCACCCATGCCTGACGTCAATCTGCACTTCCTGACACTTTGTTTCAGAAGCCGAATACCACTGAGCGACCTGGAAATCTGGAGCTGGAGGAAGCCTTTGGGGTTAAACCATTTGAGAGCGGTTTAACCCCTTAACTAAAGAGAGCACCCAGGGGCATCCTGGCATCATAGCATTTTCATTTAGTTGAAGCTGTTATGGTGACCAGAATGCTCCTTTAATTTGCTTAAAGGAACACTATTTACATAGTTGTAAAACGCTATTCACCCTGGCTTTATGTGATAATGACTATGCTCCTCTCCTTCATGACACTGTCAAAAAGGGACCAAGCATGGATGTCACTACAATTATGCTCCCCCCTGGAAAAATTCCTGCGGACGCCCATGGGTATCTGAGTATATGCCTACCATGTGAAATTGATCAATGTTGGTACGTTACATGTTATATTATTTGGTTGTTATATATTAGAAATGTATTATGTGGTGGGTCATTGCCTTGATGTAAATATGGGAAAGATGATATGGGGTTGGGGTTGTGGCAGGTAATGACCCATATATATATAATTGTAAATCATGAGTTATTATTATTATTATTATTATTATTATTATTATTATCATCTTTATTATCATTAAAGCTGTTGACAATTTTGACCCATACCTCTGAGTGTCGGTGTCTTATTGGGTTAGTTGGGTTCAGGTCATATATCCCTCCCCCTGCCCATATGGCGACTATGCACCTGTCATGTGAAATTTTGTGGTGGCTAACCTAATAATCATAGAAAGCATAATATACTAGCTGGGGGCAAGCAATACACCCCTAACTCATCCCAATATTACATCAGAATGGGATAATAATAATCCCCTATGCCAAAATATGTTCCTTGTATTAGTTGAAGATTATGTCTGGCCATGACACTGGTCCTTTGTATTTCCATCAGTAGAATGACAAACCTGAAAATAGTACTGGTTACTATGTGACATTAATAAAAAAAAGCTAAATGTTGTTGGAAAATGAAGCTTTCTCAAAACTGATCCATTCAATTTGCCTTAAAGTAATCAAGTTGTCCCTCTCTTGTAATTTCCAATTGGGATCTATTGAGAAATTACAATCAGCATTACTATCTGTGAGGTATGAGATAATTTGTGATTGGCTAAAGTACACTTGGCTAATTAAATTCCAGAAGAGGACCTTGGAGATCATGCAGGAGCAAATTATAATCGGCATTTCCAGAAGCAATGCATATGCTTTTCTAAATATATATCTACTGCATAGAGCAAAGAGTAGCAAGCGGTCACTCAAGTTCACCTATTGGATGTTCTGGCCAAGAAAAAAGTATTTTGTCATCATCATTTTGTTTTTACATTTTGTTTTAATGATTAATAGCAAGACTAATACATTTTGCTACCAAAATTCTGCCCCCCCCACCCTACCCATTTACATAGTTACATAGCTGAAAAGAGACTTGCGTCCATCAAGTTCAGCCTTTCTCACATTTGTTTTTTGCTGTTGATCCAAAAGAAGGCAAAAACACCCAGTTTGAAGCACTTCCAATTTTGCAACAAGCTAGGACCATGTACTTCCCATTATTATTTACTTAAATAGCTAATTTTGATGGTACGGACAGTCCATCTCAGGTATTGGTATTGCAACACTATATATATTTTTTAAATGTTTTAACTCAAACACCCCCCATTATAAATTGACCCTAAAGGTAAAACTTTTGAGCATTACATTATTAAGACTTACTTCTAAGGAACAAGAATGTGCAAAATGTTTACATATGTATATATATATATATATATATATATATATATATATATATATATATATATATATATATATATATATATATTGTAATGTGCTCTAGGGATTAGTTTCAGGTTTCAGTCCCTGTAACTAGGACCATTCTTAACTGAGATACTGATGTTTCTATAAACATCAATAAAACAAAAATAAATTCTCATGACTCAAATATGGGCACGGATAACTAAATAAAAGAATAAAAAAAAAGAAAAGAAAACTATTGGTTTTACAATGACAATACACATAGACAATCACTCAAGTACAATAAGGAAAATTAAAAACAGTACAGCAACTGTTATCTTGACATTAATTGTATAGTGAAATTGCAGAAATTCTACAAACCAGCAAAATTCTGCACTTCTCAATATCACTGCTGTTCAGTGTGTCCTTTTATCCAAATTCCACTCTTGTTTACCGTGTTTCTTCTGGCCTCATACTCTACTAGTGTCCATTCCACAAGTATTCACACGTTTATCCTTCTGTCCATCTTCCAGTATGCCCATATGTCTCTCGCCCCTATTATCTCCTTTGATCTTTCTCTTCATATTCTCCCAGTTGTGTCTGTTTTTCCGTATTCCCCTCACTTTGCCTCTTGCAGTACAGCCAAGTAGCATGGGAGTGTAAGTCCTTGGAGTGAGCATATTCTCTTTATTATTTTCAGGACTCTTTATTATTGGCTTCATTGCTCGCAGCATTGGTGCAATGTTGACTGGCAGAACTCACACTTCCGTGCTGCTACAAAAAGACTTCAAGCATACTAACAGCACAAACAGCTGAGGCTTGTGCACATATTTCTATCAAATTTGGCTTCTTCAGTTACACTAGACCTGCTATGAACAATAGAAATACTGAGACTTCATAAATATACACTAACAAAAAAGGAAATATTTAAGGACCAAACTTCTGGAATAAAAGGGAATCATGACATGTCACACATGTCATGTGTCCGTAAGGGGTTAATGCTATATAAAGCACTGGTAACATACTTTTATTTCCGATCCATCATGTGAAATGCTGTCCCATTTTATTTAACAAACATGCTGTAGTTTACAAATCACACCCAGATTATGATGTCAAAATATATAAATATATCTCATTAATACTCCTTGGCTAAAGGCAATAAACTAAAATGAAGTGTGGATCAGAATATATTTCAATATATTACATAAGGAAATACACTGGTTTTCCAAAAAGCTTTAGAGCAGGGGTGCCAAAAAGGTAGATCCCCAGATGTTTTAAAACTACAGCTTCATGATGCTTTGTCATTCTAAAGGAATTCCAAATGTATACAAAGCCTCATGGGAGTTGTAGTTTGGTGATCTACCTTTTGGGCACCCCTGCTTTAGAGAGAGCATAAACAGAGAAATATAATACAGTATACAGTATATATCTATTCATGCTATTTGTTGCAAATAACATTAGACATTTATCTGTAAAAACTGCAGTCAAAAATGTCTGTTCTTTTTCTATCAGACCATGCAATCCCTGCCATCATTGTAAGTGAAACAACATTGCCCCAATTTTTGTGCTTGTAAAACCCTCACATCTATTCCTTTGTTTTCCTCCGAGTGTGTAATAACTGTGACATTAAAACAGCACATATGTGACTGTGGAACGAATGGCTTAAACTACATATAAAGCAAGCCAGATAGCTGTCCTCAGAGTAATTTCCGCTGAGAGTTTATCACTACACAGTAGCAAATGGCTCGAGCTGATCGCACATAGTCTATCGCATACTGATGTGGTCTGGCACATCTTCTGCAACCTATCATTTCCAGTGCTGTGTCCCTGGACACCATGCAATAAAGGGTGCTGCATTAATGGCTGGAACACTGCTGTTCTGGATTCTGTTATTATCACAGGATTTTCAGTTCCCCCACCCCAATCTTCATCAAGCCCCCCAGCCCATGGAGCTGTTTCGCAGCTGTGAAATATCGAACGGCATGAGAGGAGCATGAGGGAGCCCACAGCTTGCAAAGCAGAATATCAATGTGTGACACGGGCAGGCCTGTTCAATGGTTATGAGCTGTTCATAAGACCCCTGCTGTAAAACCTAATCTAATCTTTGTGAAATGAAGCTCAAAGTGTTGGAGAAATCCCTTTTTATTGCATCCCAACCAAGAGGTGTCTGACATATAAACACATATAAAAAAAAAAACAATGCTAAAATGTTAGAGTCGCTGAGTGGTTACAAATACAAACTTTTAACACCATAAAATACTTCAAATGCAGGGGCAGGCTGGGACAAGCTTGGCTACAATGGATTAGACAAGAAATACTCTCTGGACCACTCATAATCTAGGTTACTGAGATGACCTGTCCAGCATGGCAAGCTTTTAGCAGCTTAAAGCTAAACCATGCAGTATTGTTCTAGGATGGTTAACCATTGCCTACTGTTTTTACTGAAAGAAAATATTATCAATATATGTGACACCTGCTGAGCTAGCTGAGCAGAAGTTAATGTGCTTCCACTGACACTTATACATTTACTCATGTGCTGGACTGGCCTAATATATCCCTGCTTTTCAAACTAGAGTGAACACGCAGGCAGGACCGCCACCAGAAATTTTGGGGCCCTTAACTCAGCTCAGGGTCTGGGCCCCCAGGGGACCGCCTCCAAATACCGCCCACTGGGTCCGCCTCCAAATACCACCCACAGGACTACACACACAGACACAAACACACACACTGATACAAAAGGACACAGATACATACTAACAGACACACATACTGAAACAGACATACACGCATACTGGCACACATACTGACACACACATACTGAGACATACACACAGGCATACATAGTAAAAGACAGACACATACTAACATACATACAGACACACATGCATGAGGACATAAAGACACATACATACATACAGACACCGCCATACATACAGACATACAGACACTGACATCCATACACACATACATTCATAATGGCATACAGACATACATTCACACATACAGACGGACATACATGCATTTATACAGACCTACTGACAGACATACATGCATACAGACATCCATGCATACATACACACAGACTCAGACATACGTTCATAATGATATGCAGACATACATTCATAATGACATACAGACATACATATATAATGACATACAGACATACATATATACATACATAGACATACATACATGCATACAGACATACATACACAGACATACAGACATACATGCATGCAGTCAGACAGACATGCAAAGACATACATACATGCATGCATGCATCCAGACATACATAGGCATACATACATATATACAGGCATACAGACATACACATACATACAGACAGACATACATGCATATATACAGACCTACTGACAGACATACATGCATACAGACATCCATACACACAGACATACGTGCATAATGATATGCAGACATACATTCATACTGACATACAGACATACATATATAATGACATACAGACATACATATATACATACATAGACATACATACATGCATACAGACATACATACACACAGACATACATACAGACAGACATACATACATACATAGACATACATGCATGCAGTCAGACAGACATACATAGACATACATACATGCATCCAGACATACATAGACATACATACAGGCATACAGGCATGCCGACATACACATACATACAGACAGACATACACACATACACACAGACATACGTTCATAATGATATGCAGACATACATTCATACTGACATACAGACATACATATATAATGACATACAGACATACATATATACATCCATAGACATACATGCATGCATGCATGCATGCAGACATACATACATACATACATACAGACATACATACACACACACAGCCATACATACACACACACATACAGACATACATAGACATACATGCATGCAGTCAGACATACATACATAGACATACATACATGCATGCATGCATCCAGTCAGACATACATACATACAGACATACACATACATACAGACATACATAAATACACAGACATACAGACAGACATACATACAGACATAGACATACAGACATACATACAGAGACATACATATATATACATGCATACCGACATACACAGACAGACATACATACAGACACAGACAGACAGACACATACATAGACATACATACATATATAGACATACATGTATGCAGACATACATACATAGACATACATACATACATAGACATACATACCTGCATACAGACAGACATAAATACATAGACATACACATACATACAGACATACATACATACATACATATATAGACAGACATACATGCATGCATACAGACACACACACACAGTGCTCATTTTCCAGCCACCCAACTGTCTCCTACCTTTTCTTTGCAGGAGGGTGGCTGGGGGTGGTGGGAGTCGGTGCAGCTTCCTCTTCCCTTGCGTGCGCGCTCCTCGCACGCGGAGTGAGCTGGGAGGAAGTAACCACTTCCTCCCAGCAGCACTTGCGGCTGCTTTTTTTTTTTTTTTTAAAGGGGCCCGGTCATGCTATACCGGCCATAGCGCTGACCGGGCCCCTGAAAGAGGGGGCCCATCAGGTGGCCCTAAGTGTGTGGGCCACCCGATGGGCCCCACCGTTATGGTTGTCACCACCTGATGGCGGCCCTGCACGCAGGTAGGCAAAGTTGGATCAGCACTGAATAGATTAAAATCATACAATTATACTATTATACTAATTATACTATACTAAGATCATTCCTTAACATGTAAGCATATCTCCCAACAATCCAACATCTGGTGGGATGGTCCTGATTATCATCCTGCTTTTAGACTCACTCTTAACTTCTGGGAACACCAGAGACAAAGTTGCTGTAAACCATAATGCAAGTACATCATTAGACAAAGACATACTTTGCAGACTTTGCATGACTGTATATTCAGCCGATACAACATGGCTTCAAGAGTACTCAGCACATAGTCTTCCCTGTGTTGGGCTGGGCCAAGCACTTGAAAATCCACTTCACGCCTAAAGTAATGTGTATAGTCTATACGCATTACTTTAGATAAGAGGTATATTTTTTGTATCACTCAGCCTTGTTACAATGCAGCCGCCCATCCCATGTGTTCCCTATTAAGGGTTAATAATGTATAGGGGTGTATAAAAAAGTAACCCTTTCTGTCTCAGTAGAGATTTTTGCCAGAGGCTCAAGGAAGCAAGGTGAATGGTTAGAGTTAGGACCCACCTGGGGGGTCTGCCTTGACGTTGGCAGGTGGGCTCATCCTCTCATGGCCATTGGAGGTAACTAAAAATTTGTTTAAAAGGAGGTAACTACTCCATTTGTTTAAAAATACATAGGGATTAAGGAGAGAGCGCAGGTAACTTGTTTTTCTTTGGTTTTTAATAATCCTGGTAGCGTTGTAAGAATCCTTCCTTCCCAAGAACTAGACGACACATAGGCTGGGAGTCAACTCAGTTTTTAATCACAGGTCACAGTATTTATGGGATTCCCCATGCAAGGGGTTTCCCTACCGACATTACAGGCGTTGTACAGTAGGGGACTACATGGGGAACTTAACAACCTGGACATTTCTCCCATCATACACTGCTGTATGAGAGGGATACTCCCACTAGAATATACAGTTAAGTGGATTATCCCTCCGTGCAGCAGAACCGACATTTTACACGAAAATACATAACTGTTATAATATTCATGACATTTGAATGAATGGATGTTCGGTAGATAGCTGGGGTCTGAGCGCACATTTCGTGAAAGTACCGCTCAGATCCCAGCATAAATAACCGAACGCCGCACGAAACCAACAATATGTTTAAGTTACTTTCAAACTACCGATTGACTTTAGGGAACCACTTTACCGAAGGACCCGGGCTCCCGAACGGCTTGGAAGTCCAGCGGTATTCGTGCCGCCGAGTAGCCGATTTTAGTTCCAGGTGCTCAACGACAAAATACCGCTGGGCTAGCAAAGGATCCAAGATGGTCGGTAGCCGAATGGCGGCCACCCTGAATCATTCTAATTACCGATTGCAACAATGTTGCAATCCTTAATGGGAGCCCCACGACCTCCTGTGTGTGGTCTCCCTTCGGTAGTTTGTTCGTTTCACGAACAGTGTTGAAATTCACTGTTCGTGAAACTATTGTATGAATGCTGGCGTTTTTTCATGCCGCCAGCATACAATGCTATTGTTCGCATGGAACCCATTAAGCATGCATACACTTGGTTCTTAAAGCTGTATACACATTTTTATGAGAATACAGTAAAAAGTGGCTAATTTTGCCACAGTGGTGGCTCGGTGGTGCTCTGGGGCTGCTTTGCATCTGGCACTGGAAACCTGTGGAAGGCAAGATTAATTAATTGAATTTTCAGCAAAGTCTATGAGAAAACATCATGCTGTCTGTGAGGAAGCTGAAGCTGGGGCGTCATTGAACCTTTCAACATGATAATTTTCCCCACGTACACCTCAAATTCCACCAAGTCCTGGAAAATTCTACAGTGGCCATCACAGTAGCCATCTAAGGAGTGGCCAGTGGAGATATCCCTAGGCTGTAATGTAAACACTGCATCTTCTTTTTAAAAAGCCTGAAGGGATGCTTATACTCACCAGAACAAATACAATACACTGTAGTTGTTCTGATGACTATAGTGTGCTGTGACAAAATCCCTATTTTGCTTTCCCCAGAATCATTCTCCAACTCCCTTTGGACATTTCGTTAATATTTTATTCCCCATTCATTCGAAGAGACTAAGTACCGAACACCGACCACCCCCCTGGCTCATTAAGTTCAAACAAATCACAGGAATTCAGTGCTCTCTTTGTGTGGCTGCCGTTCATATAACCGAACACCATCTTGCCGCAGGAAAGCAGGCAGCAGGACTTAGTAGCCGAGTGCCTGGAACTCTGAGGCGGCCACTTGATGGTCTGAACACCGGTGAAACCACACAAATGCCTGCTTCTGTTCACGGCAAGCCAGGAGAGTGCTGTTCGACAGATTGTTCGACTGGATCTCCCGAACAAACACTGCCCTATGAGCCAGGGAACCCATTCACATTTTTATTTCGCTTAAAAACTCTCGAACTAGACCGACCTCAACCCCTGAAACATTGGAACTATTTGTGGGCAGACATCTCCAGAGCGGTCGGTCAAATCTTCACCCCAGTAGCGATTTGACTATGTTCACAGGAGATGAGCGCTGTTCGGATATGTTGTGCGCTCAGATCTAAGCTATGGGGGTTTGGTTATACTAAATATGACTTTAATTTTAAGTGTTTTGTGAGTTTTGTAAAAAAGTTAATATTTTCTGTACCTGGAGATGAATACAGTACTTAACCCAATTATCTCCCAGGTACAGAGGAGGGATTTTACTGTCTTATGTGGGAGTGTCCTGTACCTGAGAATCAATGTCATTGGGTGATTGTTTTGTACCACTGTCCCCACTCAGGTCCAGGGGGAGTGCCCCTTGCATGGGGGCCTGCATAAAAAGGCCAGCTGTGGCTTCCACTAAACACAATGCCCTTCATGAAGTCTTGGCTCATGTTTGGGGTATTGGGAGTTATAATCACAACAATTTCTTCTAAGCTTGGATTTCGGGAGATTCGTCATGGATATACTCAGCCGGAGTAGAGGGGATTCGTTACATGTGCCTTTAAGGTACTGATCCCTCCTGGCTGTTAATGATACACAAGGGGTTAGGAACTCATTCACATGTGTGTCCTGAGAAAGAAGAAGCTAGAATCTGTCAATCACTGAATTCTACCACCCAGAATCAAAACTTGCAGTACAATATATTAGTGGCTCATCTAATAGCATTACCAAATACTAGTTCTTTATGCATGTTTAGTGCTTTTTTATATGCTGTTTAAATCAGTAGCCACATTCTTTAAATTGTTTATGTAGTTGGGAGGCCTTGTCACTGTTACACTTACCAGAAGGTCTCTCACCACATCTCCGTCCATGGCTATTGTGGTTCCCCCTTAGCACATGCCAAGGCTTAGCTGCAGGAACAAGCAGCCAGCATACCTGCTGCGGTCTGCTGGAAGAGTCAGCATAACCCACGTGTGAACTCTACTGAACACCTGAAATCTTTTAAAGGGACTAATCACTTTCAGCCAATAGTATATTAGAGGTGGATATCTCTCCCCTATATGAGCTCAGTCTACCTTTACCTCAGTGCTCAGTTATACTGTCTCTCTTCGGTGTGTACACCTCTGTGAATCATCTGATCTTTGACCTACCTGCTTGTTATACTGTTTCTGAACCTGCCCTGCTTGTCCCTGACCTCAGCTTTCCCTGACTACAAGGTTGTCTCAACCCTATTCGGTACCTCACATGAAGCTTACTACTGCCTCCTTTCAAAAACCCCAACAGATTTTGAAATGAAAAGGGTATCATGATTTGGCAAGGGACAAGCACCCACTTACGTTTTGGGGTCCAACAACTTTCCATGTGCTGAGCAGCTTCGCATTCCTTAAATTACTCAAATGTTTTGGGACTTACAAATCAAGTACAAATAAAATAAACTCAGCTCAAAGACCATCACACATTATTTGGTAAAAAGCATAGATAGGAAAAGCTGTGTTACCTATTAACCCATTCAATCCTACATTGTGTATACATGTTTTTGACTAGTTATTTTAAAAAACAAAATAAAGTCCATAAAGCCAACTCACCTTAATTTATACTTCAGAGCCTGTAGATGAACACATTTCTCAGGCAATGTCTGAAATTGTGTAGCGGAGAGCTGGTTATAGCAGGGCTTCTTCTCCGCTGATTACTCCAACAGCTACTCAGGAACAAACAGGATACTTCAAGAAGGCAGGCATAAGTATAAAATAATCCATGAATATCCCATCACCCTTCCCAATAACTGGAGGGCACTCAGTATTAGGAGCAGAACTGAACTTTTAATGGCCAGGCTGGTCTTTTATGCAGGTTTTTCCCAAAAGGTTGCCACACAGGTGGACATTGTTGGGCACAGGTAAAAACAGAAAACAACCAATAAACACAGAGTCAGGTAATAAGTCACTCCCATACATTTCACACAATCCCTCCCCTCTGCTTAGGAGATAATTGAGTTAATTACTGTATCAACTCAATTATCTCCAAACGAAATAAATCACAATTTTCATACATTTCCAGAAGTACCCCAAAAACATATCATACTCCCACAATCCAGACATCACCTGATAGCCCTGATCTGGAGGAGCAACATTCTGAAAAATCAATCAGAAGCCAAAAATAGTTCCAGATGTTTGGGCTGTGCGGTCGGTCTCCGTTCGAGAGCCTGAAATATACGAAAGTGCATAAAAACATGGTTCGTTCAACTCGTCTCGTTAGTGTGATTCCTTTCACCGAATGCCGCTCTGTTCCCCTGAGCTAACCTGAGCTAACACAAACACGAGGATGGAAGTCTCTGCGGTGTTCATGCCGTTGAGTGTCCGATTTGGATTCCAGACACTCGACGACCAAACACCACTGGTGCAATTTAGTATTCTAAGATGGCCACCGCCAGGTGTTCGCATAACGAACGGCGGCCACCCAGGGGATCACCCAGTTGGTTTGTGTGTTTGTAATTGAGAGAGTGTGAACCAGATTAGGGAGGTCAATTGGTGCCACTCTCCTCTCATGGGTGGCCTGGTTAGGGAAAATAGCTGCAAAGGGGTCCTTACCGAACAACCAGACTAACGATACAATATACTAGTTTGTTACTTGTTTCTACAAGTAACGAACAGTTACAGTCCCAGGAAAATAAAAGGACAAAGGGGGTATGGACAGCCCCTAGTACAAATAGGGGTGTTGTTGCAGAGCCCATTCCGCTACAGTCAGTCCCACCCCTTCCAGTCAGCAGAAAAAGTTTTAATGGTAAATATAATTCCTTGCAGTCAGTGACAGGGGAAGAGTAAATATCACTAGATTAACAATTCCAGAAACTGATAATGGTTGCTAATGCATTTTAAAGAGTGTGAGTGTGTGTCTGTGTGTGTCTGTCAGTGTCTGTGTCAATGAGTGTGTGTGTGTCAGTGAGTGTGTTTGTCAGTGACTGTCTGTGTGTGAGTGTGTGTGCCTGTGTGTCTGTCAGTGAGTGTGTGTGTGTTGGTCAGTCTTGCATTGGCTGCAACTGGACAGTTGAGTACCTGGAGGTGCATGGAGCCATGCAACGCCACGTCACATTCTGACGTGACATCAACATGCACCACTTCACAGGGTTTCAAGAAGTAGTGGGAGGATCAGATTTGGCACAGGGTGCAGACGGTGCCATTTGGGGTATACCAGAGGCCAGACTCCGGAGATTTGGGATTTGGTAGATCTGGGATTTGGTAGAGGGAGGGCTGGGATTTAGTAGAGGGGGGACTGAGAATTAGTAGAGGGGGGTGCTGTGGTTTAGTAGAGGGGGATGCTGGGTTTTTTTTATACTGTACTTTTTAAAATAAACCTATGTTTCTATAAACATGTAAGGTTTTTTTTTGTTTGTTTTTTTTTTTTTTTGCGGCCCACATAAACTTAAACCTTGTTTATGTGGCCCATGCTAGACTTTGAGTTTGACATGCTTGCCCTAAGCCGAATAATGAACATGTGCTTCCTGTTTAATGCCATAAGCTTGCAAATCTTTTAAACACTTACTTTTATTGTCTATTTTAAGTTGGAAGCGCCTACACAACTATACACCTTGTGTATATTTTGTTTGCAAATCTTTTATGTCTAAGCTAATTAAAATGTGATTTATTTCATATTCAAACCAAATCTATGCACATTTAATCTTCAAAACTAAACAAAATATCTTAATATATGAATTGTGCATTTTATATAAAGTGAATACGTAAAATTAAAAGGACTAAGAATGTGGGTGATGTCTATTTTAGTCTTATGTGTGCATTGAACAAATAATGTTAATTATTGAAGACAAGGTGCTTAAACAATGTAGAAAAGTTACTAGCATACTGTAATTCTTTTTATCCACGTTTTATAGCCGCTAATTCAAGAAATACAATGAAACGGCTAAAAAAGCCATAATTCTCTGTCCCTAATGAAACTATTAAATCCTTGTGGTTTGTAGGAAATCAGACACAAAACAGAACTGTATTTATTGTTTTATCAACACTATGCTAACTGGATCAAATAAGTTTTTAATTTGGGTTTAATAAAGCTATTATTGTGTAGTAATTATACAGAAATTGGCTGTTCAAAGTGTTATTGAGGTTTAATTGCTGTCTGATTAGCTTTATTTAAAATTACATAAGAATTAGGACTGATTTACATAGAAATTGAGTATATAGCTAGACCACCAAATTACTGCCTTGTAAAGAGATTAAATCCGTGAAATAATATACTGAGCAGAGGATATGTGTTTCTATTAACTCTCTTGTTTCTCATGTGGCAGATTAAAGTTACATTCAGTATGAATGGCCACTCTTCATTCTACTGCACATTTTCTATAAATAATGGAAGAACTGGTAATGGTTTAATATGGTAAAAAGTTAATACAAACTGGGACAGATTAACTTCATACTAATATTAAAAAAGATAATGGCAGAATAATAACCAGGGCTAGAAAAAAATCACTCATTTACTACACATAAACATAAGTGTATTTCTGAATATGTAGTATGTAGCATGGGAATGCATGCGTGTGTGCATCTGTGTTGTGGTGTGTGAATGTGGTGCATAGCCTGTGCATTCACCTTTTGGAGGATATGTGTATTAATGTAATTCTATAATGTAGTGTGTGAATAGATGTGTGTGAAGACTCATGTGACAAACTGCCATTTGCCACTGGGCATTGGAGAGGACTGATTGCTAGCCTCCTGCCCTGCGACTATGGCACTGTGACGTATTGCCCGTTAAGAACTGTATTTGGGCATAATGGAGTTTTATAATGCTGTTCCTGGCCCTTTAATTACTTTGGAGCAGTGTTGCAACTTTTAAACTGGCACTTCGGATGCAGTTGAAGTGCCGAAGTCGTCGGAGTGCCGAAGTTTTCGAAGTGGGCGCCATTCGACAAACGAACATGTGGCGGCGGCCATTTTAACTTATTCGAACGCGGTCAGTGGTGTGTGCAGCCAAATCTATGGAACTGTTTTCGGCTACCCAATTGCACGAACACTGCTGACCCGTACCTTCTTCGACACTGCGGCTGGAGACTAAGTCCCGTTCGAAGATTCGAACGCTCGTTCGAATGGGACTTAGTCATTTTCTCGGTGTAAAATAGACCGATCGCACAGCCCAAATCCATGGAACTGTTTTGGGCATGAAAATGTGCTTGCGGTCGGTCAAAAGTGACTTATACCTATCTCCCGAACGGCTGAAAGGATTCAAATGATTTTTGGGTATGTTTGTTTTTGGAATGTGCTGATTAAGAATATGTGACTTTTATTAATATTGGATATATAGTTTTATATTTATGAAAGTTGGGTAAAAAGTAAGTTTTAAACTGTACGGATAATTGGGTTACCTCTCAGGCTAAGGGGAGGGGATGTGTGGGATGTAACCATTGTGTGATTGGGTAATGTATAATTGTCTATGGGCGGGGGAGAATTGTGTGTCATTAAACCAGAGTTCTTCTTGACCCTCAAAACATAGTCTTGTCTCGTGATTGGAGGGGACAGCTATATTCACACTGGGGATTGCTATGCGCTGCATACTCCCTTGAGCTTTAATCACTTAGCTCTTTTGAGAGCTTGCTCCTGTAATGCTCTCCTTGGAGGAGAGGTCTTCCCCACACGGTCCTGGAGGACAGAAGCTGATTCCAGGTGGACGGAAGACGGCGCGGCTCCAGTTAAGCTACGGCGGTTGTGGAGTCTGCAGTGGTTGTGGTGTCTGCTGCAGTGCTTGGAGTACTCAGGAAACGCTAGGAGCATCCGTCAACGGAAGGTGTCCGTTACAACTCACATAATGATAAACTGTGTTTTTCCAAATGACTGCATGTGTGTGGTGTACCACTGCATGAATGTAGTGTGTAACTGGATGAATCTCAAGTATAGTTTTGTTTATTTTGCGGTAGAAAACATAATATAGTGTGAACATACATGAATGTAGAATAAGACAGTCTTCCATAGTTGCATTTCCTCATGTTAAAAATAATCCATTCACACTTGAACTGAGACTATTCAATACATAGCAACCTTTATTTGTGTGCATCCAGGTTAGTCTGACCTGTGGTGAGAAGGAGGAGGTGGCCATTCAGGACCAGCAATAGCTGCAAAATGTATACATGTCTGCCCCCTACAGTGTGGCACGGAAAGCTACAGTGTGAGCCAGGGATAGCTGTGGAATTGGTAGTGTTCTCTCCTAATCCCCACCCTTGGACATAGACTTTATATTATTGCAAAAGGTGAATACAAAAAATTAAAAGTGAATAATAATGATAATAACAACAACAAATGCATATAGAAAAGATTGAATATTTCAGAAAGGGTGTTCTTTGAGACAGGTGCCCACCCTACCTACTGGTAAATTCAATGCCGTCTATCTTTCATTTTGGCATTTTTATATAGCAGCTTAATCCAGGGAGTTTTAGACAGATTATCAGTATAAAACAAATGCTTTTCGTTCTGCTCTTTAAAACAATGAACCAGCAAATGTCAGACTTGTCAGGCCCCAGGTAACTGCAACCAAAAAATTTTATTTCTAGTGACACTGTCTTCCTTCTGTCACTGGATAAGGTGTAATGAAGGCGTGCTGTGGAATTTATTTTAGTACAGTCAAGTGAAAAAGAAAGTAGACCCTCTTTGAATATTTTGGTTTAAGATATCAGGATATAATAGCAACCATCTCTTCATTAGCAGGTATTAAAATTAGGTGACTACAACCTCAGATGAAAAACAGCACATGACATATTACACCGTGTCGTGATTTATTTAACAAAAATGAAGCCAAAATAGAGAAGCCATACTCCTGTAGTTTCAGAGATTGAGTAGGCCACTTATGCAGTGGCCAAGGGCGCCAGTTTCTAGGGATCAAAGAAGATCAAAGCATCTCCTTGGCTGGCCTCTACGCTCTGTAGAGGCCAGCCAAGGAGATGCTTTGATCTTCTTTGGTCTGTCTGATCATCCCAGTTGCCCAGATGCCAGTACAGCCACCGACTAACCATGGGCATCCCTAGAAACTGGGAGTATGGCTTCTCTATTTTGGCTTCATTTTTGTAGCCAAAATATTCAAAGAGGGTCTACTTTCTTTTTCACTTGACTGTACTAAAATAAATTCCACAGCACGCCTTCATTACACCTTCATTACACTTCATTACACTGTCTGAGAGCAAACCCAGAAAGGGAGCTCTGTATCCAGGGAGCTCTGTGAAATGTTCCAGCCACTCAGTCAGGATTTTGCTTCATGTTACCACAGCAGAGCTCTTATAATTTCCACAGCAACACCCAATACACAGTGTCTGCAGCTGTTAGAAGTGCAATCTCAGGCCAAATACTACAATCACCGGACAACCGCTCCCTACCCTGTGTGTGGAGAGATCACTTGTGGAACGGAGGGAACAAGGATGAAGAAAAAAACTGTGACAGAACCTAGGCAAGTTTTGCATATAGCAGAGAGAAAGTGGAAGAGAGGAGGAGCCATAACATGCTTACTGTATAGGCTGCTTCAACCTGCACAACTTACTACACCCTTTGTATATATAAGTTCATTTTTATGATGCTTAGCCATCCTTAAGACTATTTAACTATTTTGGGAAATGTAGTTCTGCAGGATTTTTATTCACTAGGATTAGTTACCGGCAAATTACAATACTAGTTAATAATGGGTGTGACGTTCAATAGGAGGGTGGCTTGTGTGATGTCACACCATGGCCAGAGTGTATGGGGGCAGCAATTTTTTATTTTTTTGCCTAGGGTGACAAAAATCCTTACACTGACCCTGTGTAGTATGTTTGTTTCCTGTGCAATGTTGATAACTTTCTTCTTTGCTGTCCGACAAAAATTAAATAATTAAAAATGTGCTCGTAAAACAAAACAAAACAAAAAAAATATATAAAAATACAAAGGGTGAATAAAACATATATGGTTTTATCAGACGGTTTTTGCAAAGTGTACACCTGCAGCTAACACTCAGTCAATTACAATGTGGTACCAACCATGGCCTACTGTATATCGCGTGTACAGCAGGGCTCAAGTCCTGCAGGAACGCATGTTAATGGCGTTCCTGCACTTTTTTCACAGCAGTAACGCCATTCCCTTTGCTCCTGCAGGACCAGGGCAGCTGCCTCTTGAGCCCTGGTGCCTCCCGAGCCAATCCTTCACTATGCGAAAGGCAACACCGCATACTGAAGGAGTCAGGACTTACTTGCTCGGACTGCTCCTCCTCCGACCTCCTCTGCCCTTTGCGTACACGGCTACGTGCGTTCCTTGTCATCACGCGGAGGTGGAATCACGGCAACGCTAGGGTGATCCCTGGGTCTCCTTTCCTCCGAGAAGGCGAGAGTTACAAAGAGAGTGGCCTCACAGGCTCACACCACACTCATTCTGGCCAGCCAACCTGAACCTTGAGGCCAGCTAGCACCCTGAGGCCAGCCAGCATCCTGAGGCCAGCCAGTTCTGAGACCAGCCAGGTCAGTACCCTGAGGCCAGCCAGGTCAGCACCCTGAGGCCAGCCAGGCCAGCACACTGAAGCCAGCCAGGCCAGCAATCTGAGGCCAACACCCTGAGGCCAACACCCTGAGTCCAGCCAGCCCCGCACCCTGAGGTCCGCCAGGTCAGCACCCTGAGGCCAGCAACCTGAGGCCAGCCAGGCCAGCACCCTGAGGCCAGTACCCTGAGGCCAGCCATGCCAGCACCCTAATGCCCTCACCCTGAGGCCACCCAGCACACTGAGGCCAGCACCCTTAGGCCAGCCAGCACCCTGAGGCCAGCACAACACTGATTCTTGACTCAAGGATGAGCCAAGTTTTCAACTCAAGTTGAGTCAGTCTTCAGAACTGAAAGTAAATATATAAGGGGAGCTATTACTTGTTTGATATGAGCTGGGTGGTTGGAGGGAGGGAGGGGTGGTGGTTGGAGAAGCTGAGTAATCGGTTGGAGACAGTACAAAACCCTGGCCTGGACCTTATTTCTCTCAGTTGTATATAAACTGAGGAGTGGAGCTCTGGCCAACCCTACTCTCTGAATGCTCCTCCCCAGGGGCCCATATCTAAACAGTCATTTATGTTACATACAAAACATACCCCCCCGGGGTTAAAATGTCATATGTTTTTCTGAACAATTTAATGAAATATAAACTCCGTCACAAACAACACCATTCACTTTATCACAGTTGTTACAACTGTTCTATATTTATTCATTTATTGCATAGTTAACTTATTTTGTTACAACTGTTCTATATGTTTATATATGTTTTTTGTAAACTGGCACTTACAATAAATGTTGCACTGCGTATCATTTGTTTTTGTTTTTTTGGTGGGGGGAGGGGGTGGATCTTCGGTGAGTTCCCACACATTTTTCCCCAGGACTTGACCCCTGGTGTACAGCTATCAGTGTTACCTGTGGTACTATAACTAGTCTGCATATTCCAAGCCTTGGTTGATTTTGAGTGGGTTTGTTGATCTAAATGTGTTGTGACAGAGTGTTGAGGATGGTGGTCAGGGGTGTGTATCTGGCACCCAGACTTTTGCGCAGCCCCTATCCTGACATGTGGGTAAGCACATGCAGCCCCAGGGAAAGTTAAGTTTAAATGTAGTTCGTTTTTTCTATGTTTTTATTTGGGTCCCTGGGGAGGAGTATTCGGAAGAGTAGGGTGGGTGGATTCTCCACCCACTGTCAGAGTGGCTGTGCATGAGTCCAGACCAGATTTTATGAGGAGTTCTGGCTCACTGCCTAACGAGGTCATTAGCCTCACCTGTAGGGGGTGTGAACAGCTTTATAACTGCTGTTAAAGCATGGTGGAGTGGTAAAATATGAAGCCCCTGAAGCTAAGCTGTCCTTGTTGGTGACTGACAGTGATGTAGAGCTCAATGGCAAAGGTACATTCATGTATCTGTTAGAGAATAGAGCATTCTCTCTGTAACACCACAAATGCAGACATGATAGAGCTGGTGCATTGTGTTTTCATTGTGAACCCAATTTAGTCCTTGATAACAATCCCATGCTTGTTTTAACGCAATACCAATTTCCAAACTTTATCCAGTATCAGATGCTTCTTTTCATAATATTCTTCTCTTTGTGTGGATGTTTTGAAGCATATATTTAATAAGATTGCCCACCTTGATGCTTAGCCATGTTGTAGCCCAATAAATTAGGACCACTTTAAGAAGTGCAAATGCAGCATGCAAAAACCATAATTAATACAAGTGTAAATGGTGAAAATATTTAGTCACACTGATTAAAATGCAATGGGCAGTGTTTTCTGAACATGTGGTGTTTTCCTTTTTGTATTTACCTTTTACATTTACGATTCTTGTGATCCAACTCCCATTGTTTAGCCTTTTACGTGCTTCACTGTGCTTTAGATGTACATGTTATGGTAAATTTAAAACTAATAAATTAAAACTCATAATGGATAATTATTCTATTTGTGAGATATTTTAGAATCAATACATAACTGAGCAGGGTTGGGACACAATTTCAAGAGTTTTAACCTGTTACATGATCTCTTCTTTCTCCATTTTCATAACAATGTATAGCTTGATCCAATGAAATTAGTCATACAACCACGACTTGAGAAGACCTACTTGAATTAAAAAAAATTTGAGTGAAGAATGACATGTAGTCGATGAGACCACAAGTGATACACTTAGCATACACAGTACGGAGCATAGGACTGTATTATCACTACTTCTCCTTAGAACATTTCTACTTCTACTAATTTGTTTGCTTGCAAATCAGTTTTGGAAAATTCAAAAGTGTGCTTCAAAGTCATAAAATAAAAATATTAATGATTTTCTCTGGAAAATGGACAAAAAAGATAAAGCGTGAAAGATGGAATACACATTATTTAAGGCTATGAGAGTCTCATGGAAAAATATAGTTTTGTGTACTGTCCACTAAATATACTTTCTAGATCTCTGGTCAAATTTGTCCTTCATATGGAATTCCTCTTTCACAAAATCAATTTACAGCAAACGGGATGATATGTAAATGTACTCATTTTAATGCAAAATATCTTTAGATGGAAAAGTGAAAATATGAACTTAAAAAAGCTACATTTCAGAAAGACTTTATAATATTTACTATTCATATTCGAACAGTAACTTCCATAGCAATTAAGCAAATATAATTGAAAACTGAAAGTAAAAAGAGCTGGGTTAGAGCCAATACTAGGTACACTAAGGAATGGGGGGCGGGGGGAAGTGGGGGGGGGGGGTTAACCCCAAATAGAAAACTGAAGAACAAAGAAAGTGTACGGGACTGGGATGGATAGGATACTCTAATGTGAGTACCGGATATCCACAAAATAGCTGCCAGACTAGGAACTTGATGATAATAAAAGCAAAAAGTAAAATAAATAAATCTTATTAAATCTAATGAAAATAAGAAAACATAAATAAGTGCTTGTGTACAAAAAGGTGAACAAAGTGATAGGTATTAAACCAGTTACAATAACTAAAAATTTCCCTGTTAACACTAAGAATTCTTAAGACATACCACAAGTCTATGTAGCTCTGATAGGCTAACTCTAGTGGTATATATATATATATATATATATACAGAAATAGTGTCAATGGATTATCCTAATAAACTGGTACAGGTATAATAACTACATAGCCTGCATGGAATTAGGAAGACAGTTTGGATGTTACCATTAATACAAAAATGGATCTCAGAATGTGACTAGTCTATGTAACTCTGATCGGCTGCCTCAAATGGTATATAGAGTTAGTATCAATGGATACTTAATGTTAGAACAGTGAAAGTTGGATATTAGTCTAACCAATAGCGGGATAGTGGTATACTGTGGAGCTAGCCTGATAACGGTATTATCTGTGTGTGTGTGTCTGTCTGTATGTATGTATGTGTGCCTGTCTGTATGTGTCTTTGTATGTGTGTGTGCCTCTCTGTGTCTGTGTGTGTCGGTCTGTATGTGTGTGCCTGCCTGTTTGTATGTGTGTGTGTCTTGTGTGTGTCTGTATGTATCTGTCTGTATGTGTGTATGTGATTGTGTCTCTATTTATGTATGTGTGTCTGTGTGTGTGTGTCTGTTGGGTGGAGGGAGTTGGGGGGGGACACGGATCAGTTTCGCACCGGGGCCCCATGGATTGTGTGTACTCCACTGCAAGCACTAGATGTAAAAACATTTGCATTAACACACACAGACATTACAGACATGTGTCTGTGTGTGTGTGTGTGTCTGTTGGTCGGAGGGAGTGGGGGGACAACAGGGGGGGACATGGATCAGTTCCGCAAAGGGGCCCCATGGATTGTGTGTACGCCACTGCAAGCACTAGATGTAAAAACATTTGCATTAACACAGACATTAATTCACAAACTGAATTCACAAACCCTCACACTATACATAGTTATAGACAAGCATGAAACCACACACACTTGCATTACCAGATGGGATATGGTAGCATTATATAAATATGTTTGAGGTCAATACAAACCACTGTCTGGAAATGTATTCATAAACAGGACTATACAGAGAACACAAGATCCTATGTATAGTGGAAAAAAGGAGATTTAGTCTAAGAAAAAGAAAGTTTAAAAAAAAAAAAATTTTACAGTATGAACAATAAGGATGTGAGATTCTCTACCTGAAGAGGTGGTTGTCAAGATTGGGTAGTCCCTAAACACAGAGTTTAAGGAAACAGTAACCAGAATGAAGGAAAAGAGAGAGAGAGTAGGACTGATGCTGGTCCTTATAGTGGTTAATGTGTGCCCTATATAGGCAAAAATACAGAGTCAAATAGAAAGCGAAGGTCAAGGACATCAAAGGTACTCAAACAATGGATAAACAAGCGGAAGTCAGGGAACCAGGAAATCAAATTAGTCAAACACAAAGCCGGGTCAGAAACAGAAAACAACAACCACACAGTACGCACTCTCTGGCAAAATAAACAATGACAGGGCAATGATCTTCAGAAAGGGGGCAGTTTAAATAGGGACAACTACAATCCTATTGGACAGCATCATCATCCTCACCAAATCACACAAAGGGGTGTGATCTGTGAAGGGCAGATGATGAGACCCAATATTATGACATGTCACTAATCATATCAAAAAACCTAAACCTACAGGGTCCTGTAATTTCTACAGACTCCTGTAGGTAAATAAAGGCTGCCACATTGATACAACAGCCTTGCAAGTAGAGAGCGCGTGGAGATGTCACTCTGCACCAGGAGCATCGGAACACTGTGGAACTTGTGTCTTAGCCTAAGCCGCATTATTGGTTTTGATTTGTCATTGGCCATGAAGCGGTTAATAAACAATACATATGAGATATTATTAGTTTAGAATCAATCACATGCCAAATACAAATAAAGTTAAATTAATATTATTACACTGGGGAAGAATGTCACTGCTTATGTTGGAATTAAATCTAAAAAAAGCAAAAGCTAAAAAATAAATGAAAAGAATGGGGGAAAAAAAGAGTACATATTTTAATTCTCCTTCTGGTATTTAGGCTACGAGTAATTTCTACTTCATTGTACAATATAAAAGAATTAATATTTAATGATAACATTTTAATTAAACGTATAAATAATTACTGCCTTCACAAAAAAGCTGTCAAAAAAAGCTATAAAATGGAAATTGTGTAATAACAAGAAAATAAACATTTTGCAGGTAAATGTTTATAATTTAGCTTTGTACGCCTTTTAACAAAAGCTTTTGTGCACTTTTGATAACAGAAACAAAATAGGCCTAATTGAATTAGAAGCCTCTCTAATGTGCTATATTCTAATAAGGCAGTTGGACTTCTTTGTTCTGGGTGGAACATAGCAGAACGGAGACACCACATTATTTATGCTAATGAAAATAAATAAGTAAAACAGTGTGTTTGGAAATCCCAGTGTTGTGAGAGCAGATGGTGCATGTTGAAATCCTAAAGGCTCCATTTATAAACGAACAGCTGAATAAAAATAACTCCAGACCAACTTAAAATGCTGTGGTGTGTGCTTTTTGAAATTCAGAATGCTTTTTTTTTTATACTGATCTACTCAGCACAAGTCTAATGACCAAGTAGAAAACAATTTAAGTATTTTGTTGTTGAGCCTTACTTTGTCAGCAGCTTATCATTATTATCATTTAGACCAAAATAAAGCTCACAATTAAGAATCGAGGTATCTTTAATTGTTTGAAACAAGAAATGTCAGCAAAAAATGGATTGCTGTATGTTACTGGACTTAATTTCCACCAAGGTTGCCATTTGTTAACAAACACCTGGTGGTATGTATGTATACATATTTGTGAATAACCCCCATTTGTTCAGTGAAAAAAGTCTGGACTATTGGATTCTCAAATATATTCAAATTGGTACAAACAGGAAACCCCAGTGATTAAAATTTAAACTACAAAGGTTGCAAGGTGGAGAAGATGAGAGAGAAAATAGTGGGCTGCTGTACTCTTTCCTATTCTAAATTCTCTGTCTACTACTCTTAGTCAAGGAGCTTCTGGGCTAGGTTTTGAAAGTGATACATATGCAGTGGTGGGGAAAACCGCAATATCATCACCTTGGCTTGGGATCCTGACCTGTCTAACTACATTGTCATCATGATGACTAAGTTTTCTGAGGAGGAGGAGCAGCATAGGAGGGAAGAGTGGCTGTTTCTTTATCGAGTCAAAAAGAGACACATAAGGAAAGAGTGCCCAGTCAAGCAATAAAACTTGCATACCTGAGTCCGCTTAAAGGACAGGCCTTGGGTGTGCAATATTTGTCCCTTAATCAGCCTCCTTATAGGTTCCCTTTAGTAATTTCTCTCTCTTTGGGTTCCCATAAATTACCTGCCCAAGCGTTATTTACCTCTACAGCCACAAAAAACATCATTGATTATACCTTATTCCATGCTCAAAGAAATAACTTACCTTTACAAAAGAGAAATACTCCCTTGACCATAGATTGTTATCCTCCAGCTACTCATATGGTCTATCATGAGTTGATACCACCTTGTCTCTCTTTTGGTATCCTTCATATAGTTAGTTACATTGTTACATATGCTGAAAAGAGACATGCATCCATCAAGTTCAGCCTTTCTCACATCAGTTTGAAGCACTTCCAATTTTGCAACAAACTTGGTAAAAAAAATCCATCTTGACAACAGAATGGCAGACAGATTTATCCTTGGATCAAGAAGCTTCATAGAGAAATGCTTACCTACATGTCATATCATTACCATTATACACTGCTGTGCTAGGTTACCCATGACTCAGAAAACGAAATCCTACATTGACAGGGTTTAAGAACATATTACAACATATGGTCCTGCATGTCAGTCTACTTGTATAGCCTCTGTTAAGCCTATCCTGTTCATTAATGTTCCCACAGTTTCTCCCTTGTCTACTGAAGTACCATCACAGTAAATAGATCTCATGAAGGTTTTTGAGAAAAAGTAGGCAGGTAAACAACACATAGACCATACGATTGCACCACTGATTTGCTACTGGTCCTCTTGCCTACTGCTTGTGGGCAAATATCCATTATCTATTTGTGAAAACTAGATAATGGAAGACTATATCAAAGAAGAAAAAGGATTCATAGGATGTTTCTGCTGTACAGCCAATGATTTTTCTTTGTATCAAAAATGGAAGTGTCTTTGAGACCCTGTATAGAATTCTGCGATCTAAACAAAATAAATAAAGAATGTGTAACCCATACCCTTGATGACAAAACTCTTTGATAGGTTGAGAGGATTTAAGGTGGGGTTGGGAAAACTTTAATGACACGGGATCTGCTTTTTTTCATAGTCATGCTAACAATATCTACAATCATATAAGCACAGTGTAAATGACCCCATTCCTAGGGAACCTATATAACAGCTTTATTTATTAGTGGGGTAGAGACTGTCATTTATGCTATCTATAGCTGTCTCATAGTTTAAATGACACAGAATCTACTTAGAGCAGTCCCCCAAATACAATTTGCAAATGCTTTACACCAGCATATCTACAATATAACCACACAATCCCATAGTTGAATGCAGTATATACCGGCATACCAAATCTCTCATAAATACAACATTGATACTGGAGTATCTGCTCTCCAATAGATATACACATAACTACACCCTCTCACACGTAAATACGGGTGGTTATACTATACTTCTCCATATATGAATGTATACTGAGACATAGTCCTACAGACAGGTAGATATGCTCACATTCTCACGTACAAACATACATCCATATAGACTCCATTTAATCTCTAGGTTCCTTAATTAATCTTCAGCATCCGCATCTCATCACTATGGCCAATGTTTTCGGACACAGCTTCCCTGTTAGCAGTCATATCATATTCAGTCCCCCAGTTCATATTTCTTTCAGCATATCCAGTCCACAAGAGTCGCTCTGATGATGCATGATGCTAGAGCTATATATGCTCATTGCAACATGAGACCTGTGCCCTATTGTGGTCGCTAGTAGCCTGAAAATGTGTTCATTAGTGTATTGCTTAATCTGGTCATTTACTTTGGTCTGTATTCTGACTATTGGACTTCTCTACTCCTGAGTTTGACTAATTTACCTGCTCTGTTGGTATTCTGTTCTCCTTTGACCTTTTTTCTTGACCAATCTACCTCTGCTTCATATATTAAGCCCAGCAACATTTAGGGACCTATAATACAGTGCAGGCCTAGATTTGCATGTTATATCCTGACATACTCAAACCTTCTTTCTAAAGTACTTGTTTGCTACCCTATTTAAAAAAAAAAAAAAAAATATATATATATATATATTCCATTTCTTTTGATTAATTTGTTGCCTACCCTTGCATTTTTCTAGACAGGAGAAGACATAATTACAAAATGTAATTTCATGATTAGGCAGATAAAACAGTTTGATGCTCAAAGAAAAATATTACCTAAGATAAACGATTAAGCATGCTTGCTTAGCAAATGCTGATGAGTAAATATGCCTCTCACCAATTTCTTTTTAAACAAGAAAACAGAGCGAAAAAATAGGTAGTGGGTAACCGACTACGTCCTTAACCCAAATGGAACAGTCACCAGTACTGTACCAAATGGGGCAGTCCCAGTCTGGCCCCGCTTAGCCTATTGTACCGCAGGGAGACTCCAGGGGTCTCCAGGGGCTTGACCCCTAAACTATATCAATGCCAAACAGACAGAAACAGATGCTCAAGGTCTCAAACTACAAAAGTAAATGAGACCCTATGCATACCTGGATATATGTATAGAGTATGTGGAAGGGTACTATATATAGATACTGGAGGCTGAATCCCCCTAGCCAGGGAGGACAGTGCCACAAAATGAATAGTATCTATATATAGTACCCTTCCACATACTCTATACATATATCCAGGTATGCATAGGGTCTCATTTACTTTTGTAGTTTGAGACCTTGAGCATCTGTTTCTGTCTGTTTGCCAATTTCTTTTTATCCTTCCTAAACAATGTATACCTGTGACGGATCACCTGGCACCCCGACTGGGCACCTCCACCAACAGATGCTTCCTAGCTGGCGCTGAGGACCATAAGCACTGGGCACCACAAGCACCGCAGACTCCACATCCGCTGTAGCTTAGCTGGGATCTCGCTGTCTTCCTCCCACCTTGGACCAACCTCGGATATCCAGGACCATGTGGGAAAGGCCTCTCCTACTTCAGAGAGCATAGCACGAACAGCTCTTACAAGAGCTAGTAGTGATATTGAAGTTCCCCAACAAGTACTACGTGTTGAGGGTAAAGCAGAACTCAATTTTAATGGAGCCACACTGGCCTTTTATTAAAGTTTCCCACAGGGACACAAGTTAACAAATCAATAGAAACAGTAATTAAATGTATGACACTCCCATAACAAGCATACAACTCCTCTCCTTTGCCTGTGACATCATTAAGTCAGATACTGTATTAATCAAATTATCTCCAGGCAGAAAAACACACATTTTTACAAAGTCTCATAAGTGCCCCAGAACACAACATATCCCCATAAATGTTACCTCCCCTGATAGCCCTGATCTGGGTGAACAATCACCCAGGTCAGATCAGGGGTTCAGAAATGTTATGTAAGTCATAGATTTGCCCAGGCGCAGTCATGGTCCCATGCCCAAAACAGTTCCATAGAATGTTCTAGGGCATTCGCAGCTAAGTCCCCCTGAAGTCTATTCGCAGTTTTGGTCCATGCGAATGTCGAATAGCAGGCACTTCGACTGTTCGGGAATTTGAAGTGTGGCTATAAAAATCCAAAAAGGCATGAACAGTACTCATTATATACAATCCTATTGTGTCTTAGTGTCCCCACCCGCCGCTTATGGGTGGGGGTGAGGGGTGACACTAGGAATCCGTTTAGTGGCCCCCACTCACGGTGCACAAGTTAATTATTTTTATATGTGCCACACTAGGGGCCACTGGCTGCTCACTGTTTAGTAGACATGCCCCTACTCATGGTATAGCGAGTATGGGTAGACGGGAGATTTTAATCTCCCTTAATTACTAATACTAAGTAATCTTTACTTAGTATTAGTAAATTTGGCTGAAAGACCAATTTTGATCTTTCAGCCTTTTAGTAATTAGCTCCATAATACTGTGGGAATTGTGGAGCTATTTACTAAGTGGCTGCTAGATGTAGCCTCAGAACCATATTACAATCTAAACAAACAGTACAGAATTGCATCCCAACATGAATGGACAAACTGTTCTCATTCTGTTAGAACGAAATTTGGTAGTTTCGCCAGCATTCGAACGGCGAATGAAACAGGAGGAGTGGTGAGTATTGTGGGAAATTGCTTTGACCGCAAGAAATGGAGCACACTTAGCTTCTCCTATGGGTGATCAATTGTAGGTCAATCGTAGGAAAAATACATAAGTCAAAATAGTCCCTACTTTGTCTTATGTTTTAAAGAAAACTAGATCAGATATGAAGAAAAGAAGAGCAGATCATGAGAGAGGAAGAGAAGAGAAAGTGATTAGGGAAAGGTAAATTCGGCATGACAGTACCGCTTTAATAGTTTAATTGCTAGTCAGTAATTAAAGTAAGCCCTTAAGAGATTCTAACCCTAAAAGGAGATCAATGTAATTTATTAAAACAATTTTGTAGATATTCCTCCATAGAAAACATGCATGTCTTTTCTTTTTTATGTTTCCTTTGCGACATATTAATACTAATCTTTCAATAGTTGCAGGTCTAGCAGCTTACTGCAAGTCCTCTCCTCTTTCCCTGACAAATTGACCAAGCAGAGGCTTTTCGTTGAGAAGCTTCCATAGTCTAGCTTCATTGAGAAGTATTTGGAAGCATATTCTAGCCTACTGATTTTGATAGCTCAGTGAAGCTAATTGAACAGAAGAATCCCCACAGCTGTCATTGAGGTCTAATTCTACACAAGCTAAAATGCTTTATGTGCCTGGAGTGCTCTTTATTGTTTAGGTTATCCCTTCTTATCTATCCCCCTTTCCCCCTCTGTTTCTGCAAATTAACATTTCCATTTTGTTCGGTGTACATTTTATAAGATTCTATGCTGCTTTTTGGCCCTTTACATCCCAGCTACAAAGATTGTAAGGTGCAAAACTAACCCAAAATAAACAATTAAAAACTTCAAACCATCCATCCTACACCATGGCTACATCCACACATTAACTTTTTCTTCAGCTGTCTTTCCACAATTGCACATGGCATATTTAGTACCTTAACCTTACAAAATATTAACTTGGAGGTCCTCTTCTTTAGTTTAATTCCTAATTCCCTGATCTTTTTAGGACCCTCCATCCTTCTCTGACTTTATTATTGGTACAGATATGCACCATAACAGCTGGGTCTTCTCAAGCCCCTTCCAATAATCAATCCACTCTGTCAGCAACATACTGGTCCTGAGCAACCAGGAGACAGCAAACTGTTTGAAAAATCAATGCAACAAATCACCCTGTTTGTTCCCTTAATAATAAAATCCCAAACCACCACAACTTTATAATCTATGTCAGTCTAAATATATTAGTGGGGAAGTATAGTACCTATTTTTGTGACAAATATAAATATGTTTTAGCTAAATGTTTTCCTTTAATTTCAAATTGCTATATGGAGGGGAAAAAAACATTGTATCATTCATTAAAATCTGGTAACTAAGGAAATATGTAAATAATTTCAAATCTTCAAAAACAAAATACCAGACATTAGTATGTTTCCTCAAATAAATATGTCCTTATAAACAAATACATAAAAATATATATATATATTGTGGGGATATTTATGGGATAATAATTGTAAACAGAGAGAAATTGCCCACTATTTCAATTCTCAGATCCTTAATCGTTATCGTGTTAAATGAAATGTATAACCATATATCGGTAATTAAAAATCACAAATTGTTATTATTATTATTATTATTATTATTGCCATTTATATAGCGCCAACAGATTCCGTAGCGCTTTACAATATTTTGAGAGGGGGGGATGTAACAATAAATAAGACAATTACAAGAAAACTTACAGGAATGATAGGTTGAAGAGGACCCTGCTCAAATGAGCTTACAGTCTATAGGAGGTGGGGTATTAGAAACATTAGGATAGGAAATATCAAGTAGGAGTGAAGCAGAGCTGGAGGAGAGAGCAAAGCACTATCCCATAGGAGAGCAAGCGACAGGTATGTAAGGGAGAGATTACTCTGGGAGGCCATACGCTTTCCTGAAGAGATGGGTTTTAAGGCCCTTCTTAAATGATTGAAGACTAGGGGAGAGTCTGATGGCAGTAGGCAAGTTATTCCATAGGAGAGGAGCCGCCCGTGAGAAGTCCTGCAAGCGTGAGTTGGCCGTACGGGTGCGAGCAGCGGTCAGGAGGTGGTCGCGGGCAGAGCGGAGGGTACGAGGAGGGGCATACCTCTGGATCAGTGAAGAGATATAAGAGGGGTTGGAATTGTTCAGTGCTTTAAATGTATGGGTTAGCACTTTGAATTGACTTCTATAGGATACAGGGAGCCAATGTAAGGACTGGCAGAGGGGCGAGGTGTGAGAGGACCGACTGGATAGGAAAATCAGTCTAGCTGCAGCATTCATTACAGACTGTAGCGGGGCAGTACGGCTTTTGGGGAGACCAATCAGGAGAGGGTTACAGTAATCCATGCGGGAAATTACTAGAGCATGGACAAGCTCCTTGGTAGGTATTTATAAAAATAGATATTTATTTCTTAACAATTTAAATAATAATGATGAGTAACATGCATGATAATAATCAATGGAATTCGAGTATAACATGAATATGTAATACAATATGGCAATAATCAATGAATATTCAGTATAAAACAATATATGCAATACAATAGGCCATTTACTTCCTGGTTAATACAGCATTGAATCTACCAGCTGTCAAGACTGATTTACGACTTTCTTTACAGAGACAAAGAATGTGAAGTTTCACACACAGAGCTACAGTGCAGGGCAATAGAACTTAGCTAACAGTTAGAAATAACCCTTGCAGTGCTGGCTAGACCTCCTAAGTAGTTAAGATCTACTCCTATGTAATTTTAATTAAAATAACATTTAACCCGTCATCAACCATTTCCTTGATTTTATCCAATGAGAGAAATCTACTATGTTATATTAGCTGATATTTTATTAATTTGCCTAAACAGATATTTTATCTTATTTTAGAGCCAATCAATCAAGCTGGATAAATGGTCATGATATGCTAACGTGATATTAATCACACAAATACATTAATGATTATATTGATCCCAGCTGCAGATGGGATGCTATAACCATATATATATTCTTTAATAATTAAGATTTCTAAATATGAAATCAAACATGATTTATCCAGTCATATATCATGCTATTAATTTTAATTAATTTAAATTAATTAATTAAATGCCTGTATATTTACCAGTTAAGTAGATATTTTCTCATCAGATATCCTCAGGTAGCTAAGTGTCAAGGAATGTTTCTCTCTGGCTCTGCATGGAGTGTAAGAGTTTCTTGGTTACTCTGATCGCCCGATTCTGCCTGGATCTCTCTGAATCTCCCGAGAGTGTTGTAATGTCTCTCTCTTCAATCTTTGAATCTTCCTGAATCTCCCGAGAGTGTTGTCATAACTTTTTAAAGGGGAAATTCCTCTAAGTGATAGCCAATCACAAATGTGGGGTGTGGTTGCCTTCTAGGTAACCATTCTAATATTTGAACTCTAGAGGGCAGTATTGTCCCACTAAACATACCTATCCAGGAAAGAGTGGCTATTTTTGAAGTCATTTACGTTATCTTTATGGTGGCCAATAACTTATTTTATCTGTCAGATCACAGGGTCTTTCTCAGTTTTGTCCAGACTATGCGTCTGCAAATTCTGCTATAATTCCTAAAATTGATAGTTTGTGAACTAAGTTTCACCTTAAACTATAATGGGACGTTGTATAATATCGAAAGTAAAATTTAATTATTTAATCCTCTGTCACCCAGGTCTGGGTTTAGAATTTATTCTTATTCCATTCGCAATTAGACAGTCTGTCCACCCCCATTCTCAATGTCTTATCTATTTGGTTTGTTTATATACACATTCCATTCAGCTTGGGCAAGTTTTAGGTTCAAGCTAAGGTTAGTGTAACAGAAAGGATAGAAATTTTGTGTCTCTTTGTTAACTTGAAGATACAAAATGGAGTCTGGTCTGTTCATTTTGACTTCAGAATATACACTTTGTATTTCTATCATAGCACAAAATGTCTGCCGATATAAATACCCTGACAATATATATATATATATCCATACAGACAGATCCCACAAGAGCAGTCCAGATCTGAAACGCTCATTCCCTATGCACAAGAGATATAACAACCCCAGTTGATTATTTCAGCCTTTATTGGGATGTAGCCGATAAACCTCTAAAAGCCATTATTAAAAGATTACACTTATTACTTTTAATGTGCTAAAAAGAGACACTATGAAAACACGGATGACAAGCAAACATGTAACAGCTTGTAACGTTAGTCCTCTCTCAGTACTTATACAGGTTTTAGCTCACTTGTGCCCTTATCAGACTGATCCTACACACGTGGACGACAAGTTCAGATCCAAAATGTCTGCAAGACATTTACGCTTTACGCTTTGCATAAGAGATACAGCAACCTAAGACGATTATTTTAGCCTTTATTTAGCCTTGTTAGTAAAGTGTAGCTGATATCTCATTTGCATCAAAAATATGTTCATTACCTATAAATCTACAAACAGTGAAGACTTTGCAAACAATTCTAAATCTTATGTAAAGTTTAGAAAAGAAAAGAAAATTGAGGAGCCAATGTTGTAACATAGAAACATAGAAACATAGAATGTGACGGCAGATAAGAACCATTCGGCCCATCTAGTCTGCCCAGTTTTCTAAATACTTTCATTAGTCCCTGGCCTTATCTTATAGTTAGGATAGCCTTATGCCTATCCCACAATAGGGTAAAGATAGGTACTTGGAGGTTTATGAAAAAATGGGGGTTAACCCCTAAATAGTTCATTCAAATAAAAAAAAAAAAAAAAGAAAAAAACAACAAAACAAATCTCCAAAATTGTATCTATCTATGTGAGAACAAGCAATATTACTAAAACTTAACTTTTATTTCACGGAGTAAAATAGGGGCAATACGTGCACCTAAACAGATATTTTAAAAAGAAAATAAAATAAAATAAATGTGAATGTAATAAAAAAAACATTTTGCCTCTGAGAAATAGAGGCTTGGGTATTAAGAGACAACTAATCATTTGATATTAGACACCACCGGAGGATAGTTGCGGTGACATTTAGCTACCACAGCTTTGAATCATTTCTTTAGATTCTTTAGTATACTTTGATGGATTGGGCAAGGTGGGTTATTAGTGAGAGAGCAGGTTTTGGATAAGGGGTGCCAGCAAATCTAACTACATGGTCTTGGGCCTCTCAACACTCCAATGCTGGAAACAACACATCTTTCATTTATCAGCTACCAGAAACCATAAGCATCTAGCAAGAATGGAGAAAAGTTAGAAACCAAAACTGGAATTTGTCACACAACCAGCCTGACCATTACCAAGTTTTTTTCTGGTGTAGTTTGAGTAAATTACACTCAATGTAATTGTAGGTGGAGATTGGATATGTTCCGTTGTCTCCTTTAGAGAATAATATACATTAAGGGTAACTTTAGGAAGTGCTCATTGAACATATCTTACAAAGTAATTTTTATTTAGTAAAATTCTTTAGAACATGATACAAATAGAGGTTTAGCTCACTAGATGTCAGGGTCGTAGCAAGAGGAGCTTATAATGCAGCAAATCAGTGGAGATATAGGCCAAGGCAAGGGTACCTTTTAGGGATAAGCCAGATACACAGTCATGGGCATCAGGTACATCACTCCAGGTGATAAGGTTCTTGGGTGGAGAGACAGACAGCAGTACAGTTATCAATAGGTAGCTGAAATGAGGGCAGCAATGAGACAAGGACAACAGCCAAGGTACAAGTAGCCTAACAAATATATGCAGGTAACTGCAGGTCAGGCAACAAAGAGTCTGTAGACAAAGGTAGACCACAGATGTATGACACAGATAGCACATACACTGTAGGCAGTAAATAGGTTGTAGGCACAAGTAACACCAGGGACTGTAGGATAGCGTCAACAAACATCTGAACAAGGAGTAAGGCTGTAAAAGGCAAAAGCCCCTCCAAATAGTGGAGCCATAGCCCCTCCACAACACACTTACATCTCTGGTGCAGCCAGCCACACTGCTTCATCTCCTTACCTGCCGTACCATTGCACCTAAGTCTACCCAGAAGAATGTGGTCTCGTCAGCGACAATGGCATATATACCCAGACTCAATATGTAGACAGCTATAAAGTAGAAGAGGAGACTTGTTGAGCTCACGGTACTGCCCAGAACACTGCGAGGTTATCAGGACAAGGGATCTTACCAGGCATTGACATCTTGATTTTGGCCCAGAAGAGAGGAGAAATGTGGCATGGTAGGTTTGGACATATGGGAGCTACCCAAGGATGGGTGAGGCCCTAGGATTAGCCAGAAAGACTTAATTTACAAAGGTTGCCACTAGATTAAGTCCAGTATGACTTGAATAAACCTCACCATGTACTAAATTATGAATAAAACTCCATATGATCCTTCACATTCTTATAACCTATGTTTCTAAATAATAACATCAACCAAGCTGTGACAGACAAAAACACACAGACAAACAAACATAAAACAAATAAAGGGGAGGGAGGGTGGTAAGCTGTTACCAACTGCTAATTAAGATGGCTGATATCCTGTAAGATGGCAACCTATTTATACTATACCACCCCATCTACCCTGCAATGCTAAATTAAAAAGATCCAATCCAACCTCTGTCAGGTGGACCCATCACTCCTAAAATAAGTTGTTGCGTTACATTTAAAGATGCGGTGACACACCGTGAGCCCCCCATTCCCTTCACAAACCTCGAAACCCACTAATTAAGTTGAATTCTGTGCCGTTCAAGAGCCCTGGGGTCTCTTGCCCCTCTCTGATAGTTCCGAGATAGCACCTCGAACCACACCAGACACACCCTTGGGAATCTGAGCCAGAGCTCAGCCAAATCTTTCTGGATCCTCTCCCCCAGATACCACACCTGAATAGTGTCAAGATTGTTGCCCCCAGCATGAATCCGGATAACATCAGGAACACCGAGCAGGCCCGACAAATGGACCAATTCGGGCAACAGGTGCCCCCACCGCATCCCCCGGGAACTGAACTAATGGACTTCTGCCAATGCTGGTGACAGGCCCAATTGTAGTCCCCTGGGACAAACTGCAGCCCACTGTTGTGCCCGATGTATGTACGAATGGCTGATAACCCATACTCACTTTTCGGCACCTACAACGTCAAAAGGGGAAACAGAATCCGTCCAGTTGGACACACATATGATCAGAACTTCCCAGATTCCCATCTCCCAATCCTTTGGATAACTTCCTCAGCCAATCCCAGGTGAGATGCCTCAGTGGCAGCCCCTATCCAAAAAGAGTGACCCCCAAAATCTGCACTAGGCAGCCCCAAAACCTCCAAAGCCATGCAAAAAATCCTGATAAATTGGAACCGGGATAACACTGGCATCCCCATGATCCAACAAAGGACCCATGCCTGCTGGGCATACCTTCCAGAAAGCATGCAGACATGCCAGGGTGTCACGGGTAACGGTACGGAGGCTGGGACTCCTGAGTGCCTGAAGATGATGATCAGAGTCTTAGCGTGGAAATGGACTATCAGGGCCTGGTGCAGGGTAAGCACATGCCGCCTGTGTTGAGCACCAGCGTTTGTGTGGCCACATGCCAGGGCCCTGATACGGCTGCTGTGGAATCCAGGTGCTTGATAATATGCAGACCTCCCAGGAACTGGATAGACTAGAACAGGCACCAAACAAGATAACAAAACAAGACTAGAAGAACCCAGAACCGGAGCAGGACAGAAAGCAGAACCCAGAACATGTACACAAGACATGAGGGAAACAAGAACAGGGCAGGACAGGACTGTACATGAACTGGGAAGACAAAATGAAACAAGACAAGAGATACAAGGCAAAACAAGAGGAGACATAACTAAGTACTAATATGTGTAATAAACATTGGAGATTTAGACATACAGGTGATACTCGAAAAATTAGAATATCGTGCAAAAGTTCATTTATTTCAGTAATGCAATGTAAAAGGGGAAACTAATATATAGACGCATTACATGCAAAGTAAGATAGTTCAAGCCGTGATTGGTCATAAGTGCGATGATTATGGCTTACAGCTCATGAAATTTAATGTCCTCTTGTTGTGGTAGTTTTTCTTCTTTTAAATATAGTCTCCTCCTTTACTGTGTTGATTCCCTTTATATATTTAAATGTTTCTATCATATCCCTCCTGTCTCGTCTTTCTCCAAACTATACATGTTAAGTTCCTTTAACCTTTCCTTGTAAGTTTTATCCTGCAATCCATGAACCAGTTTAGCAACCCTTCTCTGAACTCTCTCTAAAGTATCAATATCCTTCTGGAGATATGTTCTCCAGTACTGCGTACAATACTCCAAGTGAGGTCTCACCAGTGTTCTGTACATTGGCATGAGCACTTCCCTCTTTCTACTGCTAATACCTCTCCGTATACAACCAAGCATTCTGCTAGCATTTCCTGCTGCTCTATTACATTGCCTGCCTACCTTTAAGTCATCAGAAATAATCACCCCTAAATCCCTTTCCTCAGATGTTGAGGTTAGGACTCTATCAAATATAAATAGAGTCATAATCTCGATTGCAGTTTATTGATAAGCCTTCTATGTGCAACAGTGTCAAAAGCCTTACTGAAATCTAGGTAAGCAATGTCTACTGCACCACCCTGATCTATTATTTTAGTTACCAAATCAAAAAAAATCTTTTCGATTAGTTTGGCATGATCTCCCTGAAGTAAACCCATGTTGTCTCTGATCTCGAAATCCATGTGATTTTAGATGTTCAACAATCCTATCCTTTAACATGGCTTCCATTACATTCCCCACTACTGAAGTAAGGCTTACTGGCTCATAGTTGCCCGTCTCCTCCCTACTACCTTTCTTGTGAATGGGCTAACTTCCAATTTTCTGGGACTACTCCTGTTAATGATTGGTTAAATAAATCTGTTAATGGTTTTGCTAGTACACTACTAAGCTCTCTTAATAACTTACGGGTGTATTCCATCAGGTCCCATTGACTTGTCTTTACTTTTGACAGTTGAAATATAACCTCTTCCTCTGTAAACTCACATGTAACAAATGGCTCATTTGTCCTTTTTCCTAACTGAGGCCCCTTTCCTTAATTTTCATCTGTAAATACTGAACAAAAATATATATTGAGGCAATCAGCTAGACCGTTATCCTCTTCTACATACCTTCCTTCTTTTGTTTTTAATCTAACTAATCCTTGTTTTGCTTTCCTTTTCTTATTTATGTAGCTAAGCAATGTTTTGTCCCCTTTTTTACTGAATGTGCTATTTTCTCTCCTCTGTGTGATTTGGAAGCTCTTATAACTTGCTTAGCCTCTTTCTGCCTAAGCTTATAGATCTGTCTATCTTCCACATTCTGTTTTTGTTTTTTTATAATTACTAAATGCTAACTTTTAGTTTTTTTACTATTTTGACCATATCTGTGGAATACCACAGTTGTTTCTTGAATTTTTTGCTTTTACAGACAAATTCGGCACACCAGTGGGCCCCAAAGATGGCCCCGAAACCGGACAAACTCGGCACACCAGTGGGCCCCAAAGATGGCCCCGAAACCCAACGCACCTGCGTCATCGGTGAACAGATGGAGCTCGGCATTGGACACCTCCGGCGCCTGCCTATACGACCGACCATTAAACCTGTCCAAGAAGATGGACCAAACCACCAGATCCTCACGCAATGGGCGAGTGATACGCACATAATGATGAGGGCTTTTCACCCCCGTGGTCACTGCTGCCAAGTGGCCATTAAACATCCTTCCCATAGGAATAATCTGGCAAATTGCAGCTTAGTCAAGAGCAACTGCAGGTGTCGCAATTGAATCTTCCTGAGGGACCCGGCAGAAGAAACCAAGCCAAACCAAAACCTTATCCTCTGGCAAACGACATTCCCCAGCAACCGAATCAATCTCAATCCCCAAGAAGCTCAAACAAGTGGAAGGGCCCACCGTCTTGTTTGGAGCAAGCGCGACCCTGAAGAACCGAGTGACTGATTCCAGTGTTCAGAGAAGGTGTGAACACATATTCGAACCAGCAGGACCAACACACAAGAAGTCATCCAAATAATACAACAGCGCGTTACATGCTGCCTCTTCCCGCACCACCCATTCCAGGAATGTACTAAAGCATTGGAAATAGAAGCAGGAAATCGAACAACCGATGGGCAAGCACAGGTCCACATAATAACAGTGCTGGAAGGAACAACCCAAGAGGTGATGGTAATCAGGGTGGACTGGAAGCAGATGAAAGGCAGCCTTTATATCTGCTTTTGCCATAAGAGCTCCTGGGCCTGCCACCCGAACCATCCGAACCGCCACATCAAATGATGCGTACGACAACCTACATAGCTCCTCATCAATATCACTATTCATCAAACCCCCGGAGGGGTAAGACAAACGGTAAATCAGCCAAAATTTACCCAGCTCCTTCTTAGGCACTACTCCCAACGAGGAGATATGCAGGTTAGGGATTGGCGGGGCCGAGAACGGGCCAGCCATCCGTCAAAGAGACAGCTCCTTATTGAGCTTGTCAGACACAACCTCGGGGTGGTCCCAAACCTACTTGAGGTTCTGACAAATCCCAGAAGAATCCTTCACCCGATGGGGAATCCAAAACCCATCACAGAAACCCCTGAGGAGCAGCTTCGCTGCCCTGCGGTTCCTATTATGGCTTAGACACTGGAGCATTTCGCCGACGTCCACTAGCATCCTTGCCTTTGGAGACCACGGTATCCTCACGCTCACTGGCTTTACCCCGCTTGAAACAGTGGGAGGCTGAGTGAGAACCCCCATTCCTGGAGCATTCATGCTAAAACTTGCAACTGCTCCCCCATTTACACTGACTTTCGTTGTATTGCCAGCAGCAACCAGTGCACCTGGCAATGCCGAGGCAGCGGAGTGTCCCAGCGTGCCCCGGCCCCCTCGAGAAAGAATGACATACCGCCCTGATGCGATTCCGGGCGAGTCATAATCGCCAGCCACAAGCCAATATCCATTTGATCCCACCAGCGTAACCCCCATATACCCGACATGCAGTCCAGTTCGTATTCTGATAACAAAACAGAGTCGAGCATTTTTCAGGCATCTTTTCCCCTATAATACTGGCCAGGATTGAAAAGGCACTGATCCAATTCCCAAACGTTTTGGGGATCTTCTGATATCAGAACTTGTCCTTGTCCTTGTTGGAGTCCTTAGACTCCTTATCAGGAGTCCTCCAAGGATAGGAGTGAGAAAATCTCTACAAACTCCCCCTTCCAAATCTTGTCATGAACCTCCTGGCGCAAATGCAGCCCCAGGGGCCCTGACCAGCACATTTAGGCCGCACCATGGGCAGCTGGCCAGACTTCAATGCTCAGTGGAGCCACAGTGGGCGCAGGAGATTCCAGGACCACTGGGACAGAGGCTAACGGCGTCCCACTCAGAACAGGCCCCCGCAGCACCCTTGATCAAGTAACCGAGGAAGGGTCCCACACCGCCATAACCTGCGCGTCCAATAAAGAGGCCGCTGAACTATGCTCCCAGTTATCCAAGAGCACCCTCAGACACCCCATCAATGAACCTCAAGCCCCAGAATTGACCAGGCTACCCCCACCCGACCATCCACTAATGTAGCACAGGACTCACCAGAGGGCGCAGGAGTGGATTAGAGTAGTGGAGTCATAACCAACGGCGGCTGGGCCAGAGCTGCCTCCTCCATAGGGAGCGATACCGGCATAGCACTCAATGAGGTCTGGAACCTGGCCCAGTCCAGAGCCGCCTGGGGAGAAAGAACAGGTGAAATCACGTCCCTCCCCCCGACTCAGAATGGTAGGCCCACCCCAGGGGGACAGGGGAAGGCAAGGGGTGCCCAGTAGGTCCAGACAACACCCCTCAGAAGTGCAGGGGTCTATCAGAGCTACCACGGGAAGGAGTAGGAGACAGACACCTCACACTTCTCCCAGCCAACACCCCCACTTCAGAAGGGGAGGCCTCTGACCCCCGGGAGAAACCCTTGAGCCTATTCACACAACTGGAAGCCCATCCACCACTCCGCCCGCTCCTGCTGTGTGGGGCTAGAGAGGGGGATGATGAGTGGACGCGGACAGCAGCAGACCGCCCCGATGCCCAGGTAGACAGAAGCCCGCAAGGGAGGTGAAGCAAGCCTCGTGGCCACAAACCGGCAGATCTTCTAGGCCAGGCCTGTCAGGGCTCTGCGGGCGGCTGTGAGGGGAGGCTGCAATCCTCTTGCAGCAGTCACCCTCGGTCCGTCGCCGCCCGCGGTCCCCTCTTCCCCTACCTGTCAGCGAGCGGCATCCTCTCTGCTTGACGCGCCGCTCGCGTCCTCCTCCTCTCCTCCCAGCAGTAGCATGTGTAACGCTGAACGCTGGGAACCGGCACATTTATCCGAACGCCGGGGTCACTGACGTGACCCGGCATTAAAGCAACAGCACAATAATCACAGTGGGAGGTGTTATTGTTAATTCTGATTGGAAATTATCCAATCAGAATTAAGCACAGGAGTTATATACTCACCTTTCCTGTCTCTCAGTGCCCTGTTGTGGTCTTGTGTTACCTGTATTGCAGTTTGCTCGTCCGTCTCTCTCTCTGGTTACCGATTATTTGGCTTGTTATTCCGACTTTCCCGTGTTCTCCATTCCTTTGACCTCGGCTTGTTTCTCGTTCTTCTGTTTTCTGGTTCCCTTTACTTGGCTTGTCTCCTGACTATTCTTAGTGTGCTTAACCCGGCCACTCTAAGGACCGGTATTGCACCCTTTCCTTCTGTGACCTGTTAGCGTGTTTGGTTCCTGAATCGTGACATTACAACAGGGCCAAAATTGGAACCTGCTGACATTCCACAGCTATTAGATAATCAGGAGGCTAGAATGGATGGTTTAGACCACCGTATGGATCAGTTTGCTCAAGCTTTACAAACCATACTGGCTCGTACTGCACACTTTCAACCTGCCGTTCATGAGGCTGCTGCTGCTGTGCCCGAACCCATTCCCGATCCAGCACCCGTTCCTGCTCACGTAGTTCATATGACGCCACCACAGCGCTATAGTGGTGATCCAGCATTGTGTTGTGGTTTCCTCAACCAAATTGATATCCATTTGGTGATGAATCCACGTTCCTACCCCACTGACAGAACCAAAATTGTTTTTTTAATAAACAACTTGTCCGGGAAAGCTTTAGCATGGGCCAACCCCATGTGGGAGAATACGTCTCTATGTCCTTTGCAGATTTTTTCACAGCTATCAAACGCACGTTTGATCAACCCGGTAGGGTTGCCTCTGCTGGCAAAGCTCTGCTTAGGGTCCGACAGGGTAACAGATCTGTAGCGGATTATACTATAGAATTCCACACTCTAGCAGCTGAAGTGGTTTGGAATAACGACGCCCTCGTAACAGCCTTTCAGGAGGGTTTGGCCGTGTACATACTGGATGAAATAGCATCCAGGGAATTGCCTGTTCTTCTGGATGATGTTATAGACTATATAATTCTTATTGACAACCGTATTAGAGAGAGGCGTAGTCAAAGATGGATGAATACTCAGGTGTTACCTGCTCTACCCAGTACTGCATTACTAGCTTTACCCCCTCCAAGTCGCCATCCCCCGAACCCATGCAATTGGGTGCTACGGGGTTAACTGAGGCTGAAATAGTGTATCGTAGAAGGGATGGGTTATGCCTTTATTGTGGAAAGAGGGGGCACCTTTGTAGGACCTGCCCTAGATTGCAGGAAAACTTCAGCACCTAAGACCTAGAGAGGGGTCGGCCTCGGGTGTTATGACTTTGTTCCCTCATGTGTCCATCTCACGGTTTCTCTTTTGGTCAATAAAACCACTATACTACCAAAGCCTTGATCGATTCAGGTGCGGCAGACAACCTTATGGATGAGAACTTTGCTAAAACCGCAGCCTTGACTTTGATCCAAAAGGCCACACCCTTGGCCGTTGAGGCCATAGATGGTAGACCACTTGAGAAACCTCTGGTGACCCATGAAACCCAAGAAATGGTTATGTCTGTTGGTGCTTTGCACAAGAAAAGGGTAACCTTCCAAATAATTGACTCCCCTACTGCTTCTATCGTTCTGGGTTTTCCCTGGTTAGTTAAACACAACCCAGTACTTGATTGGGGTTGTTTAGATATACTCTCCTGGGGGGAATCTTGTCAACGAGACTGTATGGCCCATGTACGTCCTATTTGTTTACTCAATGTGCCCACCGCTAAACCACTTTCTGTTTCTGTCCCTTCTGTGTATGCAGACTTTGCATTGTTTTTTGAAAAAAGGGAGGCAGATAAGCTACCTCCACACCGTGACTATGACTGTGCCATAAACCTGTTGCCAGGTACTATGCCCCCTAAGGGTAAGATCTACCCGCTTTCTGAGAAAGAAAATCAGGTCATGGAGGAGTACATAAGGGAATCCTTAAGTATAGGTTTTATCAGAAGGTCCTCCTCTCCTGCTGGTGCTGGTTTCTTTTTTGTTACCAAGAAAGAGGGCGATTTGAGTCCATGTATCAACTACAGGGGTCTGAACAATATAACGATAAAAACGCCTATCCTATCCCTCTCATCACTGAGTTGTTTGATCGTGTTAAAGGTTCCAGATATTTTACCAAACTAGACCTCAGGGGGGCTTATAACCTTGTTCGTATTAAGGAGAATGATGAGTGGAAAACAGTGTTCAATACACGTAGTGGGCATTACGAGTATCTAGTCATGCCTTCTGGACTGTGTAATGCTCCTGCTGTGTTTCAGGATCTCATAAATGATGTCCTTAGGGATCTACTGCATATCTGTGCTGTGGTATACCTTGATGACATACTTATATATTCTCCTGATTTGAAGTCACACCATAACCATGTGAGGATGGTGCTTAAGAGATTGTTGCAGAACTGTCTTTATTGCAAATTAGAAAAATGTTTGTTCGACCAGAATTCTGTACAATTCCTAGGGTATGTCATTTCTGAACAGGGATTCAGCATGGATCCTTCTAAATTGGAAGCCATACTGTCTTGGCCTCTTCCCCAAGGACTTAAGGCAATACAGCGCTTTATAGGGTTTGCCAATTATTATCGAAGGTTTATTAAAAACTTTTCATCTATTATTTCTCCTATCACGAAACTGACAAAAAAAGGGTTTGGACTCCTCAAGCCCTTGAGGCCTTCGAGACTCTCAAAAAGGCATTTGTCATTGCTCTTATACTACACCACCCAGATCCTTCCCTTCCCTTTGTTATGGAAGTAGACACTTCCGAATCAGGTGTAGGAGCAGTGTTGTCACAAAGACAATCGTATGCCGAACCTCTCCATCCCTGTTCTTACTTTTCTAAAAGGTTGTCTGATTCGGAAAATAATTACGACGTCGGGAACAGGGAGCTGTTGGCTATTGTGATGGCTTTTAGAGAATGGAGGTACTTATTAGAGGGAGCTAGACACAAAATCTTGGTTATAACTGATCATAAGAATCTCTCCTATATAGCAGATGTTAAAAGATTGTCCTCTCGGCAGGCTAGATGGTCTTTATTTCTTTCACGCTTTCAGTACATTATCACTTATAGGCCTGGATACTGTAATGTCAAGGCTGATGCTATCTCCCGACAGTACGAACCTTTGGAGTCGATTGCCCACGCTCCTGAACCCATTGTGCCTACATCTCAGATAATAGCTGCTACCTGTTTGGTTATTTCATCTCTTTTCCTTGACAGTATCAAGGCATACCAATCCCAAGCACCCTCTCAGACACCTGTTGGTAGACTATACGTGAAAGTAAAAGACAGAAAAAAGTTATTAGCTTTATTTCACACCACCAAAACTGCTGGTCATCCAGGGGTCACCAAAACGTACAAGGGTCTCCTTCAACAGTTTTGGTGGCCCTCACTTAAAAAGGACGTGGTAGATTATGTGCAGGCTTGTCGTGTCTGCACACAGTGTAAGTCCCCTAATGTTAAACCCCTGGGACTCCTTATGCCCCTATCCGTACCCAAGAAACCATGGACACACTTATCCATGGCTTTTATTGTGGATCTTCCTTCATCTGATGGACAGACAGTAATTTTGACTGTAACTGATAGGTTCTCCAAAATGGCGCACTTTATTCCACTTAAAAAGCTACCTTCTGCGGTTTAGTTGGCTCAGGTGTTTGCCAAAGAGGTGTTCAGCTTGCTGGTATACCACAGGATATCGTATCCGACAGGGGCCCTCAATTTGTCTCTCGGTTTTGGAGGGGCTTTTGTGCTGAGATGGGGGTCTCCTTGTCGTTTACTTCCTCCTATCATCCACAATCTAATGGAGCTGCCGAACGGGCAAATCAGTTTGTGGAGTTGTATTTACGCTGCTTCACGAATGCGCACCAGGACAACTGGTCTCATCTCCTTCCCTGGGCTGAATTTGCCAGGAACACTGTGACTCATTCATCTACTGGCGTAAGTCCTTTTATGGTGGTTTACCCTCTGTCCTTCCCGGTGTGTTCTCCAACAAGGGAATGCCCGCTTTGGACGAGCACCTCGCCTCCTTACGGAAGATGTGGGACCAGGTCCATGCTGTTCTTTCTCGTGCTGCAGTTACTCAGAAGAGATTCGCTGATCGTCGTAGGTGTGCGGCTCCTTCTTATGCTCCGGGTGATAGGGTTTGGTTGTCCTCTAGGAATCTCCGCCTCAGGGTTCCCTCGATGAAATTCGCGCCCAGGTTCCTTGGACCCTATAAGGTATTGCGTAGGGTTAATCCCGTGTCCTACTCCCTGGCCTTGCCTCCTTCCATGCGTATACCTAACACTTTTCACACCTCCCTTTTGAAGCCGTTGCTCTTTAATAGGTTCTCTGGGTCTCTCAGGCATTCCGATGCCCTCCGTGCGGTCTCTGGTGACGTGTACGAGGTGGCTGCTCTCCTTGATTCTCGTTTCTCTCGAGGTCGGTTACAGTATCTGGTTGATTGGAAGGGTTATGGCCCTGAGGAGCGGTCTTGGGTTTCTGTCTCTGATCTGGACGCGCCCTCTTTGATCCGCTCCTTTCATGCATGGTTTCCTTTGAAGCCTTCGGCTTCTCGCCCTCCGGGGGGTCCTCGAAGAGGGGGTTATGTCAGGGCTCCGCGGGTGGCTGTGAGGGGAGGCTGCAATCCTCCCCCAATCAGAATTAAGCACAAGAGTTATATACTCACCTTTCCTGTCTCTCAGTGCCCTGTTGTGGTCTTGTGTTACCTGTAGTGCAGTTTGCTCGTGCGTCTCTCTCTGGTTACTGATTATTTGGCTTGTTATTCCGACATTTTTCCGTTCTCCATTCCTTTGACCTCGGCTTGTTTCTCGTTCTTCTGTTTTCTGGTTCCCTTTACTTGGCTTGTCTCCTGACTATTCTTGGTGTGCTTAACCCGGCCACTCTAAGGACCGGTATTGCACCCTTTCCTTCTTTGACCTGTTAGCGTGTTTGCTTCCCGAATCGTGACACGGCCTGCACTCCTGAGCCCAGGGGGGCCCATAGCTTCCCTTTGAGGGCAAAACATTCTGGTTCCGGAGCTCGCCTCCCAGAATCTCCGCTACCGTCGACAACAGCAGCAGGGGCATGAAGGCGAGCGAGCTAAGTCTGCAGGTGCAGACCCCCATCTTGTAAGGCCTCAGCCCTGAGGGCAGAGAGGGCAGCTTTGATATCGATGCCCTGGCTGCAAACAACACTTAGAAAGCAGGAATAATGAGTGTTACCAACTGATAATTAAGATGGCTGCTATCTTGTAAGATGGCAACCTATTTATACTATCCCACCTGTGACGAAATGCCTTTTGTCACTGGATTTTTAGGTGACAAGCTGTCCTTTGCCCCTGGCTGTTGGTGGAGCCTGATTGCCAGCCTTCTGCCTCATGACTACGGCCCTGGGTTGCATGGCCCTTTACAAACATTATTTTGGCTAATGGATTTATATTGTGCTGCTGCTGGCCCTTGTGGCTTATGGACTTGTATTGGACCATGCTGGCCCTTTAAGAACCGTCTGGGGACATATTGAGACTTTGTGTGACAATGCCCCTTTAAGACGGTGTCCCCAGTGTCCTCAGACTTAGTTAAAATAACTTGTTCCTGGCTTTCTCACACTTGGTTCAGTAAATGAGGCTTACTGAACCAAGTACCACACAGGCGGACCACCCAGAAGTGGAATTGTGCGGCTAATTTACCTCCCAGGCTGGGAGCCTGCTATAGGTAAATTGCCGACCGCTGGGTGGCCGCAGTTCGTGCAAACCAACAAGTGGCGACGGCCATCTTTGTTCATTCGAACTTTGTTCATGGAACTGAAATCGGCTTCACCGAACACCGCTGACCCTTACCTTCTCCTACACTGAACTTTCAGCTGCATAGACTAAGTCCTGTTCGGCAATTCGAACGCATGTTCGAATGGGACTTAGTCATTTTTCTGCATAAAATTGACCGGCCGCACAGCCCAAATCTACGGAACTGTTTTGGGCAGGAAAATGTGCTTGCAGTTGGTCATAAAGGACTTCCGTCTAACTTTTTATCCACTGGAGAGATTTGTGTGATTTTTGGTTATGTTTATATTTAAAGTGTGCTGATTCTGAATCTGTAATTTATGAAGATTGGACGTATATTTTTAAAGTTACAGTTTATGTATAAAAACTGTATTTTTCCTGCTTGTGATAATTATGTTAACCAGGCCCAGACTGGCCATCGGGCACACCGGGCAAATGCCCGGTGGGCCGCGGTGGCCATGGGCCGAGGCCGGCAGGGGAAGGTCCCAGGATCTCCCCTGCCGGTCTATGCAGGGCCGGCACTATCCGAGCGCCGGCCCCGCTGTTTTCAATGAAGGGCCGGTGAGGAGATCAGAGATCTCCCTCACCGGCCCCCTTGGAGAGACATGCGGCTGGGGAGGGAGGTAGAGGACCCGGCGGAGCTCTATCTTGCAGCTCCGCCAGGTTCCTCTCGAGAGATCCGGCGCGTTGCCATGGCATGACCGGATCACGCGAGAGTGAACTCTAGCCCTCAGGCTAGAGTTCACTCACCACTGGACCACCAGGGATGGTGTCGGAGTGCCGGTCCCCCCCTCCCACTCACCAGCATGCCGGTCCCCCCCTCCCAGGCTAAAGGTAAGAAGGGAGGGGGGGACATAATGCATACTCTTTTATTTTATTTTACCCCCAACACTCAATCCCTTCACATTCACACACAGCACACACATCACTATCACACACAGCACTCTCACTCCCATCACACACAGCACTCTCACACCCATCACAGCACTTTCACACACAGCACTCTCACACCCATCACTCTCACTCCCATCACACACAGCAGTCTCACACCAATCACAGCACTTTCACACACAGCACTCTCACTCCCATCACACACAGCACTCTCACACCCATCACAGCACTTTCACACACAGCACTCTCACACCCATCACACACAGAACTCTCACACACATCACACTCAGCACTCACACACATCATCCACAGCACTATCACACTCGGCACTCTCACACACATCACATTTAGGACTCACACACACATCACACTCAGCACTATCACAAAACACATCATGCACAGCACTCTCACACACATCACACTCAGCACTCACGCACATCGTCCACAGCACTATCACACTCGGCACTCTCACACACAGCACTCTCACACACATCACATTTAGGACTCACACACACATCACACTCAGCACTATCACAAAACACATCATACACAGCACTCTCACACACATCACACACAGCACTCTCACACATCATCCACAGCACTATCACACTCGGCACTCTCACACACAGCACCCTCACACACATCACCCTCAGCACTCACACACATCATCCACAGCACTATCACACTCAGCACTCTCACACACATCACACTCAGGACTCACACACATCACACTCAGCACTATCACAAAACACATCATACACAGCACTCTCACACACATCATACACAGCACCCTCATACACAGCACCCTCACACACATCACACACAGCATCCATCATACACACATACTGCACCCCTCACATACACACCGAACCTCCCCAACACACTGCACCACACACATACACAATACTTCCAAATATATATATATATATATATATATATATATATATATATATATATATAAACACACGCACACACACACTACATTCCTGACATACACACTCTGGATACCCTATACACACACTAGATTCCTTGTAAGCAAACACATACTACACCCCTAAACACACACTCTCTACAAACACTACATCACATATACACACACACACACACACACACACACACTATAGCCTGTATGCACACACTTGCTACATCCCCTATACACACATTCTTTACAGACCCTAGCCACATATGCATTACATTACACCACAAACACAACACGACTAAAACCGACCTTATTACTCAATACCACACCACAATCAGCTCACTCTATACACACACACACACAATCCCACAAGCAGGCTCCAAACACAGCACGATACTCTTTCCTGGCATTTTTGTCTCCTGGTATCCATTTATCGAGACACCAGAGACAAGTTGCAAGGAAACACAGTGCAAGCATGTTATTAAATTTGCTTGCACTGTGCAGAACAAATACAGGGCTTTTTTCTCATGCTAGAGCTCTTTAGCAGAGCTCTGCGCATAGTCTGCCCTGGCCTGCACTTTGAGAAGGGGGCGTGTTTGTCGTTAGTGACGACAAAACACACCCTCTCTGCACCGCCCCTTCTTAGTGGGCCGCTGTGATAAAAAAATGCCCGGGCCGAATTTTTATCCCAGTCCGGCCCTGATGTTAACCCATAATTATATCAGAGGCAGAGGTTTTCTGTAATGTACGTGTGTTATTGGTTGTACTGTGTCCCACCCTGTGGGATGTCCCCTTGCATGGGGACTTGCAAAAAAGCCAGTGTGTGGTCATTAAAAGTTCAGATCATCTTGGACCGTCATGAAGTTTCGGCTCATATTTGGGGGATTGGAGAACTACACTCTGGGGATTGCCATAATCACTATACTCCCCGGGGTATAATCACTAAGCTCTGCTAAGAGCTTGTTCTTTTTCCTGCTCTCTGGAATTCGGAGAGGTCCACCTACTGGAAGCTGGACCCTGGTCTTGGGTCCAGAGTGGGTGGAGACGGTGAGACCCCAACCAAGCTGCGGCGGTTCATGGGGTCTGCAGTGGTTATGGTGTCAGGCAGAGTGCTTGGAGTCCTCAGAAAGCACTAGGAGTATCCGTCAGCGGAAGGTACCCGGTCAGGGTGCCAGCAGTTCCAGCAGTTCCGTTACACATCTACCCCTTACTATTTTACCCACTGTCCCAGGACCACTTTACCCCATTCCTCTGTATACACTACCCTCACACTCACTTGCCTGGCTCCTCATTGTCTTGCATTCAGTTCACAACACTCATATTTGGTTTGACTTTGAGCATAGCAATGGCACCCTTGCTTTCTTGGTGGCATCATTACTTAAGTTTACTATCACATTATTAAGATGGAATAGCAAAATTAAACATATAATGACACTGCCCTGTGCCATTCTTAACAATTCCAGATGAAAAAAATGCAATTTCTATCCTGTTCTGCTTCAGTGTAAAAAGAAGTATGTATTTCCCATGTGAGCACTTAAAGCCTGCCACCTTACCAGAGTTACATCTGACAAATGGTTGGAAGCACCAACTCAATGCCATTCATCTGCTGTAAAGGTGTATTGATCCTGGCAGTAAGACCATTCTACAGTTCTTGTGATAGACAGATGGCTATTCCAACTAATCGATAAGGCTCAATTAAGTTGTGCTGATTTGCTACAGATGGGAAACATTACAGAGATTGGGCCAAACAATTCATATTCAGTCATATTCAACTGTGTGATGAAACTGACACATTACTTTTTTCATACTTAATGAGTTTGTATGCATTCAGCAGTATCCCTGGGGTAATATGAAGCAGCTCACAGAAGCTCACTTCCTACAAATGCCTTGGGCTGTCTGCTAGGTATTTACTGCTATCTTATTTAAAGAATATAGAGTAAAAGCAATGTGGCATCTTTACATCCTGTGGCTTGGACTTGCAGCTGACTTTGCGATTCACATAAATGTACTGTATAATGACAGACACTTGAAGACTGTTCTTTCTAAAAATACATTTTAGGAGAACTTATTCAAATTAGTGAAATCTAGAACTCCATTGTGAGTTTGCTGTGTATATATATGTAACGGATCACCTTCCATTGACGGATGCTCCTAGCGCTTCCTGAGGACTCCCAGCACTGAAGACGACACCACAACCACCGCAGACTCCACAACCGCCGTAGCTTAACTGGAGCCGTGCCGTCTTCCATCCACCCTCAATGAACCTCCAGCATTCAGGACCGTGTGGGAAAGACCTCTCCTCCAGGAGAGGGTATCAGGAACAAGAACTAAGTGATTAAAGCTCAAGGGAGTATGCAGAGCATAGCAATCCCCAGTGTGATATAGCAGTTCCCTCCAATAACGACACAAGGCTACGTATTGAGGGTCAAGAAGAACTCTGGTTTAATGACAGAGACTCTGCTTTTATGCAGTGCTCCCCTGCAAGGGAGGCGCCCACAGGCAATTAGGCATTAACCAATCACATATCGGTTACATCCCACATATTCCCTCCCCTCTGCTTGGAAGATAATTGAGTTTCCTACTGTATCTACTCAATTATCTCCAAGCTAAAACGTATACATTTTTTATACATTTCTATAATTTCTAAAATATATTTTCATAATCAATCCATTCAGGGGAACAACATATAAAAAAATGGCACGAATCAGACCAGGGATTCAAAAGTTAGCAACAGTATTTTTAAAAACCCACTGCCAGGGGGGGCGGGGCCGGACCGCCGACGGGATCAGACGCTTCTGTCTGAGCTCCCGCTTTGGGGTCCGAAAACGGCGAAAACTGAAGGCAAAATCTCCCTAACCTACCCACAACAAGACCTTACCCGATCGCCAGATCCTGAGGTACGTGGGGATACCCTTAAAGCAGCCCTCTGTAACCCGACTAAGGCCCGAGGCGTGAGGAGCTTGAGCCAGGACGAGACGGCCGCTCTCCCGGGTCTCCGGCCGGGGTCTGGCGTCCCCCCCCCCTCTGGACCGGGGGGGTCATCCCGGTCTGCAAACACACACACGCAGCGGCTCATACCAAGCCACGACACGCGGGGCCGAAATCTACTACCCTGCTACAGGATACTCTCCGACGGAATCCCCCAAAATGGCCGCCACGCGCCAGCCACATGTGCTCCCTACCGCAGGAGCCACTATCCAGCGCAGCAGATCAATGCAGCAACCTACCTTGGGCCTTGCATGACACAGACCAAAGGGGAGCCAACCACACACACATCGAGTGGGAAAAGAAAACCCAACAAAGACCTCTGCGCCAGTGGAGAACGCCACTACTCTCATGGGGCCCATAATATCTGCCTGAAGGGTGACTTCAGGGGCTGTGCCTGCAGCCATGTTCTTCCTGTGAAGAGTTACACAACAAGTCTTTTCCAGACTGCATCGCACCCTTAGGAGCAAACAGCCCGCCAGCACGGAGTATGGACTGAAAACGAACCCAAGCAAGTCCGTCAAAGCACAGTCTAATCTGACCACCAGGACTCTGCATGGTCCCATCCTAAGGACTGATCCAGCAGCTGCCCGGTACAGCCCTACTACACATGGCTAAATGACACCATACAGCTTCCAGTACTTGATTGTACCTTGGGGTAGGCTGTAAGGATCAGTGGGCATGGGATGATGATTCTCCTCAACAGGGCCCCACTCCCCATAGGCAGCTAGACCAATATGGAGTAGTGCTCATGTCCCTGCACCCCCCATTTTCAGCAACTTACCGGTCCGAACAACAAGTTTAGTTTTAGTTTTACCTTATTTTGTGCTCATAGTTTATTTTAATCTTGCACCAATCTGTGGCATTAATCTAGCACGTATCGCCTAGATGCTCCGCATGGGCACTGTGCCCTCCCTTAACCTTAACATTTAACTACCACTTAGGCAGTCAAGCGAGTTATATCACCTCTTAGCCACTCAGCCAAGCAGGAGCACACTGGTGTAATCTTGTTCATATAATCCTGTATAAGGTCTCTGAATAGTGCCACCTACAAGACACACTATGATGCTTCCCATGTTTTCGTGTAACCTAGCTTATCTCCTCAAAGTGTTTGAAGCTTGCTATTGTAATTCATGTTTGATCCTGTTTATACCTAAAAATTGTGCCTGATATGCATGTGTCCCGCATGTAAAGTGGAAGAAAAGCCTGAGGATTGCCTTTGGGGCACCACAGGTCTGCCTGTATCATTTTCATGCACTGCAAAAAAAAAAAAAAAACCCACTGCCAGTATGGCTTTCCGGCTCAAACCAGTTTCAGAGTCTTCTATCCTGGAGATAATTGAGAAGTAATCCAATTATCTCCAAGGACAGAGGCAAAACTCCATTAGCCACATGGCAGACAAAGGACAATAAAAGACATAAAAATACATACAGTTCAATCGCCATGGAGCCAAAGTCTTTCATACAGTCTTTCAGTATACGTCTGGGCTCCATGGCATAGCTATCTGGGGTAACATGGCTTTAACAGTCCGCAGAAAGGCACAAATAAACCTTTCGGCAGGGAAAATAACAGGTTTGAACTGCAGGACAATAGTCGCAGGGCAGGAGGCTAGCAATAAGTCCTCTCCAATGCCCAGTGGCAAATGGCAGTTTGTCACATATCTCCCCTTTGGGGGGGAAGACTAACCAGGCACCTGACCTTCTGTCGGTCAGTTCCTCCGTTAGTCGATCCACCAACCCACAATAAACCAGTGCCAGAGCAGCCCCCCCACAACAACAAAGTGCAAGAGCAGCCCACCCACAACAAACAGTTACTGCACCTGGATATTTCGCTGTGGTGATGGGGCAACACGCTGAGGGGACTTGAGGGGCAGAGGCCAGCGGCGCTCTGCCCTGATGCCAGCGGTTCTGCTAGGGTGAAGGGAGTGCAGGCCAGTCCTGTAACAAGGGGGTCGGTAGGGCAGAGGCCAGCGGCGCTCTGCCCTGATGCCAGCTCTTCTGCCGGGATAGCCTGCAGGACATCAGGCTCTGAACAAGGGACAAATGTAGGGCAGAGGCTGACTGCACTCTGCCCAGCTGCCAGCTCTTCTGCTGGGGTGCTGGGAACACACTCCGGCTCAGTAGCAAGGGAAACAGGGGAGTCCGTGGGGGTTAACATCTCCTCTGTTAAACCTAGGGCCAAGTTAGGAGTTAGCTGGGGAGGGAAATTCGTACTTACCCCCTCCTCTTGTTGTCCCTGTGAGGGTAGTTGGGGATCTGGACAGGCTGTCCAGCATCCCTGTAGGTCAGGTACAGAGACCACTGCACTGTTGGGGGGTGTAACATCTCCCCTTGGTGGGTTAGGCTGCCGCTGGAGAGAGGGTTTAACAAGCTCCTCTCTCTGAACTGTAAACTGCCACTGGTGGAGAGGGGGGCCAACTGTCTCCCCTTTCAATATTTTTTCCTGCTGCTGGTGTGTGAGACTGACGATCTCTGCTCCCTGCAGGACATTCTGCCACTGGGGAGGAAGGACGGCACCTTCAGCTCCCTGGGGTACACACTGCCGCTGGGGAGGAAGGACGACACCTTCAGCTCCCTGGGGTACACACTGCCGCTGGGGAGGAAGTACGGCACCAATTCAGCTCCCTGGGGTACACACTGCCGCTGGGGAGGAAGGACGATACCTTTAGCTCCCTGGAATACACACTGCCACTGGGGAGGAAGGACGGCACCTTTAGCTCCCTGGGATACACACTGCCGCTGGAGAATGGGTGTCCATATCCTCAACCTCCACAGTTGTCGCTCAAATGCCCTTGCCACACTGTTCTCAGCATCTAACTGGTGCATTACTTGAGAGACCACCTCGTTTGAAAGGTCTGGGCCATAGCAGACCAACCGCCTCTTTATCTCCTCAAAGTAAGCGTCGTCCTCGTAGCGACGTATCATTTTGAGGTGCTCTTCACAGGGCTCTATCCATGCCTGCTCCATGCTTCTGTAGGTAGGGACGCTGCGCAGTGGCTAGCGTTGCCCTCAATTTTGTAACTCCAAACGTTACCAGTGTCTCTGAGCTGCTTCTCCTCGCACTAGGACGCCATCCCACTGCTGCCACCAATGTAACGGATCACCTTCCGTTGACGGATGCTCCTAGCGCTTCCTGAGGACTCCCAGCACTGAAGACGACACCACAACCACCGCAGACTCCACAACCGCCGTAGCTTAACTGGAGCCGCGCCGTCTTCCTTCCACCCTGAATGAACCTCCAGCATTCAGGACCGTGTGGGAAAGACCTCTCCTCCAGGAGAGGGTATCAGGAACAAGAACTAAGTGATTAAAGCTCATGGGAGTATACAGAGCATAGCAATCCCCAGTGTGATATTAGATTAGACTCTGGCCATATAAGGAAATTCCCCATATAAGACCCCCAAATACAGCATTCCATAATCCATGGTACAGAATAGCAAACACCGTCTGTTCTTTTTAACCCATTAGACAGTCACACCTTAATATGTATTTGAATAGGAACATATTATAGAATATGCAATATTCTACAATAATAAATCAAGGCAAGGCAAATAAGAAAGAAAATAAAAAAATAAAAACAATTAAGAAATTAAGATTAAATTTAGGGGAATTAGTAACCATACTATTAAAAATCCTGGGAAGTGACAGTTCTCCATCAATTAACTATTGCCATGTGCTTCATTTTATTACAAATGCTTGAAGACATCTTTTATTTGGTTTCCACGACTCTGACATAGCACTTGATTTAATATTTTTGGATGAGCTTTTAATCAATATATTATATATAAAAAATACATTAAAAATATCAAAATATCATTACTTTTTTCAACACATTAAATCATATGAAATTTGATTGAACATTTTTGATTGAAAAATTGAGACCATACTCTGCAATTCGTGCATAATAGTTTAATTTTGCATCTATTAAACAAGGAAAACTGCCTTTATCGGGTTCAAATGAAAAAGGTGACTGTGTGATTTTCCAGGGTGAATCTTATTAATGAACCGCATAAAATGTAGATTGAAAAGGCATAATCGGTCAGAGTATACAAAATCAAGAAACTTACATAAATGTATTTCTATTGCTCTCGTGCAGCTTATACAAAATTAATATCTATGGATGATATTATACAGAGCATCTGTTGATGGCAGCAAAGTTATTACTAGTGATGTCTGGCGAATAGTTCCTGGCGAACATAGCTTGTTTGCTTTCACCACGGACGGAGAACATATGCGATGTTCTGTCCGCTCCCTATTCGTCATCATTGAGTAAACTTTGACCCTGTACCTCACAGTCAGCAGACACATTCCAGCCAATCAGCAGCAGGCCCTCCCACCTCCTAGACAGCATAACATTTAGATTTATTCTGAAGCTGCATTCTTTTTTTTGTATTTCTTTTTTTTATTATTTATTTTTTCTTTCTTTTTTGACAGAAGTGTGTTATATTTGAGCATGCTAGGCTGAACGTGCGTATATCATGGCTAGTTGCACTGAGGGTATGAGTATATAGCAGTACATTGTTGTGAAAGATGGCTGTCATGTTTAGGGTGTAGCTTGCACGTCAGAGGCGGCTCTCTAATTAGGCGGTTTAGGCGGCCGCCTAAGGCCTCGCGCTGGCTGGGGCCTCACGGCCGCCTAAACCGCCTGTGGGCAGACTGTGTCAGGTCCTCGGTCACTGACCGAGGACCTGACACCAGGAGGGGGCCCGGCGGCTTGCCCGGTATGCCTCCGGGTGCGAGGCCCCTCCTGGCTGCCCGGCCAGCCACCGCAGACACCGGTCTGCAGCTCCGCAGTTAGCAGAGCTGCAGACCATGTGTCTCGCGAAAAGCGGCCAATCAGAGCGTTGCCGCAGAGCTGCAGACCGGGAGCAGTGGCCACCGGACCACCAGGGAGCCCACTGGACCACCAGGGACTAAAGGTAGGCTCTCTCACCCCCCACCACACTCAGCCTCCCTACCACCCTCCCCACCACCCTCAGCCTCATCACCCTCCCTACCACCCTCAGCCAGCCTCACCACCCTCCCCACCACCCTCAGCCTCCCCACCCTCCCCACCACCCTCAGCCTCATCACCCTCCCTACCACCCTCAGCCTCCTCACCCTCCCTACCACCCTCAGCCTCACCACCCTCCCCACCACCCTCAGGCTCCCTACCACCCTCAGCCTCACCACCCTCCCCACCACCCTCAGCCTCACGACCCTCAGCCTCCCTACCACCTTCAGCCTCACCACCCTCCCCACCACCTTCCCCACCACCCTCAGCCTCACCACCCTCCCTCAGCACAACCCTCAGCCTCAGCACCCCCCACCACCCTAAGCCTCAGCACCCTCAGCCTCACCACCACCCTCAGCCTCAGCACCCCCCACCACCCTAAGCCTCAGCACCCTCAGCCTCAGCACCCCCCACCACCCTAAGCCTCAGCACCCTCAGCCTCACCACCACCCTCAGCCTCAGCACCCCCCACCACCCTAAGCCTCAGCACCCTCAGCCTCACCACCACCCTCAGCCTCACCCCCACCCCCCTCAGCCTCACCCCCCTCAGCCTTACCCCCCTCACCACCCTCAGCTTCACCCCCTCACCACCCTCACCATCAACCCCCCTCCTTCTCACATCACATCACCCTCCCTCACTCTCACATCACCCTCCTCACACATCACCCCTCCACTCTCACATCAACCCCCCTCACTCTCACATCAACCCCCCCTCACTCTCACATCAACCACCCCTCACTCTCACATCAACCCCCCTCCTTCTCACATCACCCCCGCTCACTCTCACCATCACCCCCGCTCACTCTCACCATCACCCCTGCTCACTCTCACCATCACCCCGCTCTCCTTCTCACCATCACCCCCTTTCCGTCTCACCATCACCCCCCTCACACCATTACCCGCTATATACACAACACACTTCAGTCTCAGACAAAAACGCAAACGTGCTCACAGAGACATACATTCTCACACACAAGGATACTCTCTGTCAGACACACTCTCAGGCACATACACAGGTAAACTGTGCATCAATGTTTATATGTGACACTTTTTTGTTAGTGGGGCCTCATGTTTGTGTTTCGCCTAAGGCCTCATAAAGTCTAAAGCCACCTCTGTTGCACGTTATCAACTGTGTATTTATATCAGCAGCTCCACCACTAGTTATAAATCAAGTGTGAGTCACCCCATGAGATGAGACTAGTGAATAACATAATACATGAACGGTTAAGGTAAAGGCATGTAAGGAACTACGACAATAAACTCTTTAGGAGGTGAAATAATGACATGTTTAAACACTTGCTACTTTACTATTAGTTAATGTGCAGAGAGCAGTTCATGTGATCAAAGGCATGCTGTGGAGGATCTGCTATAGTGGGACATGCTTGACAGGCTGCTGTTTACTGCTTGTGCTCATCCGATCCCTTCTGGGTGCCAGGTGCAGACCCTGGGAGTCCCTGATACCTGGAACAACAAAGGCAAGTCTCTGGCTGAGTGCCGGGTTCGCGGCTTGAGATGGTGGAAGCTTGTTTTGTCGGGTGGTCGGATCTGTCCCGGTGGTGCTTCACGTCCGGTGCGGGATTGTGGTGGCTTAAGGTGGAGGTGAGTGCTTGACGTGGGGCAGGCTCTGCATTTCTGTTTGTGCCTCCGGTCCCGTCTTCGACGCCTTTTGCGTTGGTGGATTTTAATGGGGACTGCTTCGATTAGCTGTGGTGGAGCTTGTTGGGGCTGTGGTGGAGCTTGTTGGGGCTTCCTGCTTGTTATTTGCTTCCAAAATTGATTAAAGAGTCTGTCCAGCTTAGACTCAATATCCTGCCATGCTTTGCTGGTACCAGGAGGACACGCGGCTGCCGCCATATTGGGAGAGTCGCAGATGAGTATGTCAGCCTGGGCGGCTGTGCTCTGTGCGTCCATTAGCTCCAGACAGCCTCTCAGGGGTGGACCGGGATAACCCCCACCGGTCCGAGGGCGGGGGGGTAACGGAGCTCCTGCCAGGAAGTAGCTGCTCCTGGACCACTTGCCACGCGGAGGTAAGTAAGACTCTGTCGAGTTACTGACCGCTATAAAGCATGTCGGGTCGGTCAGGTAAGAGCAACATTGCTGGGTCATCCCCTTCTGGGGTGAAATTCGCTTGTTGATAGCTGCTTAAAGTGAGATATTGAAGGAGCTCACACGAAGTGCGTCTTTCCTCCATGACAGCTAGGCCTCGCCCCACGGAAGCTGCATTCTTAGTGAGAGGAGGGACAGTGTACCTGCTGCTGATTTAATAGGGAAATTGATAGCTAGGCTAGTGTATTCAGTGTCCACTACAGTCCTGAATGACTCATCTGATCTCTGCTGTAAGGACAGCACCCCAAAAAGCCTTTTTTAGGGCTAGAACATCAGTCTGCTTTTTTTTTTTCCTGTGTAATCTAATTGCAGTTGCCTGCCTGCCAGCGTGTGTGTCAGGCTCACAGCGTATACTGTCCCCACTTGCCCAGTGCCACCACTCATATCTGGTGTCACAATAGCTTGCATTTAAAAAAAAAAAAAAAACGTTTTTGACTGTAATATAATAGCAGTCAGTTTCCTTCACACGTGTGCGTTTCAGGGCCTGCCAGGGCACAGTGTCACACCAGTGCAACTCATATCTGGTGTAACAGTAGTGTACATTTTAAAAAACAATACAGGGGGCTTGTTGTCACCTTTCGGGGACCCTTGGTGTTGTACGTGGCTGGGTGGAGGAAGAGACCTTCAATGACATCAGTGAGGACAAGGAACGGGACATGGCTAGCTTGGTATCCAACCTTGTGCAGATGGGGAGTTTGCGGTTGTGCAAATGGACTATTTGCGGTTGTTTGCGGTGCGTTAAACGGGGAGTTTGGTCTGTCACTGTGAAGCGGGCGTAACCCTTACACTACCTGATCGATACAACATCATACCTGATGTTTTAAAGCACGTTATTCCAAACAATTTAGGAATGTTAGGTGATTTATGCCCTTTATAGATTAAAACCAGACTCTGCATCAACTATGTAATTTTCCATGGGAGTTTTGCCATGGATCCCCCTCCGGCATGCCACAGTACAGGTGTTAGTCCTCTTGAAACAACTTTTCCATCACTATTGTGGCCAGAAAGAGTCCCTGTTCTAAAATTCGCCTGCCTATTGAAGTCTATGGCGGTTCGCCCGTTCGTGAACATTTGCGGAAGTTCGTGTTTGCCATTCGCGAACGGAAAATTTTATGTTCGCAACATCACTAGTTATTACTGATTGTCTTCCCTGAGGTACGACAATACATGCAACTTGCTTACAGTTACAGGGACATTATAGGCAGCCAAAACACTTCATCTCAATGAAGCGGTTTGGGTGCCATGTCCCTCTACTTTTAACCTTGCAACTAAAAACATTGTCATTGAGCAGGAATGGCAATGTTTATGTTGCAGGGTATTAATGCTTGTCGTGGTTGTCACTCTGACAGCTACTAGAAGCGCTCTTGACAAAACAGCCAAGTAAAACTTACTCTTTATCTCAGCCTAGGAATGAGCCTCCCCACAAAGACCAGCACATGCAGCGCTGACAGGTAAGTAAAACTCACACTTCCAGCCCTCACATGGTGGGGGCATTAATATAGTTCAATAAAAACTATAGCATTAGGAATACATGTAAAGGAATACTGTAACGAGTATATACCCCTACACGCAGGATCCAGCCAAACAGAAGACAGCACAGAGGAGAGATACGTCTACCGGACCTTAGAGTGGCCGGACTCGACGTAATAGGAGAAGACAGAGTCAGGAACGATCCGAGGTCAAGGGCACAAAGAGACAGCGTAAACGAAAACTAGCCGGGGTCTGGTACACAGGAATCAGCAAGCCGGCAAACAGTACAGACAAGGATAAAGCGAAAACGAAGTCAGAATACAAAGCCAAGGTCAAATACGGAGAAACACAACTGAACACAACAAGCACTAAAGGGAACTGTAGCAGAAACCACGATAGGGCAAGGAACTAAGGGAAAAGGGTGAGTATAAGTAGCCTTCAAACTAATGTGATTGGCTCCTGTCACTTCCACACCCCCAACAGGTAAGTGTATGGGGTGATTGGCATGACAGGAGCCAATGGGAGCCTTTTTGCAATTTAGGCTCCCACTGTCTCTTTAAGAGCGCGCCCGAGACTCGCGGCGCGCTCTTAGCTGCAGGCGGGACACGTGACCGCATCTCGCGGTCACTGCCCGTCTTCCTGTTAGGAGAGTCGGATGAGCCGCGGGCGGCTCGTGCAGCCGCAGGACCACGCGCGGCTTGAAGAGAGGACCGCGGCCGGCCCCCGGATAAGGTAAGTAACGCTACAAATACAAAGTGTTCCTTTAAAAAAAAAAAAAACAGACCTACCTTACTGAATTGTGTTTCAAACATAGTAATAGTACACTTATTGCCTTTAGAGGTAGGTTATTTGAATATTGACACCTGTTATTACTGTTTAGGTCCCATGACTCTCTTTACTCCATATATGTTTCCAGTACATTTAATCAGTTTCATTTGATATTGCTATGCTATTATCAGGATATTGTGCCAGCACTTGAGGTGATGATGTAACTTCCTGTGCTGGTAACAATCTTATGCTGATGGCCATCAGCTGTAAAAGGGCTTTATAAGCAGACACATTTGAACATGGATACAGGTACCCTTGATAAAGGCAGCCAGTTGGTGCCGAAACGTTGGGGGGTTTGATGACTCTTGTTTCTGTCTGAGGCTTGTAAGGATTTTTGTGGTAATTTATTACTATTATTTTATTGTATCTGCCTTTACTTCTGTTACTTTGTTTATATTAATTTTTTCTTATATGTTTTAATTCTGGTACTTTTTTGTACATTATAAAATTGTAATATTTTTTTTGAGATTGTTATGGTGTGCATTCTATATTCTGTATACATTCAAACATAGTATTTGTCATCCCAGGTAATAGCTAACCCTATACTAGTTTCAATATTTAGAGTCTGGAAGACTTTCACTCATGAATGATGCTAAGTAGTTTAGAGAGAGCAAAATATAACAAGTAAGAGTAGATCAAGGATTCTGAGCCAGCAATAGCTGTATTATCAGACAGACACAGGTTCATTATATGTCCATCAGAGTGTAACTGTAATTTTTCTTATAAACAAAAATGGGTATTTATTCAAATTTACACATCAAGACAGGCAAAATTACAGATCTCTAATCAATGCTTTTAAGACAACACAATACAAAGTGTGTCTCATGCATGCATATCTATCATATCTATCCATAAAAATGGAACAGGAAGAATATACTTAGCATGTCAGTCGACAAGCCAAGTAAAGAGGAAGAAAATATACAGCGTACACAAATAGATTCTGCACCTCTGCTATGATTACTATTATCTCGCATCAACACGTTGATAAACTGTTGTCACTAAATTACCCTCACACTAATATGAGCTGTAGATCAAGCCGAGGAAAGTATGGAATCCATTAGTGTCCGTCAGAGCTTCTGTGTAAAGGAAAGGATGTGGTTATCTCTATTAGGGAATGAGGAGATGGTGTTATCAGCCTGATGCATGTCCTATAACTCTTTGTAAGGAGCTTCTGCAGAACGACAGATGACAATGTATCCAAGATCTGACATGGGAATGGCGAGATCCTCGATAAAACATTACCATAGAGAGGGAGAGAGAGGTGCAATATCACAACTTTTACTGCATTCTATTATTCCTTTACTGCTGGATGTGGGATGCTTAAAATAGCTTTCATACCAACAGCAGAGTAAATAGCTCCCTAGTAAATAGTACAGTGCTGCAATCATTTTCATCTAACATCTAGCTACACTAAGTAAGCAATTATATTTCAATGTACAAGTAAGTGTAAATATACATTCATAATCATACATGGTATTAAGATGATGAGTGGCCATATGGTTTACCACCTTCTTCCAACATGGTCAGAAACAGAATGGTCAAATGAAAAGGGGAGAACGTGGGTTTAGTAGGACAGAATAATAATTTTTTTGGTGTGTCCTAAGAGTAATGTATATGTATTGTGAGATGCAGAGAGTATGGTAGGCTGCACATGGCAGCCAATCAGGTATTATATCTGGGATCATCAATGAAATGTATTCATATTTGTGTATTCCATATGACAATTCTAAAACATGGCCAGGCATGTTACACACACACACACACACACGTATATATATTTATATAGCAGTCCAGACTCTGGCACTAAACCCCCCCAAAAATATATTGAATATAAGTATATTACCAGGGTGCCTCCAGGCCAATAGATATGAAGGTAGAAACAGGAGCACTCACTTGGATTTTTCAAACGTGTATTAACAGTCTTAACACAAATCTACATCAACGTTTCGACCCTTCAGGGTCTTTATCAAGATCTTGATAAAGACCCTGAAGGGTCGAAACGTTGATGTAGATTTGTGTTAAGACTGTTAATACACGTTTGAAAAATCCAAGTGAGTGCTCCTGTTTCTACCTTCATACATATATATATATATATATATATATATATATATATATATATATAATCTTACCACTTGCAAAGTCAGAAGTTGAAGAAGTGTGTTGGTTTACAGGTAAATGTCTTATAACCTATAGAAAAACATACGATTATCAGCTACAAATAGTGCATTTTTTTTATTTTATAAATTTTATAAAATAAAATATGTACAAACGTACAAAGTAACTGCACCAAAAGATTAATGTTACAGTTAGTTTAATAATTAGCACTAATTAATCTTCATATTTATTGACAAAAAATGTAGCTTGATATTGAGTGTTTACTGACAAAACAAATATACTTATTTGTTATTTATACCTATAAGCTATGAAAACAAAGGTTCTATGTTGGTTTTTGTATTAAATAGCAAATTTCTAAAAAGAATGGCATTGATAACTGTTTCACGACCAATAAATTACTGTAAAATACTAATGTGCACTGCCTGCACAAATAAATTACTCTCCAATAATAAATTGCCACAATTATATTGTAAACACAGGGAATTTAATTGCATAGCACAAGTCAAAAATGATGTAATGGTCACCACAAATCTCCTTGTAGGAAACTGCGTGGGCACTTAAATGATAGTGAACACTGTTTTATATTATTTAAAAATAAATAAAACGTAATATAAAAATGTATTCTCTCAGGTACATGTACAGTATACAGTTTAGGTATAGTCGCATAACACATTCAGAGAATGCTCCATGCTGGAAGCTCTTCATGTTTTGCTTAGAACATATTCTCCTACAATATTTATCACTTGACATATGCAAATATCGTGGTTCTGCTGATACACAACACATACAAAGTATATAAACTGTGCATGTTTAAGCAGATCAAAAGTGCATCATGTAATTGTATTTTCTCCACTACAATAAATATTGTGAAAAGGATGGGAAAAATTTATTTTCACAGTTTTTGACAGTGGAACGTTGATGTGTTTGATACAATGCTGTCAATCACTGTCAATCAAATACTTCACACCACCAGGCAACCTATCTATTGACCAAAATAATGCCACATTACCAAAGGCTAATATTCTTTGGCAGTGGTTGCATGGACATACCAGTGCATTCAACTAAGTGTGATTCTTGCAAGTCACCATATCCTAATTCAGTTAAGTATTTATACGAAGTTTAAATTAACCAACATGACACAAATATAATGTTTCCAACATCATCCATCCTCTCAGGAATCACAACTGTTCTGAGGACAATGGGGATGAGGCTCAATGCTGGGAAGGCAACATTTATGTTTTTGTACTCTATATTAAATCATTATAAGATAGTATATTGTTATTACTCTTTGTGTATATGACAGAATTCAGTCATTTGTTTTTAATGATTTATAGAAAAAAAAAAAAAACACTCTATTGGCCTAACACAGTTCATTTTGGATGTTGCAAGAAATTTTAGGAGCAGGTACAAGTTTTAGTAGGTACAGCAAGAAAAAAAAAAGTTAGGCAGATCTTACTTTAGAAATGTTGTTATGAAATCATGCAGTCACTATCACAAGGAATAAAACATTATAAAAATGGATTGTATACATTGTATGAGTTGAAGTTTATTGCTAAATACAATTCTACAAATAGGGGTTGGAAAGGTAGAAGTACAGACCCTTGACTAGAACCACATTGTTACACTTCAAACTCATAGACTGCAGTTTTAAAGTAAAACCACAAGCATTTCATCTCACATGTGAACTCAAACAATGCATGCTTAGAAGGTGATATTTCGGAGGTTATCTATGTAGGGCCGCGCGCGCATTCAGCCAGTCTCATAGGAAACCATTCTCAATTCTTTCCTATGGACGCTGGTGTCTTCTCACTATGGAAATCACAGTGAGAAGCACGGAAGTGCCTCTAGCGGCTGTCAATGAGACCCCATTTTTTTTTTACTTTGGAGGGTAACAAAATGTCATGTAACCTAGGTACATCTCTACAATAGCCTACACCCACCATTGTGCTGCCCCATGCTTTAGCTTGCTACTTATGTTCTAGATGCTTAGCTGAACTAAGAGTAGTAATTCACTTATTAGCCAAATTATTAAAACCACTAAGTGAGTAATAATTATATTGTTACCATGGCACTTGTCAAGGGATGGGATATATTTGGCAGTAAGTAAACAGTCAGTTCTTGAATTTTATGTATTGGAAGCAAGAAAAATGGGCAAGCAAAAAGATCGAGTGACTTTGACAAAGGCCAAATAGTGATGGCTAGATGTTCAAAGGCACCTTCAAAATGGAAAGTCTTGTGGGGTGTTTCTGGTATGCAGTGTTTAACACCTATCAAAAGTGGTGCAAGAAAGGACAACTGGTGAACCGGCGTCATGGTCATGGGTGACCGAGGCTTATTGATGCACGTGTGGAATGAAGAGATAATGGTCTGTTCCAATTACACAAAATATATACTGTAGCTTAAATGGCTGAAAAACAATGCTGGCCATGATAGAAAACTGTCAGAAAACACAGTGTATTGCAGTGTGTGTGTGAGTGTGTGTGTGTGTATTTGGATGTGTGTATGTCTGTGTGTGTAACTGGCTGTGTGTGTGTGTGTGTGTGTTTATATCTGGTTCAGCGTGTTTGTGTGTGTGTATCTGGCTGTAGTGTGTGTATCTAGCTGTGTGTATATCTGGCTGTGTTCGTGTCAGTGTGTATTTGGCTGTGTGTGTGTGTGTGTGTCAGTGTGTGTCTCTGGCTACAGTGTCTATCTGTGTATGTACATCTGTGTGCATGTGTATCTGTGTGAATGTATACCCGTGTCTGTGTAGTTGTGTGTCAATGTGTATGTGTACCTGCATGTGTGTTTGTTTCTGAGCGTATGTGTGTATATATATATATATAAAATACAGAATCCAGCGCACTCGCTTATTCACTAAACAATTATTTCAAATCTTAGAGATTGTAATAGTTTTATTTAAAAACACCTCACCTAGGCAAAAAATGATGGGGTTTTAGTTACATTATATGATCATACATTGCATAAGCCTGCCAACTACGTCAAAGTATCCCATATTCGGCAGGTCCTATCCTAGTTGCAGCCTAATGCTTGCTCTTATGAGATTAATCCTCTTGGTTTCTTTTATATATTTGGGAGTCCCAGGCCAACTCCTTGGTTTTGCACCCCTCCCTATTACAGGTGCCTCATTCCAGGACCCTATTTAGCCTTGACTTGCAGAGAGTCCCAGTAAGGAAGTATTTCCCAAGTAAGTGGATTAATCTCATAAGAGCAACATTAGGCTGCTACTAGGATAGGACCTGCAGAATATGGAGTACTTTGCCGTAGTTGGCAGGCTTATGCAATGTATGATCATATAATGTAACTAAACCCCCATCATTTTTTGCCTAGGTGAGGTGTTTTTAAATAGAACTATTACAATCTCTAAGATTTGAAATCATTGTTTAGTGAATAAACGAGTGCGCTGGATTCTGTATTTTTATATATATATATATATATATATATACACACACGCTCAGAAACACACACACACGCAGGTACACATACACATTGACACACAACTACACAGACACGGGTATACATTCACACAGATACACATGCACACAGATGTACATACACAGATAGACACTGTAGCCAGAGACACACACTGACACACACACACAGCCAAATACACACTGACACAAACACAGCCAGATATACACACATCTAGATACACATACTACAGCCAGATACACACACACACAAACACGCAGAACCAGATACACACACACACATGCACACACAGCCAGTTACACACACAGACATACACACATCTAAATACACACACACATATAGCCAGATGCATTGACTCAGATCGAGGTACACACACATATATCAATTTACATCACATTTTAGCCACCCTCCTGTCTCCTTACCTTTTGGGTATAGAAAGGTGGCTTCCCTGGGGCCAGTGGGAGCTGGAAGGCCAAGGCTTACTTCCTCTGTCCCTCTCCTCCTTCTGTGTATGTCTCCTTTTGTATATGCCTCACTCTGTTACTTGGGAGGAAGTGATCTCACCTCACTTCCAGCAGGCAACATGAAAGGGGCCCAGTCCAGAGCAGTGTTAAAGGGCCAGAGGACCCTAATTACATCAGGTGCCACAGCCCACAGGGTTTGGAAGCCGGCAGGGGGCCCACAGGGCAGCTACTTTGGGCCCCCCAGGAGTAACTGGGCCCGGGGAAGCTGCCCCGTTTGCCCCACTATAAAGATGGCCCTGGCCTGGGGGGTGTTTCCATGTTAGCCATGCCCCAAAATATGAGTGGGCATCAGCAATGTTGTAATGATGTCACAAAGTATGCCATAAAGGAGTGGGTCTACATCGTCTGGCTTCAGAAATGCTATCAAAGGTGTCTGAGAATGTCTAACTACTGTTTTGCTCACTTGGGAGGCAGAAGCACAAGGTAAGCGGTATAGTGCAAGTATCTTACACATGTTCAGGTAAGCTTCCATTAGCTCTAGATTCCTTGTCAGCACTGACCTTTACAATATGCTAGACTGTATCACATGCAAAGCTGGGTCTCCCATTAAACGGAAAATGCACCTACCTATAGGCACCTGGCCATCAGAAGGTGCCTGCTTGCAGCAATTATAATGTACCATTTTGAGCCAGTGTCCTCTGTAGTCCAGTTAGTGTTTATATCAGACTTGCAAAAACTGTTTTAGGGGGTGTATAACTCATTTCTGCAATGTCTGTGTGTGTGTGTGTGTGTGTGAGGCTGGACAAGAAATGGAAGGTTTCCCTTCCCATCTGCCCACTGGTAACCTCTCACTCAGGAAATGCCTTGCAGGAGAATCAGGGGAAGCTCTCAGTGGTGCACACTGTATAGGCACTCTTGCAGGTCTAATCTAATTAGTCTTACAGATCTACAGAATACATAGGAAGGTGAGCACTGATAGCCTAAACCTGAAAATAAACAATTTTGTTAATCCTATGTTTCAAGGGACCCTATAGTCAACAAACCGCTACAGCTTAATGTGGTGGTTCTGGTGTATATAGCACTGATGCCTGCTGTCACAGCACAGTAAATACTGCCTTTTCAGAGAAAAGACCACTGAGTATGCTTCATGTGACAGAGCTGCAGTGTGCAGCACTGGGGTTCAGCACCTCCATGTCCTGCATACAGTTGTTGAACGTTTGCCATAAAAATGCATTTATTCAACGCGTCTATGAGATACTGACTGACGCAGCATGGCTTTTTGCAACTCGTGCGCATTAGCCTCGCAATGGTTTCCTATGCGAAAGCATTGGATTGACTGAGATCAAATTGAGAGACCAGCATGGAGTTGGAAAAAGGTAGGTAACTTCCCTTTTTCACTGTAGAGATGGGGGCCGGGGATGTAAACAACCACCAGCACTATAGTGCCAAGAGTACTTTTTTTGTTCTCCCTACCCAATAGTGTTCCTTTAACTCCTTTTAAAAGCTAAATACTCCATGTATCCAAATACTAAATTTGCCCCCACTCTAGCCCTAAACTCACTATTCATAAACAGCCTTCATACTACAATCTCTTGTAATCTATTTATCTTCTTAAGGGAACACTCTGAAATAAAGTTGTTATGGTGACAGGATGCCCCTGAGCACTTTCTTACACTGTCTTACACTTGTTTCCTACACTGGATCTCTAATTCCACCAGCGACATTTAGCCTCTGAAATTGACAACCAGGAACTTCGGATTGTCAATGGGCAATTTAGACAATCTGGCTAAAAGTGTCGAGTTTTACTCTGCCAATTTGTGAAAGTGCCTTTTGTGGCTGTTCCTGCACAATGGCAATATCTCAACTGCAGGGTTAAAAAAGAGTACATGGCACCCAGACCACTTAATTAAGATGAAGTGGTCTAGTTGCTCATAGTGTTCCTTTAATATGTACATTGAAAGCAACACATCACATATTTTTATTTTTTTTATATTAAATAATAAGGGAAAAATTCCCCCTGAAAGTAGTGAAATATAAAATTATTATTTTTCTCTCCAATTATACTTTATTGTAACTTACAGGAAATATGGAATTAAACATACAGTGACTGATATATATTTTCATGATTCATAGGCGTTGTATTATTGCTGGTATTTATAAAGCACCATGATATTCTGCAGTACTGCAAAATGGTAAAAAGTAATATGAAACATGTAAGAAACTGAGATCAAACACTGTATATTCTTCAAGAAGCACATCTTGCAGCACAATCGTGAGACCTTGTGAGGAAGCATTTTTTACATTACCTTCCATTATGTTTCTAATGTATACTACTATGTAGCTTAAGTGCTTAAGGTAACTGCAACACAGTCACATAATAAACAGAGCATTTGCTCACCGCGTGTAACAGATCCTGCATTGACTAGGCCAGCAAACTTGATTTGTTATGAACTGCATCTGTGTCTCAGGTCTTTATCTCAAGAGATTGTCGCAGTGAGACAAGGCTTTTCTAATGATAATTCCTGTTTTCCTGGGAGGCATTTAAAGCTGAAAATTGTGAGATACTGTGAAGTACACAGAGTATAGGAAGGAAGATAAAAAACACAAAAAACAGCATGCTTTAAAGGAACATTTTAAGGTTAAAAATAATATATTTATTTTTAAACTTGGATTATTTCTTTATTGCTTTAGATTATGTGCCCACCCTGTTGCTCCATCCTCTATGAGATTATTATCCTTGATGTTTTTAGCTTAATCCAATGTTTCTCATCAAGAATTAAATGGGGTCATATGACACCTGCCTGCTAGTTGTTGTGCTCTGCCAATCGGATGCATCTCACAGAGAGGCAGTTAATCTACTGCTTCACTATCAGCATTGGGCACACTCCTTATCATCCTACTGTGCCTGATGACATTGCAGGAGAAAGGCACAACATGTATGCACTAAAACGGAGTGTGTAGTGGTTTTGGTGCATAATGTGCACAATTATCACACAGTCATTTAACTAATTAATCCTATAGAGATGCAGCATTTGTCAGGATATGCTATCCCTATGTTTACATTAAAGGGTTAATGGTTCTATTGTCCATTGCTGCCCTCATTAAAACTGGAACAAGACATTGATCTGGGCACAGTTATTAAGCACAGCTTACATAGTTTCTAGTGTTTTCCTTGCTTCTCTTGCTGCTACAGTCTGGTTCATTGGACTTAGCTTCCCTCTATTCTTCTGACTGAACTTCTGGCTACTCAACTCTTGCACCTGAACCTTGGCCTTGCTTTCTGTCTAATTGTCTATGCAGTGATTATTACCTACCAAAAGTAGTGCAAGGAAGGACAACCAGCGAATCAGCACCAGGGCATGGATGTTTATTGATGCACGTGGGCTAGCCCATCTGCTCTAAGCACACAGAAGAGCTACTGTAGCAGTAATTGCTGAAAAACTTAATGCAGGTAATGATAGAATGGTGTTAGAACACACAGTGCATCACAGTTTGCTGCATATGGGGCTGCTTACATGGCCAGAGTTCCCATGATGATACCTGTCCACCTTCTGCTTGATTAGAGATTACTATAATAAGCTTATATTTTAGCTACTCAGGTTGTCATCATAGCCTCACCAGCTCAGAAACTTGACCAGTGTATAGTCGCCATATGGGCAGTCGGAACCTTGGACAAAACCCCCCACATACCTATCCCAATAACACGCTGACACTAGGGTATATGGGAAAAATTGTCCACAGCTTTATTAAACAAATATAATAATACAATGATAATAGTGCTTAATAATAACAATCATAATAATGATCGCAATAAATTAACATATAAATTAACATATAAACATGGGTCATTGCCCCACCTTCCGCCCCTCGCATCCGTATCCTTCTTTTTAATAAAGGGCAATGACCCCAACATACTTAACACATATATATATATATATATAAAATTTTCAACCTACGCCAACCTGAACCAATTAAGTGCCAACCATAAGTAACCACAGCAGGGGTATACCCGGATACCCCTACCCCACCAGGTTCTGAGCCACCTCCAGGACTCGAAACCTACCAATCACCAGTGACCACAATTCTCCATGTTCCTCACGTTCCTCATAGGGAGCCTATGTCCTCTCTCTCAGCTCCCTATCCCACCACAAGCTCAGACCTTGACCCCTTAAGTGTCTGAGCTCCGCCACCCCAGAGAAAAAGCGCCCTCTGCATCCCCTCCTGCAAACCCAAGTTCAGCAGGTCCCAACCCACAGCCGAAAGATGAACGCCATCCGGGTGGTAGTACCCTGGCAACCCACCTTCCAATTCCCCATGTCTCACCACTACTCCCCCCAATTTCCTTACAAAGCTCGCCATTAAGCTGTTAACCTTACCCCTGCATCTGTCAATGGCCACTGGGTCCCGCGCGTGCCGCCATCGCCGCCTCGGGACCATTTCCGACCACACCAGGAAGCAGATCGACCAGCTTATTGAGGCAGTCAGAGACACTAGTCAAGAGGGACAGGGAGAGATTAGGAGAGGACAGGTAGATTTGCATGTCATCTGCATATAAATGAGATTGGAAGCCAAAGGAGCTAATGAGCAGTATAGATAGAGAACAGTTGGAGACCAAGGACTGAACCTTGGGGGACACCAACAGAGAGGAGTTGGGAAGAAGAAGCAGAGCGAGAGAAAGAAGCACTGAATGAGCACTGGGAGAGGTAGGAGGAGTACCAGGAGAGAGCAATATCTTGTAGACTGATATTGCAGAGGATGAGAAGAAGCTGTTAATGATCAACAGTGTCAAAAGCCGCAGATAGGTCAAGGAGAATTAGGATAGAGTAGTGACCATCCGCATATGTAGGGACTGACAGAAAGGTGATGCGTGAGATGTGTGGGTGGACTGGAAGATGAGCCTCGCCTTCATTCATTATGGACTGTAACAGCGCAAGTTGGGAGCAGGTAAGACCACTGAGAAGCAGATTACAGTAGTCAAGGCAAGAAAGGACAGTGGAATGGACCAGCACCTTAGTCGCATCTGGCGTTAAGTAGAGTTGGATGTGGGCAATGTTTTTGAGATGGAAGCGGCAGGATTTGGTGATAGACTGAACATGAGGCATAAAGTAGGGACTGACAGAAGGGTGTTGCGTGGGATGTGCAGGTGGACAGGAAGATGAGCCTCGCCTTCTTTCATTATGGACTGTAACAGCGCAAGTTGGGAGCAGGTAAGACCACTGAGAAGCAGATTAAAGTAACCAAGGCAAGAAAGGACCATGGAATGGACCAGCACCTTAGTCGCAAGTAGGGTTGGATGTGGGCAATGAGAACACCTAGGCAGCGAACCTGCGTGGTGGAGCTGATGGTAGCACTGGTGACGTGGAGGGAGACAGACACAGGAGTAACAACACTTGAGGGAGGAAAGACCAGAATTTCAGTTTTGGTTGAGTTTAAGGAAGTGGGCAGCCATCCAGTTAGAAATAGCAGAGAGGCAGTCAGAGACACTAGTCAAGAGGGACAGGGAGAGATCAGGAGAGGACAGGTAGATTTGCATGTCATCCGCATAGAAATTATATTCGAAGCCAAAGGAGCTTATGAGTTTACCAAGGGAAGCAGTATAGATAGAGAACAGTTGGGGACCAAGGACTGAACCTTGGGGGACACAAACAGAGAGGAGTTGTGAAGAAGAAGCAGAGCCATGAGCACTGGGAGGGGTAGGAGGAGTACCAGTAGAGAGCAATATATTGTAGACTGATATTGCAGAGGATGAGAAGAAGCTGTTAATGATCAACAGTGTCAAAAGCCGCAGATAGGTCAAGGAGAATTAGGATAGAGTAGTGACCACAAGATTTTGTAGCGAGCAGATCATTGGATACTTTGGTCAGTGCCATTTCACTTAGCGTGGATACCAGACTGAAGTGGGTCTAGCAGAGAGTTGGAGTCGAGGAAGTCTGTCAATCTCGCATACACAACACTTTCAAAAATCTTATATGGAAAGCGAGATAGGACGGTAGTTGGATGGGAAGCTAGGGTCAAGGTTGGGCTTCTTTAGAACTGGGGTTACAGTTGCATGTTTGAAGGGCGATGGAAATATGCCAGAGGAGAGAGATTGAGACTTTTAGTGAGAGGTAGGTAAAGAGAAGAAGACAGAGTATGGATGAGATGCGAGGGACTTGGATCTAGGGAGTAGGTGGTGGGGCGGAAGGACTGGAGCAGAGCAGAAACCTCTTCTGCTGTAGCGGGTGTGAATGAACAGAGAACAGCAGAGGGAGTGAGGTTAAGGGAAGTATTGTAAGGGGAAGAAGACAGATGAGAAATATATTCCCTGATTGTAGAGATCTTGTCAGTGAAGTGAGTTGCAAAGTCTGAGGCGGTCAAGTTAGTAGGTGGAGGAGGAACAATAGGGCAAAGAAGAGAATTGAATGTGTGAAATAGTCATTTGGGTTTGCGGGAGAGTGTGGTTATGAGGGTATTGAAGTAATTTACTTTTGCAGAGGAAAGAGCCAAGGCTGTATAAGCGCAGCATACATTTATAGTGGAGAAAGTCAGACGCACAGTGAGACTTTCTCCAACAGCGTTCAGCAGTTCTGGAGCATTTTTGGAGGTATCGAGTCATCTTGGTGTGCCAAGGTTGTAGTTCCCTCTGGCCTCCCAGAAGATCCCCAGTGTTACCAGTGGACAAGAGACAGATACAAAATTGCTATGAAGCTTGCAACAATCTAGCTGCAGAAGGAAAGACATTGTGCTTTCAGTGTATCATACTGAAGAGACTATATTTAGAGAAGAGGAAGAAGAAGATTCTTTGGAAGCAGAGAAACATCTTACTCAGGAGGGTTTAATGAAAAAAGTTAGAAGTCCTAATTGAGGCAATCAGAAAGACCCTAATCCTAGAAGAGTCATCAGGACATGAGCCTTCTTGCAGTAAACATTTGGCAAAGAAAAGAAGAAAGAACTGGCTTTTCCTCTGCTTGACAGCTTTAAGACCCTAATCTAAGAAGAATAGGACAAATCTGAGAAAAAAAAAGTGGTGGTGCAAGGCAAGCAGTATGGGCTGTATCCATTTAAAAAATCAGAATCTGCCACGTCACAGTTCCCATTGCATGTGGCAGTGGTTAGACTTGCCAAGAAAACCACTCTTCCCTTGATTACTAGCTCCTTAAGGGAGCCTATAGAGTGTAGAATAGACACTAACCTGTCTAAAGCTTTTGTGGCAGTGGAAGAAGTCTTCATCCGCCTGCAGATCTAACATCTATATATAAAGCCCTTAAACAATGGGCTAAGGATCTAGAAGTGGACATTCCAATTCAGGAATCCCACTTTCTTAAAACAGTGGAGGATATTCAACTGGCAACTGAATTTTGCACACATGCTTCTTTCGATCATGTGAGATTCATGTCTGTTTGGTTTAAGACTTAGGAGGCAGATACGGCTTCAAAAAATAGCCTATATTCATTGCCTTTCCAGCAGGGCCGGACTGGCCTACCGGGATACCGGGAAATTTCCCGGTAGGCCGCCAGCCCTGGGGCCGCTTTAATATTTGGCTGCCCTGGGGCCACTTTAACATTTCTGTTACCCTATGCGGCCGCGCAGCCGCAGCCACAACCGCGCGGCCGCAGCCACACCTGAGCCGGCCGCTGCTGCTTCCTGTCAGCCGCCGGATGTGAGCGGCAAATGACGACATGACGTCACATCCGGCGGCTGCGCGGCGGCGGCTCTACTGAAACTGCATCGCGGCCTTTTTTCCCTGAGCTGTTGGAACTTGTAAAGGTAAGAATAAAGGGGTTTGGGGGACCTAATTAATTAATTAATTAATGTATTGGAGAGGGGGGGGGTCATTAATGTATTGGGGAGGGGAGGGGAGGTGGTCATTAATGTATTAGGGAGGGGGGGTGGTCATTAATGTATTGGGGAGGGGGGGATGGTCATTAATGTATTGGGGAGGGGGGGTGGTCATTAATATATTGGGGAGGGGAGGGGGGTGGTCATTAATATATTGGGGAGGGGAGGGGTGGTGGTCATTAATGTATTGGGGAGGGGAGGTGGTCATTAATGTATTAGGGAGGGGGGGTGGTCATTAATGTATTAGGGAGGGGGGTGGTCATTAATGTATTGGGGAGGGGGGATGGTCATTAATGTATTGGGGAGGGGGGTGGTCATTAATATATTGGGGAGGGGAGGGGGGTGGTCATTAATGTATTGGGGAGGGGAGGGGGTGGTCATTAATGTATTGGGGAGGGGAGGGGGTGGTCATTAATGTATGGGGGAGAAGAGGGGGGTCATTAATGTATTGGGGAGGGGGGTCAGTAATGTATGGGGGAGGGGAGGGGGGGTCATTAATGTATAGGGGAGGGGAGGGTGGGTGGTCATTAATGTATTAGGGAGGGGGTGGTCATTAATGTATTGGGGAGGGGGGGTGGTCATTAATATATTGGGGAGGGGAGGGGGGTGGTCATTAATATATTGGGGAGGGGAGGGGGTGGTCATTAATGTATTGGGGAGGGGAGGGGGGTGGTCATTAATGTATTGGGGAGGGGGATGGTCATTAATGTATTGGGGAGGGGGGTGGTCATTAATATATTGGGGAGGGGGGTGGTCATTAATATATTGGGGAGGGGAGGGGGGGTGGTCATTAATGTATTGGGGAGGGGAGGGGAGGTGTTCATTAATGTATTAGGGAGGGGGGTGGTCATTAATGTATTAGGGAGGGGGTGGTCATTAATGTATTGGGGAGGGGGGATGGTCATTAATGTATTGGGGAGGGGGGGTGGTCATTAATATATTGGGGAGGGGAGGGGGGTGGTCATTAATGTATTGGGGAGGGGAGGGGGTGGTCATTAATGTATTGGGGAGGGGAGGGGGTGGTCATTAATATATGGGGGAGGGGAGGGGGGTCATTAATGTATTGGGGATGGGAGGGGGGTCAGTAATGCATGGGGAGGGGAGGGGGGTCATTAATGTATAGGGGAGGGAGGGGGTGGTCATTAATGTATTAGGGGGGTGGTCATTAATGTATTGGGGAGGGGGGGTGGTCATTAATATATTGGGGAGGGGGGGTGGTCATTAATATATTGGGGAGGGGAGGGGGGGTGGTCATTAATGTATTGGGGAGGGGAGGGGGTGGTCATTAATGTATTGGGGAGGGGAGGGGTTGGTCATTAATGTATGGGGGAGGGGAGGGGGGTCATTCGTGTATGGAGGAGGGGAGGGGGTCATTAATGTATGGGGTGGGAGGGGGGTCAGTAATGTATTGGGGAGGGGGGCAGTAATGTATTGGGGAGGGGAGGGCAGTAATGTATTGGGGAGGGGGGGCAGTAATGTATTGGGGAGGGGAAGGGGGCAGTAATGTATTGGGGAGGGGAAGGGGGGGCAGTAATGTATTGGGGAGGGGAAGGGGGGCAGTAATGAATTGGGGAGGGGAGGGGGGCAGTAATGTATTGGGAGGGCAGTAATGTATTGGGGAGGGGAGGGGGGTCAGTAATGTTTTGGGGAGGGGAGAGGGGGCAGTAATGTATTGGGGAGGGGAGAGGGGGCAGTAATGTATTGGGGAGGGGGGGCAGTAATGTATTGGGGAGGGGAGTAATGTATTTAGGGGAGGGGGGCAGTAATGTATTGGGGAAGGGGAGGGCAGTAATGTATTGGGGAAGGGGGTAGTAATGTATTGGGGAGGGGAAGAAGGGGGGCAGTAATGAAATGGGGAGGGGAGGGCAGTAATGTATTGGAGAGGGGGGAAGGAGGGCAGTAATGTATTGGGGAGGGGGGGCAGTAATGTATTGGGGAGGGGAAGAAGGGGGGCAGTAATGTATTGGGGAGGGGAAAAAGGGGGGACAGTAATGTATTGGGGAAGGGGGGTAGTAATGTATTGGGGAGGGGAAGAAGGGGGGCAGTAATGTAATGGGGAGGGGGTGGCAGTAATGTATTGGAGAGGGGGAAGGAGGGCAGTAATGTATTGGGGAGGGGGCAGTAATGTATTGGGGAGGGGAAGAAGGGGGGCAGTAATGTATTGGGGAGGGGAAAAAGGGGGGGAAGTAATGTATTAGGGGAGGGGGGGTCAACTGTGTATTAGGGGAGGGAGGGGTCAGCAGTATATTAGAGGAGGGAGGGGTCAGCAGTATATTAGAGGAGGGAGGGGTCAGCAGTATATTAGAGGAGGGGGGTGACAGCAGTATATTAGAGGAGGGGGGTCAGCAGTGTATTAGGGGGGAGAGGGGGACGGGAAAGATCTGACTTGGGAATTTGAGATGAGGCAATAATTATATTTTTTACATTTATATTTGTGGCCCAATGAATATTTTATATATATATATATATATATATATATATATATATATATATATATATATATATATATGTATATGTGTGTGTGTATATATGTGTGTGTGTAGAAGGAAATGTAAATAGAGGGGGCTACAGGGGTGAGGGAATTATATTTGTAATATATTTATTAGGAACTGTGGAGGGAAGGGGGTTGGATGAGAGCATTAAATATTATAGTTATGGGGTAGGAACTGTATTATATATTTTTGGTTTAGTGCAGGGGTAGGTAACCTTCAACACTCCCTTTGTTTTTTGACTACATCTCCATTAAGGCTTGCAAAGCATCATGGGAGGTGTAGTCCACAACATCTGGAGTGGCAAAGGATGTCTATTCCTGGTTTAGAGCATAGGTGTATAACCATTTGGCTTCCCCAGGCCAAAATAACCCCTTAAACTCTTAAAGGATCACTATAGTGTCAGGAAAACAAAGCGGTTTTCCTGACACTTTAGTGCTCTGAGGGTGCCCACACCCTCAGGGTCCCCCTCCCGTGGCGCTGAAGAGGTTAAAATTCCTTCAGTTACTTACCTTAATCCAGCGCCAGGCTCCCTCGGCGCTGGTGACCTCTCCTCCCTGTCTGACGTCAGCTCTCCCGTCCGACGTCACTGGAGCTGAATGCGCATGGCCGCGCGCGCATTCAAAGTGTCCATAGGAAAGCATTTCTCAATTCTTTCCTATGGACACTCTGCGTGATGGTGGTGAAATGTGCCTCCAGCGTCGCAGATGCGCCTCTAGTGTCTTTCCGGAAGACAGCCACTAGAGGCTGGATTAACCGCAAATGTAAATGTAGCAGTTTCTCTGAAACTGCTATGTTTACATGTGAAGGGTTAAAACCTGAGGGACATTGCACCCAGGCCACTTCATTGAGCTGAAATGGTCTGGGTGACTATAGTGTCCCTTTAACGCTGTTACGGCGTTATATGCGTCCGCATTTTAATGGGCTGTTAAGCTGAATTCTGATGACTCCGCAATGCTATGGGGCTGGTATGTATTTTTTTCCAGGGCTGGTTTTCATACCCAGTCCGGCCCTGCTTTCCAGGGGAGTATGCTCTTTGGTTGTGAGTTAGACTAGTTCATTTAAAATGCTGCTGAGGGAAGGAAAGCATTGCTGCCTAGTGACAGAAGAAATAGACGGTCTTCCAATCTAGACAAGCGTTTCTTTCAAGATTCAAAACTGTACAGACTGGGGAAGCAGTCATTTCATTATCAATCATAAAAGAGTGGCCATCTAGCAGAGGAGGTTGTGGAAGAGGTACATCATCATCAGTCTCAGGAAATCAGAGGCAGGTTGTTGTGGTTCTCTGGGGTTTGGAGCCATTCAGTGGGCAACACGTGAGTAAACAACATAATTGCAAAGCGATACCATCTAGAATTCAAAGATCTTCCTCCTCCATGGACCTTGTTCCAATCGAAATTTTCCAGAAGATAAGCAAAAAAGGAATGTATGGAATTGTTCTACTCCATGGTGTAATTTGTCCAGTCCCGAGGAAAGAATAGGTTCTAGGGTTCTATTCAAGGATGTTCTTGGCCAATACTGGATGTGTTAGTCCTGTATACCTTCTTGCATTCAAAACTATCCAAGAAGAAATCCTTAACCTTAATCATCAAAGTAGTTTCCTAGGAGATTGGCTAATTTCTATAGATCTCAGGGACACCTACTTCCATAACCGAGAGATACATGAGACTTTTAGGGTCACTTTAATTGATTAAGACTGACAAGGTGTGCTCAATGGCATCTCAGAATTCCACCGCAGTCATTTCTGAGCTCATAAAGTCAACATGATATCAATTAGCAGATTGTGGTAACTCCAAAAGTCAAACAGCCTCTCAAGTGGTGACTTTTGATAGTCAAAGGGTTTCCACTGGGAGTAATAATATGGGCAATTGTTACTACAGATGCATGTCTGTTAGGTTGGGGAGCTCATATGAACTAGCCTTGTACTGAAGGGAAATGGACACTGTTATGCATGTTTAAATAGGCGGAGGGTCAGATACCAGATAAGTCAAACAAGGCTGGATAGGCACACTGAAGTTAACAACACCGTAAACACAGTATAACTGAGCACTGGGAACCCTATCCTATTTCATTGGTTAATTGGTTAAATTGATTTGAGGCATCTGCCCCTTTAAGAGGCGGTGCGGGTGCGCCTCGGATTGTTTAGTGTGAGTAGCAGCGTACTGCGGCAAGATGGGAAGAGCCATGGGACCGCTGCAACACTACAGCCGGATGCCTGATCTCCCCCATCGGCAGTTAAGAAGCTGGAGAGTTTGGCGTGCGCCGAGGAGGTGCCCTGAAAGCCAAGGACCCTAAGGGAAGAGTCGTCAAATGCCCTGGAGATTATGGCAGTTTATGAAGCCTTATTTCACCTGGGATCCCAGACTCAGCTCCAATGGGTAAACGTCCAGGTAGACAATACATCAGTGGTGGCATATGTGAATCACCAGGGAGGCATTCACAGTCCAAAAATTATGAAGGTCATGGTTCCTCTCATGTCATGGGCTCAAATGAATCTGCAGAGATTGTCTGCTGTGTACCTTCTAGGTGCTGCAAATGTCAAGGTGGATTTCCTTAAAAGACACTAGATACTTCCAGGTGACTGCAGTTTTGCAAAGTGGACTTTCCAACTGATTGTTCATGGCTTGGGTCCTCTGGAAATAAATATGATGACCAATGTGCAGAACAGGCAGGTATGTAGGTTTCTGTCCTGAGTTTCTCACCCTCTAGCAGAGGACTGTCCTGTTCCTGGAAACTCTGGAAGGATGTTTCCCCTAATTCCCATAGTATTCAACTTACTCAAGAGTATTCAGAGTGAGCAGGTGGAGATGATTTCTGTGTTTCATTTTTGGCCAAGGAGACCATGATTTCCATTATAGTTAAGCCTCTCCAAAGGGGATCTGCAGACTACAAATAGAAAGGATTTTGTTATTGACACCTTGCTTTAAGCAAGAAAGTAGAATACAGTTGTGGCCTATTACCATATCTGGAATGATTGTACCGATTGGGCTGGAACAAAGGGTTTGCTCAGTTTTCTGTAAGACGGCCTGGATAAGGGTATTAGACTCAATACCTTGGAAGTTCAAGTTTCTGCTCTTTCTGGAGTTAAATGCATCAATTCAGAGGTGGCGATATTCATGAAGGCTGTCAAGCAGATTTGACCTCCTATCAAACAGATTTACCCTCCTCGGGGTTTGCCTGGTGTTGTCACACTTTACAAGCCTCTACTTTTGAGCATCTGATGAAGATTCCTCTTATGCTCCTTACTCTTAAGATGTTCTGTTGGTTGCCCTAACCTCTGGGAGGAGAGTTTCGTAATAGGGAGCACTATCAGAAGAGGCTTATACCTCTTTTCAACATGATAGAGTAGTCCTGAGAAATGTGCCAGACTTTAGGCCTTAGGTGATATTTTCCTTTCCCCTTATCACTAATTTTTTTTCCAGTCTTCATTCCATCTCCTACTTCTGAAGGTGAAAGTATGCTCCACAATGTGGATGTTATGAGGTGTCTGTCTACTTATATTATATTCAGAATAAAAAATGGTTCAGGCACTCCGGGACAACAAAAAATAGCAGCTATTTATTCTGCATATCTTGGAAGGGAGACCTGGCCAGCCCTAGCTTCAGAGCATCTGGTTACTTGGTGAGTGCGGTATCCAGTACGACTCTACTGTCTACTTACATTGACAGAACCAGACCATGGAGAAAATCTTCCAGGCTTTTTTTATCTTACCGGGGGGATATGACAAAAGTGACAGAGCTTCAACTAAAACTATTGACAGATGGATTGTCTCTGCAATTCCAAAAACATACAAAGCAAAGAATGTTCTCGTTTCTCTGGGTTTGAAGGCTTTTTTTTTTATTCTCACCCCTATTTTTGGCGAGGTTGCAAAAAAAGTAATTTAACACTTTCCTGACAGAAGTCTTCATTTAACAACTTTCTTGTTGTATACCATAAACCAATCGGTAGTACAAAAGGCAATAAAACCCGCAAGTAAAATGGTTTATCTTCTCAACGATGATAGACACACAGGCATATCTAGAACATTAAAAAGCAAGTTAGCCCAATTAAATCTTAATAGTTTTTTACATTTCAACTAATTTGCTGTTGCTGCTTTACACATAAAGCTTTGAAAACAGCCATTACCAATCTAAATTTTATACTGTAGCCCGCTGAGCTATTGCAATTAGACTACAATTAGATAAACAGTAAATTTTGTTTTCTCTTGTTTTTTTCTTTGCCTAAAATAAGAAATACTGCCCATTACAACAGTAGATAATGAGGCCCTACCAGAACAGAATTAATCATATTCAACCTAGAGTGCTCCACCTACTGCTAGTGGTACTGGTACTGGTTTTCAGATGACTATCTCCTATATGTTAGTCTTGTATATAATTTAAGGTCCCATATGCCAAACTCTTGATTTCTCAATTCTCTTTTTTTTTCTTGATTCTCTTTTTTTTATTGTCACTCTTATTTATCTCAAATATATTCTCTCTTGACTTCTACAAAAGCCATTACCTTTACTTCTTCACTTATCACTTTTTCCTGTTAGATGCAGTGTAAATAAATGGCACTTTTTGTCATTCAAAGTTTATTAATTTGATATCTGCATACATCAGGTTTCAACATGTGTATGTAAGTTGTAAAGGCAGCAGAACACGTCACTGAAAATTTGGACACAGAATTATCAACCGTAAAATAAACTAGAATAATTTGCCAATGGACAGGTGATTTGTTCACGAGCAACAAGTAGGAAATAAGAAGAGGTTAAAGGATAGCATGCACCCAAGAGAAGGGTGCTGTAAGAGTCAGGAAAGAAGGGGAAAGGGGGAGAGGATAAAAGGTAAAAAAAAAAAAAAAAAAAGCCTGTCCCCCCCCCCCCACATTTCTGAAGCAGTGGGGGACCTGGATTTCTCTGAGTGGCATCTTCACTTGTGCAGCTCCCCGAGGCCCTCACAGTGTTGGGTCATCAGTTTGACTCCTGGGTTGCCCAGCATCTCCCCACTCCCACCATCACTCCAGCATGCCAGCCCCTCCACTTTAATGGTTGTCGACCGTAGCTTCAGCCATTGCCAGGGCTGGTGTGTTTTCGTTTTCCTCCCCTTACAGATCTGTAGCATCTGAGGACAACCACTAGAGCCAGTAAAACCGCGTCTCCTGGTATGCTTGCGGTCTGCCTGCTGCTTAGAGGATCAGCTCCTCGATTGTTCTTATCTCTTATACCCTACTCACCCAGTTCTTTACCGTTGGGATCGTCTTCTTTCAAATACTTTTTACTGAATTTTAGTTATTAGCTACATAATACACAATATTTTAGGGAAATAACAATACACGTGAATACATCCTAAATATATACAAAATACTGTTTTATGATATGTTTAATACACATAAACAACGACTGTAAGTTTGTTAAGAATCTGATGTATCTCCTTCCAGAAAGGCTGTATTTTAGGGCATGTCCACCATATGTGAAAGAGTGTCCCTAGTTCCCTTGATATATCACCAGCACTCTGGGCTACACATGGCTCCAATGGTTACCAGTCTCTATGGAGTTTTGTACCAATGGGAGAGCATCATATACCCGGACTCCTGGTATTTGGTGCTGATGGAAGATTTGTGGACCAGAATAAAGATTTTAGTCTACTCTTTAGGGGTCAAAGAGTGTCCTAGATCCCGTTCCCAAAAATGTACAAAGTAGGGGAACTGCTATTCGTTTGTGGCGAAATCAGCAAGCGATATCAGAATCATATTGCATGCAACATGGGAGGAGATTTTGTACAGAATGTTTCTAGGGTTATTTGTATATTTGCTGTATAGAGGTTAGGAATACTTTTATGAAACTATACCAATTGAAGGATATCTTAATCAGAGCAGTTGTCCCAAGTAGTGGGATGGAACAAGATCCATCAGTGGGATAATGCTACCATTATTGTAAATGTCCCTGAGGCGGCACTGTGACGGCAGACCTAGTGAGATAGTATTGAGAGGAGTCTGACGGGCCAAAATATGGGTTACCCATCACTGGGCATAAGGGAGATACAGCAGAGGAGAGATTCCTGTTCGCGGAGATGGATAATGTGGTGTTCATGTTTTGGTGTCTACCAGTTTGGGGTTTTCCTAGCCCTGGTGGCAGCCACAGAAAGGTATAATGGGAGATGACAGAGAAGCTGGCCTCTACCCCGATCCAAATATTTTGGAAGGGAAATGGGTCCGCTCCATGACCTGTTACATATGGACAGCTTTATGATACTGTGATAAGTCTGGATGACCCATTCCTCCTTTGGTTTAGGTTTGATTTGATTCTTGATTTTCAGTGATGTCATGCACCTGGGTCAGCAGGGGTAGAAAGTTGAGATGGAACTTGCTATCAGATAGACAAATTCCTAGATACTTTTTATTTTCTTTGCACCATTGAGAAGGGAATATGTTCTTGGGTTAAGTAATTAGGGCTGGCCCAAAGCCAATCCCCAAAATCTCAGAAGTATAGATTATTTTAAGAACTGACAGCAAGCCATAATGTTAAAATTCATAAGCGAGGTCTACGGATGAGTCAGTGAGAAAAGAAGGTCAACCTCTTATATCGAAATTTTGCTTTCACCCCAGGGCCCACTGATTCCTGTGATTTGGTATTTTTGCGAATAGAATTTAAGGAGGGGTATGGCACAATTTTATTACCTTCACTATATACTCTAATCTAAACTATTGCTGCTACTTTGCATATTCACCTTAATTTTTTCAACATTTGTGTGGCAAATGTAACCTCGCCACTGGTTCTTGGAGGGGCCTGCTTGCCAGCCTCTTGCCCAAGGACTATGGCCCCTGCAATAGACCTGGCTAAAATACTTTAAAAAGACTATGTTAGTGCAATTGAGAATATATGGTTCGGTTACCGAACTGTTCGGGCACTGTTTGGTAGAATTGTTCATCTTGATGAGGGGAACAAGCTCCAGGATAAGACTATTGACGATGTTCAGTAGTTTGTTCATTTTTAAACTACCGAACTAGAGCGACCGCAAGCCCTGATGCTATTTAACTGTTTTGGGCATTGGACCATGCGCATGGTCGGTCAAATAAATTAATACTTCCACGAAATTCCTGAAATCCTGAACTGACCTGGGTGATTTTTGAATATGTTGGTCACCCAGATCAGGGTTATCAGTGGGTGTAACTTTGTGGGGTTTTCTGTATTTTTAAAGTATTTTTGGGGTTTTATAAAAATATGTGTTTTGTGTCTGGAGATAATTGAGTTTAGTTCAGTGCTTGACTCAATTATCTCCGAGGTACAGAGGAGGGATTCATCTATTATGTGTGGGAGTGTTCTGGATCTGAGAGCCAATGTAATTGTGTATTTGTGGTTTACTCTCAGGTCCAGAGGGGGGAGTGCCCCTTGCATGGGAACGTGCATAAGAGGCCAGTTGTGGCTACCATTAAACATGTTCCTGCTTACCCTCAACATAGAGCCTTGTCTCATCTGTGGGGGAAACGGCTGTATCTACCCTGGGGATTGCTATATCACTATACTTCTCTGGGTTATAATCACTTTCACTTGTAAGAACAGATTGCTACACTCTCTGGAGTAGGAAAGGTCTGCAAACTGGTAGCTGCATCCTGGTCTTGGGTCCAGGGTGGGTGGAGGACGGCGAGACCCCAGCCAAGCTGTAACGCTGGACTTAGGAACTACAGTGCTGATGATGTCTGGTGGAGTGCTTGGAGTACTCGGTGAGCACTAGGAGCATCGATTGGCGGAGACACCCAGTTGGGGTGCCAGGCGGTCTGTCACAAATTGTGAGGTTATTTTCTCCACTTTTCCCTTTTTGTGATTTTGTTGATTGTTTCTGTCTTTATTTAAAAATCTCCCTTAAATAGAGCGTCTTCCACTTCTTATTTGGGGTCAACTGGGTGCTGCTTCCTTCCTCTCCTCTTCCTCTCTGGAGTAAGTTAAAGAGTCACTTCAGTGATTTGAAGTGGTCGTGGTGCTTTGCGTCTTTGTTACAGTCTGATACCTTGCACACGCAGAGTTAACACCAATGCCTACATCTGGCAGTATCATTAACCAGCTCGGAAGGTGCTGGCATCTTTCATTAGCAAGCATAACATGCTTGCAACAGAAAACCAATGGTTGCACAACCCCCCTTCTTGCCACCCAAGCCCTCCCCATGAGCTTAACCCTGCACTACTTACAGCTTTCTGAGAGGCATGTAGCAGAGCCCAGCACACTCCAGGTAAGAAGTCAAAGCCAGAGACGATCCTGGGCGAGTGCACAGGGTGCACAGCACCCAGGTGCTCTGTTGGTAGAAGCGCTTTGCTGCACTAGACTCTGCCCCCTTGTGTTAGGCTCTGACCATCACACTAGGCTCCGTCCACTTGCACTTGGCTCCAGGTTCCTTTGATAAAGTTAGTTCTGATCAGGGGGGGGACAAAGCATCAAATCTCCCACCAGACCACCTGGTAGCAGGATATCCCCTCTACCGTCCCAAGGAAAGCCTCGGAGGGGTGGGGGGTGGAGAGATAGGGGCATACTAGTGCTTTTTTCTTTAGTCCCTATCCCCCCAGCTGCCGCTATGCTCTACTACAGCCCATTACTCCCTGCTACCATTCTCACTCCCAATTATAGCCCTACTACAGCGCGTTACTCCCTACTACAGCCCTAAGCCCCTACTACAGCCTCTTAATTCCTACTACAGTCCTAGCCCCCCTACTACAGCCCTATCACCCTACAACATCCTTACCCCCTACTACAACCTCCAAATCCCCTATTACAGCCCTAACCCACTACTATAGCCCCTAATCCCCTACTACAGCCCTTTTACCCAAATAACAGCTCCTATTCCACCACTGCAGCCCCAATCCACACTATAGCCTCCCACTATAGCCTTCTACCACAGTCCCTTATTTCCACTGCAGCTGCTACAGTCCCTACCCAATAGCACCCCTATCTCCCTAACTGCAGCCCACATCCCTAACTGCAGCCCATAACTCCCTACTACAGCCCTTAATCCACCCCTCTACAGACCATACAATCAAACAGCAGCCCCTATCCCACAATCCTTAACTGCAGCCCTGATCCCACACTTCAATGCCTAACCCTAAAATGTAGCACCAATCTCCCCACTACAGCCCATATCCCTGTGCTACAGCCACAAACTCTCCTACTACAGCCCCTATCCCTCCTGCTAGAGCCAATATGCCCCACTTGCAGCCTCAATTCCCCCACTTGTAGCCTTTAACCAATACTAAAGCCCCTGCACCCACTACAGCCATATTGCCTAACTAGAGTCCCTCCCCCCAACTACAGTCCCTATCCTCCCCACTACAGACCCTAACCCCCTAATACAGCCCTTAACTCCTCAATTGCAGCCCCTATATTTCTACCTACCAGTGCCACTTATCACAATTAGGTTCTGGATCTGGCACTGAAAGCTATTTTGGCACAAAGATGGCACTAACAAGCTATTTGGGCACAAATATTGCACTGGTAAGCTATTTTGAGACAAAGATGGCACTGATTAGCTATTTTGGAACAAAGATTGCACTGGGTAGTTGGACACAAATATGGCACTAACAAGCTTTTTGTTGGCATAGCTGGCATTGTATGAAGTGGGTGACATGTTACTTGGTGAAGTTGGAGGACCTGGAGAGGTGGAGTGGTTTCCATAGACAATGGGTGTGGCTAGAAGTATTATATCTGTGAAGTGGAGGAGTTAGCAATGTAGCCACGTCCACCGGGGGCACTCCAAACATATTCTTGCACCAAGGCGTCAGTGACTCTAGGATTAGCAATGGCCAAATCATTCTAAACCAGTTTGACCAAATACAGTAGGGTGGTACCAAGGCATTCTAGCAACGCAACCACTATAATTTGCTGTAGTGGTTCTAGTGCTTTGACTGGTCATTCAGTATCAGCTATGTCAGTCTTGTCTAAATATTACAAAATCAAAGAGGTACAGAAGAAATACCAGCTTTGTTTCCATCATGATATTATTTGTGATCTTTGTTCATTGTCGTTCACTATTATTTTGTCTTGAAAAAGACAGCTGCCTCTTTTTATCTGATCTGGGTTTTTTTTCTATGGCAACATTTTGAAGGAATAAAAAAGATACAAGCTAATATGCTTGTAATTAGACTTTATGACATTTGTAAATGGTACAACGGCTAAGCTTGTCACAAAAAAAGTATTAAAAAAATATTAACTAGATTACATGACTATGTGAATAAATAAAGCTTTTCAGGAGAATGGAAACTTCTCAAGGATTGTAAATTGTAGAGCAAAAATTCAGCAGGAGAAATAGACTGGGGATGGAGTATTCAGTTATTTTGGCATACAATTTCCCTTTTCCACTTCCCAAAATTCCTGGTTAAGTAAATATCCACAACAATACTGCTTCTTGAGAGCTTTCTGGGACATTGACATGTGAATGATGCCTTACTACATCTAGATTTTAGAGATCCTCGCTGACTGTCTAGTTGAACAAAGACACAGAAAACATTTTCGTGGTTGCCAGTAAAAGCTTTTGCACCTCTCTGGCTTGGAAATTGTTAAAACCATTTCTCAGATGACAAATTTTTAGAAGAGGTATTAGTAATTAGAGACTCCAAGCTCATCAAGAAAAGTAATTAGCAAGATTGCACGCAGTTTACAAAAGCCTGTTCAATTAAAGCGAATAACATTTTTTTTTTTACATTAACAAAAGAGAGGCTTACGCAGGCTTGGGCGTGTAAATAAAACTATAATCAGCGTGATTAATTTGAAATCTGGGGAAGGGATGGATTAGATTGATGTGTTAAAAGCTTAATGGCTCCCCAAGGAAGGTCCTAGAACTGATTTTACAGAGGAAGCTGCTTCATTAATTGCAAACAACAACTTGAAATATGCAGCTGACAATTGTTTGTCTCCAATAAGGAGCCTCATTTGAAAACATTGCAGTTTGCCTTTGTATTGTTTAATAAGTAAGAAAAGAGGGTAGTAGTTCTGTAAATTAATCAGTTCTGTCAATGAAAACTGTATGTGGGTCATTGGACAGTCCTTTCTTATATTCTAGTGTTGTAAAATATGGTAAGGGGAGTTTTATGAAATACAGATCTTACAAATGCAAATCTTTATATTTTTTTCTTTGTTACAAAATGCATATTTTCACACAAAATGCTCTAAAATTGGGCAACAGAACACAAAATTAGATTAGCTAGTCTAGTGATATTTTTCTGTAAAGCTATCTTCATGCTCAGGAGATACATACATAGTGTTGCCCAGCAGTATGTTGAATTCATATACTGCCAGATAAAATAACTGATTAATCACAGTGCTACCTATGTTAAAACTTATGTGGCTCTTATAGCAGTCTCGTATAGCAGTTAGTGTAGGACTCACTATGAGGTTGTGCCTTGACGTGGCAGGTGTGCTTACATTTCAATAACCATTGGAGCAATAATAAAATTTTCTTTAACCCCTTAAGACCGCAGGACGTTCTATGCCATCCTTAATTGGCCGGCTCTAAACTCCGCAGGACGGCATAGAACGTCCTGGGCGGTGGTCTTGCCTCCCACGTGGCCGGTGGCACATGGCCGCTGCAGATCGCGGTCGGGGGGCATGCCTGGCCCCCCAGGCAGCCCCCCTGTGCCTGGGGACCGCGGTCTGCAGCTTCCGATCGCAGTGACAGGCTGTCACTGCGATCGGTATTTACCATGTGTCAGCCGATTTTAAAATCGGCTGACACGTGGAGCCGCGGCATTTTCACTCTGCAGATCGCAGTCGGGGGACATGCCTGGCCCCTCAGGCAGTCCCCCTGCGGTCAGTGAATGCGATCTGAATGCAGAGACAGCCTCTCCCTGCGATCTGATCGCAGTGACAGCCTGTCACTGCGATCAGAGTTACTATGGGTCAGCCTATAGGCTGACCCATAGTAACTGCAGTCAGGATCCCCCTGCAGATCGCGGTGGGGGGCATGCCTGGCCACCCAGGCACTCCCCCTGTGGCCAATTACCGTGATCTGCAGGAGGTGATCACAGTGACAGCCAGTCACTGTGATCACTGATCCTGTGTGTCAGCCAGTGATGTAAAATCACTGGCTGACACTGTCTCTGCCCCTCTCCTCCCCTCTTAACCCCTTAATGTTAGTAATAAAATATATTACAGTTAAAAATCAAATATACTTAGATCATTTATATATATCATTGAATATCATAATACTGTTTGCTTTTACTGCAATAAAATACACATATTTGTATTCAGCGATGTCTCAAATGTAAAACAGTACCCCCTATGTCCAGGATTTATGGTGTTTTGGGAAGTTACAGGGTCAAACATAGCATGTTACATTTTTAAGTTTTTTTACATTGAAAGTCGCCAGATTGGTTACGTTACCTTTGAGACTGTCTGGTAGCCCAGGAATGAGAATTACCCCCATGATGGCATGCCACTCGCAATAGTAGACAACCCAAGGGATTGCAAATGGGGTATGTCCAGTCTTTTTTAGTAGCCACTTGGTTACAAACTTGAAAAATGCAAAAACTAATTTGAAACACCAATTTTGGCCAGTGTTTGTGACTAAGTGGCTACTAAAAAGACTGGATATACTCCATTTGCAATACCTTGGGTTGTCTACTATTGTAAATAGTATGCCATTCCTGGGCTACCATACGGTCTCAAAGGCAACATAACCAACCTGGCGAATTTCAATGTGAATAAACTGAAACTCAAGCCTAATATTTGACTCTGTACCTTTTGGAAAAACCATACAATCTGTACATGAGGGGTACTGTTATACTCGAGAGACTTCTCTAAACACAAATATTTGTGTTTCAAAATAGTAAAAAGTATTACAACAATAATATGGTCAGTGTAAGTACTGTTTGTGTGTGAAAAATGCAAAACACTTTACTTTCACTGACGATATCATCGTTGTAATACATTTTACTGTTTTGAAACACTAATATTTGTGTTCAGCGAAGTTTCCCAAGTAAAACAGTACCCCCCATGTATAGGTTTTATGGTACTTCGGAAAGTTATAGGGTAAATATAGTGCTACAAATTAAATTCCCTATACTTTCGGCCTGGGTTGCAGGCAGGTCCTGCAAATTGTAATTAGCATTGAGAAAGGGCTGCTGCTCGAAACGTTTGCTGCATTAACCTTGTTGTCAAATAAATTGTGGTAGCACCTGGGTGTACACACCTATACTGGATGTGCAGGACTCGTGTTTGTTTTTTGGTTGCTGGAGGAGAAAATTAGACTTTTGGGTCCCCTGTTCATTATCCTCCAGCTCCACTGAACCACTGGACCACAAGGGAATCAAGTATCCCCCCCTCCCTTCCCACAGGTAAGAGGTAAGAAGGGGGAAAAAACTGAAATATAAATAATTTTTAAAAATTGCTCACATATCGCATTACATTTATTCAACACCACGACACACACTACATGTACTACACATATTGCATGCACTATACACACAATGCATTCACCACACACACTTCATTTAGTACACAGACATTACATTTACTACACACTGCATAACATATTGCATGCAGCATGTTTTGGTGGGCGTGGTTTTGGTGAGGGGTGGGAGCAGCATCTCATCCTTGGACAAAGGCAGCAGCATGTTGTGGACTACAGAAGGGGCTACAGAAGCTGACAAGGGGCTACAGAAGCTTCAGAAATTGGGTACACCCACTACTTGGGCAAGTTCATCCCATATGGAAGCTGTTATGAATTGTAAACTTTCTGTTATAACTTTCGTCTAAACAGCAGCATTTTTAAACAAAAACAGAAAAGCTGCAGTTTATACCGGGCTTAGAATTCTCCTTTAAATATCAACTGTAATTACATCACATTATCTGCACAGGTTCATCTTTAGATAGGTACATATCCAGATAATGTTTTTTAGATAATTAAAGAACAGTTAACGGGGGGCAGAGCCTAACTGCCGAAGCGAGCGGACGCACCAAATAGAAGCTCCGAGCACAAAACGGGGAAACTGAACCCAAAATTACCCTCACCGACCCCTGCACAGCTGTGGGAACTTACCAAGGTCCATGGGACGAAAAAATAAAAAAACAACGACTGACAAGCCTGCTCCGGGGCTGACAATCGGAGATATGTGGAGGCAGGCATGCAGCACCAGCGGCTCCAATATGGCCGCTCTCCACGGAGGCTGCTCAGACTTCTCGGACGACTGCTCAGGGGAAGACTACCCCACAGCCTCAATCCCGATGCAGAAGGTGAAAAATAATAAAACTGGAGCGGATTCTGACCTGGTCACCACAGGGATTTTAAAATCATTACTTGCAGATCTGCAGAAGAACATTCTGGCAGACGTCACAGCTCTCCGGGGTGAACTGCAGGGCCTGACAGGCCGCTTAAACTCCTTGGAAGACTCCTCCAAAAACCACCTAAGGGACAATTCCTCATTGCAAAAAGCCGTGCAGAACTTGCAACATCAGAAAACAATACACGAACGTCGATTTGCGGCCCAAGAAGATGCCAGAAGAAGAAACAACCTAAAAATCAGAGGGATTCCTGAGGAGGTGCCAGAAGCTGAGCTGCCACAGGTACTCAGGTGCATACTTACAACCATACTACCACCCGGACAGGCTAAAGCCCCACAGACCTCTTCCGCGTCCCCAAACCCACCAGAGCCCCAGCTACAGCCACAAGAGACACAATAATCACCTTCCGGACTGGGAAGGACAAAATGGCGGTCCTTTCAGCTCTCCGGGATAAAAACCCCCTCCAGCTGGAAAATATGGCACTTATCTTTTTCGCCAACATATCCAACGGAACCCTAGCATGGCACAGGTCACTCCGACCTCTTACCTCCCTTCTCCAATGCCAAAAATAAGCTACAGATGGCGGCCTTCCCGAATACTCCTAGTACAACATGGAGCCAACACACATTGGATACAAGGCACCCAGGACACAGCGGATCTCTTACGGTCGCTAGGCCTACCACTCACTCGCCCAAGACAGAGCCCACGAGCTAAACTCGCCCACTCAAAATTGGGATCCAGCAAGAATCATCCCGTTCCTCCCGCGAGGCTCCACGCCTGACACCTACGCCTCAATCACCACCTAACCAGGAACGATGGGCAGCACCCACTTGCCTTATGGGAACATGAAGTGCCTTCCTAGAACTGCTGCAAACCGTTTCTGGGGTTCACTTTATTTTATTTATTTATTTTTTATTTTTTTAGTTTTTTTTTAACCTTGTAGAGTTGAGTTAAAAATGTTGATGTCCCATTATATGTTCACTTTCACCGTTGATTATACCTACCTCCACAGAAACAACTCATACACTATACCAGGTCACGTCCACAGTGACCCGAACATCATACATGCTCTCTTACACAGTTACCGATAAAACAAATAAGGGTAGACACAACCCAGGCAGTTGCAATATACACTAAGCACGTTACTTCTGAAATGTTCATGTCGTTGATCTCGTTTTTCTTTAACCACTCACATGTCCAGCTAACCCACACATAATGTAGAACCTATAGTACTAGCTAACTGGACATACATGAATAGTCTGAAACCCAGCCACTTGACTGGGAACGAGAGGAATAACACTATACTGTGGTTTAAGCTAACATTTATCTACTATACATTAACAAGCACTCACATCCTGGATACTCACCTTGGCTAATTACTCCCATGTCGGCAGTGAAAGTATTTAAAACTTAGCCTATTGCCTCAATATTGTTTACTGACACATGTTTAACGTGTCATCTTCTCGCTATATGCTTAAAAATTGTGTCTAGCCTGCTATAACATAATATCTAAAAATGTGCAGTTTCCATGTGCCTAATTGAATGACTGTTACTTAATCTATGCGTGCTGTTGTAGCACTCCACGAACGCTTGTAATTTTCTCACACAGAAAAAAAAAGAATAAAAAAAAAAAAAACGAACAGTTAACAAAAGCCTTATCCCTCCGATACATCTGAAGGGTATGTTGGAACAGTATAGAAAAAAAGAATGAAACAAGAAAACAGTTAAACTTAAAATAATCTAGCACAGCTTTAATCCTAGCAGTCCATTTAACACATGTTCTAATTAATGGGGTGTAGAATTTACAGGCAGATGGCCCTGCTTTCAAAAAAGTCTATTTTTATTCCTTACCAGTAGATTTCCCTTTACCAATGACAGCAAAGAAAAAAAAGCACCACTGTTTATTCCTTCAGTTTTTTTTTGATTGAAGAGTATAACATTTTATTGAGGAGAAAAAAACATAATAAAAATACAATATTTATCCAGGGCTACTAGCCACGTTACTCGCCACTACAAGTCATGGCAAACTCACCAAGTGTGAAGTTCTACTAGCCAGGGTTAATTTTCATTCACCAATAGCAAGTGGACTTTTGGGAAACTATATGCCCTGGTGTATAACAATATGATATATTGTACATACCAGGGCTTAACTCAACCCCCCCCCCCCCCCCCCCCAAAAAAAAAGTATATATAAATATACATACTGCTTTCAGAAAGTATTTATAGCCTTTTGCATCAATATACACTCAATACCCTATAAGCACAATGCAAAAAAACTGATTTTATTTAGGCGATTGCAAATATATTAAGAAGAAGAAATGGAAATATCCCATTGACATAATTATTTAGACCCTCTACTCAGTACTTATTTGAAGCACCTTTGGCTGTGATTACATCTTCAAGTCTTTTCAGGTGTGATGTGACAAGCGTCTGCCATTCACCTCTCAAGCTATATAAGGTTGGATTTGTAGGATAGGCCACTCAAGGATATTCACAATGTTGTGTGGGAAGGAGCCTGAGCGCTCTAGATTTTCATTAGGATATCTCACATTTCGCTGCACTAAGCTTTGCATCAAATCTGACCTGTATCACAGTCCCTGCCACTGAAAAACACCCACAAAGTATGATGCTACTACTATCATGCTTCAACATTTGGATAGTATTGAGCAGGTGATGAGTGCTACATGGTTTATCACAGATACGACACTTTGAATGGAGGCAAAACATTTGAATCTTCATTTCGTTAGATCAGCAAATCTTGTTTTTTTACAGTTAGAGAGTCCTGTAGGTGTTTTTTGTAAATTCCTTTCATGCTTCTGTGTGTCCTGCAGTGAGGAGATGCTTCCATCTTGACAGGGTACCATAAAGTCAGATTGATGGAGTGTTGTAGTGATATCGGTCCTTTGGAAAATGTCTCCCATCTCCACACATGTTTTCTGGAGCTCACAGAGAGTGACCATTGGGTTCTTGGTGACCTCTCTTACCAAGGTCATCTCCCAAGGTTTCACAGTTTGACTGGGTAGCCAGGTGTAGGAAAAGTTATGGCTGTTCCAAACTTCTTCCATTTAAGAATTAGGGAGGCCACTGTGTTCTTAGGAACCTTCAATGCATCTGAATTTTTTTGTAGCCTTCCCCAGTTCTGTGCTACATAATATATATTTCATCTCTGTAAACAGTTCCTTAGATATGCATATATGCCATAATACCTTCTATAGGCAGGTATGTGCCTTTCCAAAACAATTTGCTAGACGGGGAATCCAACAAAGTATCGGTAATTGTTGTATTCCCCATAAAATAATTGTGATATTGCATTTTTTTGAAAATCTAGTTTTTGCTAGGCCATCATGGGGCATTGATTGGTGTGACAATTTTTTAACGCTGCACCATACGTTTGCAACATAAAAAATTGTGGTGGGAAAATGAAGGGATCTGAATACTTTTTGAATGCTCCCTATCTCTCTCTGTTTATCTTGCATCCAGATACTATGTGTTGCATTGTCTTAGAGGCCTCTTTGCACAGTCTGCTCCTTGATTCCTTTCTTTTGAGGTAGGCACACCTCTACTATTTATCTGGCGCTGAGTGTCTGTTCCTGTACTGCTAGGATTAGTGTGTTGGCTGCTAGGATTATGATGTTACATGTGCAAACAAATGAAGCATCCAAAAAAAACCAAGAAACCTGCAACATCTGGTAAAGGTCATAAGTAAACCCAGTCTTTCACAGCAGATTCGTCTACACATAATTCGATATACCTAAACCTTGTATTGCAATTTAAGTGTGTATTAATAGAAAACGTCCTGTTATTGCAAATAGAATACAAAATGGACTTTTATGCATACATTTACACATCATACAGGTATGATGCCAACACTTAACAAAACCTTTGTATTTAAGCCAGGGGATTTTATTCATTTTTGCCATTAACATTTTCATTAAAATAGAGACCAGGGGACAGCTGACTACAAATTTAATAGTTCCCTATATCATGGTAGACAAAGTCTCATCCCTTCGTAAAATATGGGAAGATTCTTCTCTACAATGGCATTAATGTTTTCACATTGTGTACTGAACATTGTTGAAAAATAATCTTATTACTCATCCAAACCATTCTCAATGAGCCATTTCTTATTAATTTGTAACAGCTTTCTATCCCTATTTCTAGCAATATCCCATTTCATGTTAATCACCCACTCTGGAGACTTTATTTTCCTTAATCTTTTCCTAAGTTTTGTAGCCTGCTCTAAAAACATACCTTCTTCCATGAAGTTCCTTTGCAGTTTTATGAACTGACCAACTGCTTTTTATCACATGACAAAATGGTGACTAGTGGCCTTCAAAATGGAATTGGTGTCTGTAGGCTTCCTATATGTAAAAGTATATCCTAAGGGTAATATCACTCAAATCTATCCTAAGGGTAATATCTAAGAAATTGATCTTGCTATTGCTATATTCAATTGTAAATTGCAAACCTAAATCATTATTGTTCAGATAATCATAAAAAGCTAAGAGACACTGTTTATTTCTATTCCAAATATCTTTTGTAAAATAAAGTCTCCAGACATAAAGGGGTTTCATCTCCAAGGATGTGGGACTTCTCCCACCAACCCATGTACAGGTTGGCATATGATGGGGCAGATTTGCCACCCATTTTACAGCTATATGATGGATATGATCGATATTTTAATTATGGATTAATAACATTTGGAACTATTTTAAAAGAAACAGCATTGGGAAAATTTGTCGGCAGTGGCCAGACCCTTCATTTATATTTCGTTGCATATTCCATAGGAGGACCACCCACCTGGCTGCGTCAGATGAAGGTCAAGTATTTGATCTAAACATTGTTATATGTTTAACAGTGAGTACTTATCTCCACAAAAACACACAATTTTTTCAGTTACTGGTTTTGAACTTTAGTTAACAGCGTCTAAGGTTGTATAGGGTTTTGAGAAAAAGTAAGTGGCTATCAAAGCAGCAAAAAGTTGACTAAATTTAAGAGAGAGTTATGAACTTTAGATTTAGCAGAAATTAAGCAGTCAATTCAGACCATAATTGGTAAGTGCAGTTTTAATAGAATGGACATAGCATAAGTCAGAATGAAAAGGGCCAAGGAGGGTGTTAAAATTGAGAAAGTACGTTAGACTAGTAGGCACAGTTCCCTCAAAAAGCTTAGAAGTAAAGGAGAGTAGTGATATGAGACAGTAGTTAGTAGGCAAAGTAGGGTCAAGAGATGAAACAGGAAAAAGAGTAAGCGCTAAATAACCAATGGGGCAGCAACCCTATAAGGGAATCACTCAAAGACCCTTAGAATACAACAAGAGAAAGAAATATAGGAGATAAGGGCTGCGCCAGAGATACATTATATCAAACAATAATAAAAGTTAGTCCAAATAAAAGAGTCTTATCTAAAATGCTCTTATTGGGATCACAGAGTCTATAAGGTGCTTGGTCAGGAACAATGTCCTCACTGTCCTCATCCATGTAGATCCACTCATATGCAAGAGATAAAACAAATAGAGAACCAAATAGTGCAATATGTCCAGTAATAAAACAAAATAAATATAAAGAGTTGGTATATAGCTAGCTCTAGTGTGAAAGGCGTACAGCGGTACAATCCTTATGGGATATGGGGTAGGCTTCCTCCGTCAAGGCTAAGTTCAACACTCAAATAAAAAGAGACAACCAATAGTGCTCACTAGATAAAATGATGATCAATAAAATATATAAAATGGTACGCACAAGAAAGGAGCAGGCCAACTGCTCCTTGATGATTGCGCTGGTGGTATGATCACAACCTAGGATTACTTGCAGTCCAGGGTGATAAAATGCCAGTTAAAAAAAAACAATCTGAAGTGTATAAAAAGATAATTGGCACCAGAAAACGTGACCAAATAATCTTTAATATAAAAAAAATACACAATATAAAATATCGCGGTTCGCCAATATGGCTTTTTCAAAATGGAATAGGGACCTAATACCTGTCAGGAAAGATTTAAATAACAGTGCAAATCATTGAAATTGGTGCCAAAATTAGGGACAGCCAATCAGAATCTTAGTTGTAAACAATAAAATGTAAACATATAAAAACAAATATTTCTTAATATATATACAACATGATAAGCTCTATTGACTTTGGTTACAAAACATAAAAAACGAAGGTTATTTTGTGTGGGTATTACTGTATAATGTGGTCACGTGACCGGCGTGGGGACCGCGTGGTGTACTGGGATATGTAGTACATTATAATTACTAATTGACGTTGGCGCGCACTAGGCCAATATTACTGATAGGGGAGGGGTAGTAATATGAACAGTATAAAGAAATATATAGCTAAAAGGGGATAATTGCACACTACCCATCATACAATTGTAACAATCAATAAAAGATAAATAATAAAAACTAGTAACATAGTAATAGCAGTAGTAGGTATTAAAAATGAACAATATAAGAATAGGAATACTATTTTTAAAAATAAAATGATAATATATATATGTATTAGAAGTTAAACAAAACAAAATCAGCATTTAACCCATGGGGTATAAAGTCTGGAGTTTATTCACCCATTCTATTTCAGTTTTACCTAAAATATTTTTAATATTTCCACCCCTCCATGGAATGGTACATTTTTTTATTCCAATACATTTGAGCATTCTTGGGTCCTTGTTATGTTTAATAAAATGTTTGGATACTGAATGATTTAAGTATCCATTTTTAATGTTTCTGCAGTGTTCGCTTAATCGCGTTTTTAAGCACCTTGTGGTCATTCCAACATACTGGAGGCCACAGGGGCATTCAAGCAGATAAATAACATTTTTCGTGGTACAATTAATAAAGTCATTAATTTTGTAAATGGTCAAGAGATGGCTTACAGTTTAGCCTGTACATTTAGTCTTATATAGTGTTAGTAAAATTACTTACAAATGTGTAGCTCGATATTTATTTCCATGTTTTTCTGACCTCTTTTCAGTTTGCTGCTTTTATGTCTGCATAGTGGTAAAAGCAAATATGGAATGCACAAGAGTGTTAGAACTACTGGCAGAGCGTCTCCCAAAGCTTAGAAGATTGTGGTTGTCTAGGCACATCAGGTGGCCATCACACTTAGAAAGACTATGAAGCATTAGAGTCCATTTTTTAATAAGGAGCCCAATTTAGCACCACTGGTCTTTATTAGCGCTGGAACCGGCTCCTGACAAATGTAATGTTCCCCAAAATGGCCACTGTGCTGGGAGAAGTTATTACATGTTACCGAATCAGGGAAAAAGAGAAAATCGAATCGTGAAGTGATATTGATGATAATTGATTGATCACTCCTGAGCAAGCCTGATATTACTAATTGTTGATTGGTGTGCAAACCCGTATTAATTGTTACATACCTGAAAAGAGACTTGTGTCCATCAAGTTCAGCCTTCCTTACATTGGTTTTTTTGCTGTTGATCCAAAAGAAGGCAAAAAAAAAAACAGTTTGAAGCACTTCCAATTTTGCAACAAACTAGGAAAAAACATCCCTGTTGACCCCAGAATGGCAGTAAGATTTATCCTTGGATCAAGAATCTATTACCCTACATTGAAAAATTATATCCTTGAATATTCTGTTTTTGCAAGTATGCATTTAGTAGCTGTTTGAACATCTGTATGGACTCTGATAAAACCACTTTTTCAGGCAGAGAATTCAACATCCCTATTGTTCTTACAGTAAAAAAAAGTTTTTCTTTGCCTTAGACAAAATCTTCTTTCTTCCAGTCTAATTGTTAGTTAGTAACACGAATTGATATTGAACAAACCTAATATTAATTAAGTAAATTGGTGTTATTCTCACAACATGTCCAGCCATGTCACAAAACACATGCCTGGATGTGTTGCAGATGAATTCAGGCATAAGCCATAAGATGACACAGCATGAGTAGACAGGGTCAGGCTAGGTGCAGGACCTAGAATATGTCCAAAGAGATAAGGTATAGCATGAAACTAACGACCAATCCCATTAGGGAGGGGACACAAGGGTAGTAGAGTGGTAAAAGATAGATAAGAGAAAAGCTAACTGCACAGACATGAAATGTCATCTTGGGTAGTCCTCAACAGCCTGGCCAGCTGCCAGTCCCATCCAACGCTTGTGACAAGTCTTTGCTGGGCTGCACTTTATAAGATAATCTAAGGTGGATCAGTACAGACTGCCCATCCTTTGAAAAGTTCTAAAAGACGAGGAAACTTGGCACTCAGGTGGGAGCTACCAACCTGTATTGCAGACGTGTGGTGCAGGTCCTTGCTGTTTTCCCAGCAGAGAGGGTCCCTCCAGCCTGACTGCCAGAGTTCCCCCAGTCGTGTGCAGCGGAATGACAACAAACTTCTCTTATGTTGATGCATTTTAAGCTGATATTGATATACTTAAGCTGTTTGATAATTTAAGCTGAATGCATGTACTATTATTAATCAATAGATGCATCTTAAGTTAAAACTAATTTGGATACCTGTGTATACAATAAAGTGTGATGTGAATTCTTACATACAACTTGGTCTCTGTGTGATTTCACTTGCCTATTGCTCAACCTACTCATCCTGAACAGGGCAGTGTGCCCATCAGCATCACTTTTGGGTACTGATGCTTCATGAATTTAATGATTAGGCACAACAAATAGTGATATAAAAACTTGTGCACGGTGAGACAATTCAGTCAGCTGAACCACTTTTGGATGCCATAATTATGCCCATATGTCAAATCAGCTCGGCAGAATTTCCTTTCTGAAATCCTGATTTAGAAATGAATCAGATGCATTTAAAGGGTACGAAAATAGCCTGATCAGTGTACTGAAAAATATATATGTAAAATAATAGTATGTATATATTTTGCAGTACACACTGACAAGTCATTTGGTTTACTGATAAAGTGAGAAAAAGTAACCAAATTGGGGGAGGGGGGGTTGGAGGAGCAGTTAAAATTATATATAATAATATATATATCTATATGCATTATATTTATCCGTCTTTTCCCTCTATTGATTACCTTTCAATGTATGTGTGAATAAAATCACAATTTAGTGACTGTCCTCTAGCCATCCTCCTTTTATCCCACCATCCATTGATATCCGAATCACAAATCAGAACTAACATGTTCGATCACAGAGCAGCTAATTTTTTTCTTGATTTGTGTAAATTTTGACTTGGAATTCAGCAATTTGTCAGATTACCTGATTGTCCGAAATCTGGACAAATTGCAGTTCAGACCAAAATAAATGTCCTAGTCTAGAGAGGGGTGGCCATTGAAAGGGTCTGTTAATTCAATTCATTGTTTTCCCCTCTGTCTGGAATTAGCTGTACCTGATGCCTTCTGTTAATTAGAGTTTGCTATTTTTAATTACATTACCTGTTGTCTGGTGTATCTGTTGGCACGATTCTGGAACCTAACACGCTAACAGGTCATAGAAAGAAAAGGGTGATATACCGGTCCTTAGAATGGCCTGGGTTAAGCACACTAAGAATAGTCAGGAGACAAGCCAAGTAAAGGGAGCCAGAAAAAAGGAGAACGAGAAACAAGTTGAGGTCAAAGGAATGGAGAATACAGGAAAATCGGAATAACAAGCCAAATAATCGGTAACAGAGAGACGCACGAACAGACTGCAATACAGGTATCACAAGACCACAACAGGGCACTGAGAGACAGGAAAGGTAAGTATATTTGTATCCTAAGGTTAATTTTGATTGGATAACTTCCAATCAGAATTAACAATCACACGTGGGAGATATTTACACCTCCCACTGTGATTATGGTACTGTGTCTTCAATGCCGGGTCGCGTGACCAACCCTGGCGTTCGCATAAATGCGCGGGCTCCCAGCATGCAGCATTATACATGCTGCCGCTGGGAGGCGAGGAGGAGGACGCGAGCGGCCCTGGAGCAGGGAGGACGCCGCTCGCTGACAGGTAGGGGAAGGGGAGAAGAGTGCCCTGACATCTGTATTTAAATTATCTGTTTTAAATTAGGCCTATTTAAGATTTACCATGTTATAAATGATTTAATTTTCTCATGTCCCTGATTGGTCACTGTTGTTTATGTGTTATTTGGAAAACTGCTATATATTCTGTTTATGAACCAGAATAAACAAACTTTGTTTGTTTCTTGAAGCAAATATGGAGTCCATATTGCTGTTTGTTGTATTGCTGTTTCTCATCCACTGTAGTAGTTACTCATAGAAAATTGCCAGTGGACTAGATAGATAGAATATCCTATACAAACCAGAGTTATTAGTGCAACACATACTGCATTGCCGGTGCATACAATATTTAAAGTGCTGGTGCTTAGTATAGTTGTTAGCTGTGCAAGTAAACTATAGAAACCATGGATGATAACGTGACTGAATTCACCTTCCATAAAACAGAGATGACAGGGCCATTTCGTTACAGAGAGATAAATAGAAAATTATGAAAGTGGAAGGGAAGGCAATTTACAACCCACTTACCTTCAGTCTTTAGCTGGGAACAAACACTGAGAACGCAAATGCAGTGCCCTATCAATTGACTGGCTGCACTGCGCTGGCTGCGTTACCACACTGCTGGTGTAGTCAGATGGGAAAAACAAGAGCCACTTTGTTTGTGGGAGTAGTAATAGAGCACAGGGATTCATTTTTGTGCAGTTGAAAATATTTTTCTACCACCTAATTTGCATAAACCCCATGAAATCATTTGAAGGACTTGAATACAAGTCAAGTCAAGTCAATCCATGCAACTGAGAAAGAATTAACACCAATGGTGAGATTGAGTAATAATAATTAATTGCAGCAGTACCACCACCAAGGAGTGCTGCAAATACAAGATTAGCAAGCGTGGCATGCAATGCATCAAGCAAACAAAGATGATTGATGACAGGAATGGATGATGCATGTCAGCACCTGTGAGAAATTTCTAACATTTCAATTATCCACCACTTGAAAGATTCAACCTAAGTATATAGCCAGTCACTACACTCTAGAGCAGTAATATCAGTGATAAAACTATAGCAGATGGTGCAACCAGGTCAGATAGGATGTAGTTCAATCAGTGTCAAAGCTGAGAGCTGAGTAACCCAACTTTGGCTGATTGACTTTCAGAAATACTATTTATTGCATGAACGGCAGTGCCAGTTGTATATAGCATATAGCATATAGCTGGTAATAGGTATATAGGCATAGGTGGATGGGTGCTCCAAAGGGTCAGAAGGGAATATAGATTGCTATTATGCATGCTCCTATGCGTTTTGTGAGAAGTTCTCACTTCCTCAGGTAGTACAAATGAGTACCGAGCTGTAACTAAGATATCTATACCCACAAGGGTAATAGTGCATAATATACCCAGATAATTAAAAGGGGACATGTTCCCAACTATTTGTCAAATAATTTACAACTTTACAACAAGTGGCTGGGGAGAAAAGTAAATATAATAAAATAAAATAAAACTTTACAACTAGTATACATACAAAGGTTTGTATTCCTTTCAAAATTAGTCTATTAGAATTGGTTCCATGTTTTTCTAGAAAATATAGAGGTACACAGGGATTGGTATCTCTACTCTATATGGCTCTGATGTGTTTTTTAAATCTTGTTTTCAATGTCCTGCATGTACTGCCTACACATTCTATAAGATATACCACATGTGTGGTGTTCCAGTTGATAAATTGTTGTATTGTACCTTTTTTCTATATTGCCATGGTGTCACGTATTCATCCACATATAAACATGTGATTAATGACTTTTCCTGTCCTAACAGAAAAAGTTGTGCCGAGCAGCAATCAAATCCACAGGAAGGTTTGTGCTGAGCAGCAATTATGCAAATGGAAAAGCTGGTAACTGCCTTTGGGGTTAAAGGCCGATTGCAGCCTATCAGATCCAGAGGAGGGGTATTTAGGCCCAGCTCTCATCCTGCTCAATGCCCTGTCGTAGTTTCCCTAGTGGTTGTCCGAGAGCGCATTCCTGATTCAAGTTTCTTCTGTTTTTTTACTTTGGCTTTGATTTTGACATCCCTGTATTCTGGTATCCCTGACTTCTGGCTTTCCCTTATCATTGTGTCTCTTTCTGTTTCCCCTGACCTCGGGAAGTATCCTGACTACTCTTTGGTACGTTAAGTCCGGCCATTCTAAGGCCCGGTAATACGTTACCTATTAGTCATCTGTGTGACACAATTCTAAATGCTGGATCAACTAGTAATCCTGACACATGGTTCGATTAAAAATATTTGTTATTTTGCTTAATTGAAATATGACTACAGGTAGAGAAACCTCTTCTTCCACATTTATATATCCCCTTAAGGGGAAGGATTGTAGGTTGAGATACTATGTTTGTGTTGTTGATAATGCTTGTAGCAACTATGTTTTTGATTGTATATTAAGAGCACTAAATAAGTCGATCAGACTGGACACCAGCCTTCAATAACTTCTCCTTGTCACCACAACACACGAATGGTAGAGTGAAGGCACTTTGTTCCTGCTAAGAGTGATGCACAATGGAAGCTCATACTGGAGTTCTGCAGTTCCCATAAGCTGCTTGAAAGGCTACCCTTCTACCATATTAAAAGAAGCACCTCCAATCGCTGACTTATGAGCTGAGTAATTTTGCAGGACTACTGCCTGGATATGCCCCTAGAATGAAAAGCATCAAACATTTGGCGGGATCAATAGTCTTCCTGGAATGACTGATGGTACTATCTCCACAAACAGCTGTGACAGCTATTGCTTGGTGTTGGAACCAGGGCAAGCATGCCCGCTAGGCAAACTAGGCAGTCACCTAGAGTGCACCAGCCCACGGGGGACAGTCTCTGGGTGACCGGCAGAAGGGGATCTCACAGCACAGCACTCCACACCTGCCAGTCAATACATGTAGCATGCCTGAGTCACAGTGGAGCCTCTGTTTCCCTCTACCCTTTCTGACAGGTGCTCACAAATGCTCACAGGGGGGAGAAGCACGCAGATGGCTGAAGCAAGGTGAAGAGTCACACAAGCGGTGAAGCAGCACACAAAGGACTAGGGGGAAGAGGCACACAAAGGGTTGAGGGGAGAGGAGAGGCATACAGAGTTTTTTGGGGGGAAGCAAATAGAGAGCTGCTGGGGGAGAGGCACATAGAGGGCTGGAGGAAAGTGAGGCACAACAGAGGGGTGAGAGGCATGCAGAGGACTGCACACCGAGGGCTGAGGGGGCATAGAAGTGCGCAGGGTGGCTGGGAGGGGCAAAGACACAGTACAGTTGGGGGGACAAAGAGAAACAGAGAAACTGGGGGGCAAGATAAAGGCACAGAGGGACTAGTGGGAGAAGTAAGACACACAAAAGGGCTGTGGAAAAGACACAAAGGGGTTGGGGACAATTAGACACAGAAATGGGGTTGTGGGGAACAAAGAGACACAGAGAACAGTGGGGGACAAAGTGGCACACGGAGGGGCTTGCGGGGCAAAGAGACACACAGAAGGGCTGGGTTAAAAAGAGACACACAGAATGCTTGGGGGGGAGAAAGAAACGTGTAGCACACTCTACTATAGTGTCTGCATTCAGGCAATTTGCATGCCTTTTTTGGGCATGGCCTTATCCACCTATTTGTCTGTGATCATTCATGGATATATATTGCAGTTTGGTGTCAAATAAGGGTCAGTATTTTCAAAGGATCACCTTATTTTAATAATTAACTGGCACTGGTAGTGTTGAATCATTAATTACAGATCTGAGGTTAGAGGATAGGGCAGATGTATTAAACAAAGCTAGGTTTAATGCTATATAGGTCCAATGCTAAGACAAGAAATTGGAAAGAAATCTAATAAACGTGGACAAGCTGAACCTGCAATAAGAATACTTGTTAAAAACTAGTCAAAAGGTCAAGGATTCCAGCAGACAGATAATAATAAGAACAATCCAGGTAAATGGAGAACAAAGCAAATCAATATTTCAGAAAAGCATGCACACTCTAATGTGGCGAAACCATGAAAGGGCAATGAGATATGTGAAGCACAAGTTTATACAGGCTTCTAGCAGGTAAAAACAATGTGACGTATAAAAGCACAGATTCTGCAATGGAAAAAAAATTGGTGTAGATGATTAAATAAGTAGACTGGTGGTGATCAAGGCCCAAATCAGCACATGAACACCCATAAAGATTCTGTGAGTCTACCCTTGATGGACAGAAAAATAAAAAACACCTTTATTGTAGGGTATAAATTCCCCTCAAAAAATAAAGGAAACTTATAGCTAACTATCACATCTAATAAATAAAGGGGGAGATGAACCTGTATCAATATGAGATAGGAGTGGATAATAAAATAGTTCGTAATAACATCCTCGGATCCCTAGAGTTCAACTATGAACTGCATAAGAGGTAACTGATGTGAAATAATCATAGTATAGAGATCCTATATAGAATGGGGATAGACAGTGTCCCTTATGAATAGAGCCGTTGCTAAGTATATACGATAGGTAAAGGGATACATACAATGAGGCACTTGAGCGTTGAAACCCAATTGTCAACTGTGTCCCAGAGGTACTGAAAACCTATCTGTAAGTAATGGGCTTTAGCAAGGTAGTATCCAGACCATTCCATTTAGAGGGAAAAGAAATTAAACACTAAGGACTTGCTAATCGAGACCGTCTAAAACGTAATGTCAGTCAGTATAAGACAATTACGAGAAGTCTATAGATAAAGCCTTAAATCCAGTGTCTATCACGATTCCCCCATTAATGAGACTGTTAATGAGTCGCTTAGAGTGATAGGATTTGGTGTTGCCGTCGTGGAGACAACTGAATCCTGACAAAAATGTCAGTTCTGTACGGGCAGACCCTTTAGATCCTATCTAAAACAAGCTTAGAACAGAAATACTCTTATTAAAGATGCTATTGGCAGAGCAGTGTAGGTATGCGGCAGTACACTGTAATTGGTCAGTAGATGCTGTGAGACAGGTATACAGGGTCTATAAGTCGTACTAACTAACAATATGAACAACTTGTTTAAAGAATTCTGTAGCCTAGTCTCTAAAGCAACCGTCCCTGACGCTGAATGCCAGGTTAACTGCTTCTCATACTGTTACACACTGTTGCAGGAATAGCTAGATAAAGAGTAACATTCTGTACTGACTGCTCAAACTTAGAAAGACTCCAATTTGCAGAAAAAACAAAGCTCCTATATGAACCTCCTATATATCTCAAAGATCTCCCCCCACCCAGTGAACACACAAAGTGTTTGGTGAAAAATTAAACTAAAAGCATAACCTAACGCACGTTTCGGCGCTATGCAAGCGCCTTTCTCAAAGGTGAATGTGACACTGGCACTGGCTCTTCTTTTATATCATGTTACCTAGGATTGGTAACCAATCCCTGAATACCTCTCGTTCATGCCTCGCGCGCCAAAATCCAGAATGGGCGGATACTGCCGCTTAGAAACGCCCCTCCACGTCATTTCGGGGGCGTGTTTTGCAAGTGAGTATGTGTATGGAGCATACTCGTATCCCGATGATATGCGCTATGATGATTACTGGAGCTTGTTAGCGATAATGGTCAGAGGACGGGTGATGTCCAACATCCCTTGCCGAGACCTTGGGGTACCACAATGTACTTTTTTAGAGAGAGAAACGGGTGTCGTGTCAGTCCTATATTAAACTATTTGCAAAGACTGGTACGTCTTATAGCCTAAAAAAATAGGATATTGTTTATAGCCATTCGAAGAGATACAACCTCACCCCCGAAGAAAAAAAAAAAAAAGGGGAGAAGAAGAAAGGGAAGGATTTTTTAGGGAGCCAACATTAAGTCTATATACTATTACTTATATGCTCCCATTTAATCCTTCATTATCAAATAAATGGAGTAAAACACTGCCTCTATTATGTCTGGGCTTTATAAGCTATACAGTGCATGTACCGTTTGTAGGTAAACCATAGTCAGTGTCATAACGAAGTGTCACATTAAGTGTTAGTCTATGTAGATGTTTATATCCTTAATACATTTATGGTGTAGGTTTAGAAAATTGCGTCCCAGGTAGACTGTCTCTTACATATACATATTTACATATTTACAATTATGGAATTCCTTAACCAATGAAAGGGGTGAATGTAAACCCTTCATTGAGTCCTTTAGGCGATAGGGTGTCTAGTTTGTGGATCCAGTAACATTCCCTTCTTTTGAGGGTCTGATCTAGGTCTCCACCTCTCTTGCCCATCTGGATCTTCTCGATGCCCGCAAATTTAATGCAGCGGGGTGTATCACTGTGTTGGGACCTAATGTGTCTTGCGACTGGTGTGTCTCTGTGTGATGTAACTGAATGGACATGTTCCATAATTCGTTTTTTAAAAGGACGTATGGTTTTTCCAACATACTTTAAACCACACTTACACGTCAATAGATATACTATACCAGATGTATTGCAGTTAAAAAACTGCTTTATGGGGAATGTAGTGGTATCTGCCGAGTCTGTAATTGTCTTAGATCCTTTGGCAATAAAAATGCATGCTACACATCTCCCACACTGGTATGTACCTTGTACCGTAATCCAGTTTTTTGATGTAGTCTTAGACATAGACAGGTGACTGGGTACTAATATATCTTTTATATTTTTCCCTCTTCTGGCTGTGACCGATACTCTAGAGGAAATGGTATCCTTCAGGTGAGGGTCTTGTGTCAGTAATGGCCAGAATCGATTTAGAATACTTTTCGCTTCCTCCCAGCCTGCGTCATAGTTGGCTATACATCTGATTTGTTTGTCCGTGTCTGGTTTGTTGTTTTGTAACAGGGTCTCCCGGTCACTATCAAGTGCCCTTTGGTATGCTTGTTTCAGGCATCTGATTGGGTATCCTCTTTCTCTAAACCTTTGTCTTAGTTCTTTTGCTTTTGTCTTGAAATCCTCAGTCGATGAGCAATTCCTTCTAAGCCTCAAATATTGCCCTACTGGGATACCCCTTTTGAGGGGGACTGGGTGGTAACTCTCCCACCTCAACATGTTGTTTGTTGACGTGGGCTTACGGAAGAGGGTAGTCTTAATCTCAAGGGTTTTCGTTATAGTGAGGGTGCAGTCTAGGAAATTAAGTGCTTGATTGCCAAATTCCATGGTGAATTTCAAATTTAGAGTATTCACGTTCAGGGATGTTACAAACTCCTCGAAGACTTCCCTGGTGCCTGTCCATATCACTAAGATATCATCTATGTACCGTTTCCATACATAGATGAAATCTGTGTATCGGGAATTTTGTTCCGAGAAAACCACCTTACTTTCCCACCACCCCAGGTGCAGGTTGGCATAAGCTGGGGCACAAGATGTCCCCATAGCGGTCCCCTGCACCTGGTGGTAGTACTTGTTTTTGAATAAAAAGAAGTTATGGGTAAGGATGAATCGTAGTAACTTTAGCACAAACTTTGTATGGGTATCGTGATCCGGGCCTCTTTTTTCCAAAAAATGACCAACATGGTCAAGCCCACTTTCATGGGGGATAGAAGAATATAGAGCTTCAACATCTAAGCTGCAGAGTACCGACCCTCTAGGTACCTTTAATGATCTCAAGCACTTCAATGTGTCTTTTGTATCTTTTAGGTATGAAGGTAAAGTTTCCACGTACGGTCGTAATATCCTATCCACATATATGCTTCCCTTGCTAGTAAAGTTATTGGACCCTGAGACTATGGGTCTGGCTGTCAGTGTTTCATACTGTTTATGGATCTTTGGGAGGCCATAGAATGTGGAAATTGTCGGGTATTTTATAAAGATACTACAGTACTCTTCTTTAGTCAGGATACCGTCATCGTATGCTTGGTCTAGGAGCAGTTTGTACTCCCTTTGGTACTTTGTTGATGGATCATTGGTAAGTATACTATAGGTCTTGTCATCAAAGAGCATGCTCTCTATCGTTTGTATATAGTGTACTCTGTTCATTATTACGATGTTGCCACCTTTGTCCGCCGGTTTGATGATGATCCCATCATTTTCCTTTAGGCTGCAGAGTGCTTTCCATTCTGCTTTGGACAAATTACCCTTAGGTTTCATAGTAAGCATATCCGTATTAATCATTTTTATCATGTTGGTGGTAGATTCCACAAACATGTCGATGTTTTTAAACTCTCTTAGGTTGGGGGTGAATTTGCTCTTAGGTCGCAGGTTTGTATATGGAGTAGTTATTGTCGTATTATCGTTCTCCTCTAAAAGGGTAACTAATTCCTGTAGGCATTGGTATTCTCTTAGGTTGAAACCCAATTCTTTGGCCTTTTTTTCATCTTTTATTTTAAAGAATTTATGTAGTGCCAATCTTCTGCCAAACAGGTTGACATCTTTAATCCATTCAAAATGGTTAAATGGAGGAATCGGAACAAAGGATAATCCTTTCATCAAGACACCTATTTGCGTGTCAGTAAGTATGGTATCTGACAAATTAACTACTCGCATATCTTTATTCAGTATCTCCTGCGTGCCCTGCCTCTGTTCCTGGTTTGTCTGTAGTTCTGTGTTTCCCCTTCTCGAGGGGACTGTCCTAAAAAAGTCACTCCCTTTTTTAGTATTCCTTTGCTACCCTGTTGGTTCCGATTATTACTGGTGGTGGGTGTTTGTTCACTGTCTGTGTCTGACGTTTCATATTCAGACGTCTCATAATGATCTGAGTCCATCCTCATTGTTTTTTTGAAACGTCTATACACATTGCCTTTCCTGTAGTCATCATTGTCCCTCACGTATTTTCCGTGTTTACGACTTTTAACATTGTTTTGATACTTGTTCAGATTTTGTTGTAATTTCTGTTCTTGTGCAGCAAAAGAGGGATCATCTTTACAACTTTGTATATCCTCTATTGCTGTCTTCACTTTTTCATTAACAGTTTTAAGCCTCTCTGCTTCAAATCTTTGCAAGATATCCATGAATTTTTTGGAGCAGGTATCCGCTGCTTCCTCCCATTCTTTTTGTAAGGCTGGGTCATTCATTTCAACATTTGGTGTTGTCTGGACCCTTAACCCCCTTGGTATCATCGATTTACTCTGATACTTTTGTAGAGAGGTTACTTCCCATCCCAGCCTGATCTGTTGCTTACACATGTTTGATAGACTCCTAAACTTGGAATTTATATTGTCGTGTTCTGGTAGGTATGTTACGTCTTTATCAGAGAATACAGATTCTATGTCTGTGCACCATTGATTAGGTTCTTTCAATTGGGAAAGGAAATTAGCCATACTTGGATTTGTTTTGGAAATATGTCACGGTCGTGTCTTATAAGAGATGACACATTAAATGGTATTGAAACCTCTATAAATTAGAACAAGTAAATGGTAAGTGGTGAGATACCCGACAAGCGGGATCTATGATGTGTCCACAGAATCTTAGATAGGGGGTAACCCTTGAATATATATTAACTAAGTAGACTGGTGGTGATCAAGGCCCAAATCAGCACATGAACACCCATAAAGATTCTGTGAGTCTACCCTTGATGGACAGAAAAATAAAAAACACCTTTATTGTAGGGTATAAATTCCCCTGGTGGTATTTACATTCACAACACAGCTACACCTGGTAGATGTCTTGATCAAGTAGAAGTCTTGACATATGTATATGTCTCTTCTACAGGTAAATGACACACATGCACCTGGCCATCTAAAAGAATGTCTGATTCATCAGACCAGGCAGCTATATATAAATAATTACCAGATCCACCATATTTTCAAGGACACATAATTTTGTCATACTCATGAAAAAATCAGATAGGATGTAGTTCAATCAGTGTCAAAGCTGAGAGCTGAGTAACCCAACTTTGGCTGATTGACTTTCAGAAATACTATATATTTCATGAACGGCAGTGCCAGTTGTATATAGCATATAGCATATAGCTGGTAACAGAAATAAGCTGCTCACTCTGGACAGTGGGTGGGGACAAGAGTGTAGCTCCTGGGCTACTAGTGAAAGAACAGGCCACACAACTGTCTTGTCATCCTAGAAGCACAAAAGATCTACATTAGGAGAAATGGAGGCTTACCAAGGCAAGCCTTCACCATCGCTGCAACGTTACTTTCATTCCTTGAGGGAAGTTTAGTGGGTTCCACCAAACTAACCAGGCCACAAAAAGCAGCTGCTCCAATGGATCAGACTGTGCTGCTGCTGTTAGTTGGAGGTGCCACAATATTAGACTCCTCCAACTCTCCTTCTCCCTCAAGTGACATGAATCTCTCCCTTTGAACAGCACATACCCTGTCGATCAATTTATCCCTTTCATAGTTTAAGCAGTCAGGAAATCCATATGGAGTGCCAGCTTGCCCTTTCCTCTTAGATGCAAGCATTAACTAGGTGCAAGTGTCCCAGTGCTCATTGAACAGATGCTCCTTGAGCCTCCTGATAAGCTCAGAAACCTCATCAAGTAGCTGGCTAACATGTTCTCGATTAAAAATAAAACCATGCATCTTGTTTGAGAGGTGGGTGAACAAGGGAATTACCTTGACCACGGCTAGCAGTATCATACCTCAAATTCTTAGTGACATGCCTGAATGGCCTTATGACTGCCACTACCTACCAAATCACTCCCCAATCCTTCCTAAAGTATCAAATGTCAGAGAGTCCAAATATACAGTCTCTTGTTATACTGCAAGATGTGAGTTGTACGATATATTGGATCAAAATATGCACAAGCATACAGCTGTCTATTGAGTCCCTGATGCTTGTGCAGTGTAAATCTGAAATGGTTGCGTCCAAAATGAGTATCAGTCTGACCTGCAAGGTAATCCAATAGGCCAGGCTAGTGACAAGAAGCACTGGGAGATAAGAATCATAGTAGCAATGTATCACCTGTCAGAGATCGGTGGGGTAAAAGGGTCTCTTTGTCAGCTCTGGCTAGTTATGCACTCTGCAATGCTGGGGCATAGGTGGATGGGTGCTCCAAAGGGTCAGAAGGGAATATAGATTGCTGTGAAGGGGTTAACTCTAGTTGAGGAATACAAATGAAAAAGAAAGAAACACACTGTCCTATATTTAGAGATTAATCTTAAAACATAACTTTTAATAATGAAATATATAAAAGTAGAAATCTAAATGTTTAAATGAAAAAAAAAACAGTTATTTAAAGAAATCTAAATGTGTTATAAGGGAACGTGAAAAAAATATATATAAACCATACAATAAGTATTAAATAGGTAGACTTATGTCATTGTAGAAAGACCCTGAATTGGATATCTTCACAGTAAATTGAAGTTTCATGTGGAATTCTCTGCTCAAAGAAGTCACCTAATCAGATTCTGTGGATATTTTTTAAAAATACTATTTTTTTTGGAAAGCTGTAAATATTAATAATATGCATGTGAACTGTTTGTCAATCCAATGGGAAATGAGTCTTGTCTAGTCAAGAGGGATTTTTCTTATCTTTTTTTGTGTTATAATTGTCCATTTCTTATTTTGTCATCTTCTGGATACACATTACAAAAAATGGATTTTAAAGGTTGATAGACTTGAGTCTTTGTTCATCCTACATGTAACTTTACTTGTCCTCAAAGAGAAGCATTAAATTAGCTTTTCTATAGGGAGATTTAACTTCATTCAGCATTATCATGATGCTAAAAGTGAAGATTTGAAATGTATTTAATCTTGTGGTAAATATTGTCACTGTTCAATTTTGGTGCTAATAATAAACAGTGTAAGGATATATTATCATAACACTTTGCCATCAACAGGTCCCACCCACAGCTGAACAAAGAGAAGCAGTAAAAGAAGGCTGCACAGCTTCAACTATTCATTTTTATCATTAACAGAGTTACATATTTGTATATTTTTAAATGAAAATGTGTAATGCTCAGTAATGTAATATAGACGTACCGACTAATGAAACCTACTACTTATGATATGTTGACCATAAACAATTGCAACTAAATATGAATATATCATACAAAATAGTATATTTAAATTGACACTGTTGACACTATAACTGATAATTAATCTGATTGAAGCAGTTATCATTTTTAGGGTCCCCTGGCACCGCATTTCTGTTCAGTTTTAAATGTTTTTTATTGAATTAAAGGGACACTCCAGGCACCCAGACCACTTCTGCCCATTGGAGTGGTCTGGGTGTCAACTCCTACTACCCTTAACCCTGCAAGTGTAATTATTGCAGTTTTTTATAAACTGCAATAATTACCTTGCAGGGTAACTCCACCTATAGTGGTTGTCTACTAGATAGCCACTAGAGGGAGCTTCCTGGATAATAGCACAGAAAACCTGTGCTAGAGCGTCGCTGGACGAGGACGTCCAGCGTCGCTCAATTCCCCATACGACAGCATTGAAAAGCATTTTCAATGCTTTTCTATGGAGAGCTCTAATGCGCATGCGCGGCATTGCCACGCATGCGCATTAGGTCTCCCTGGCCGGCGGGCGGGATCAGTCTCGCCCACCGGACGATGTAATGAAGAGCAGGACCTGCAGTGCCAGAAAAATGGATTGTTTTCCTGGCACTGGAGAGTCCCTTTAATGCCAAGCCAGTAGCCCCAGCAGCCCATCCCTTGTGTGTTGCTTGGGCTATTAAAGGAACACTATAGCGTCAGGAATACAAACATGTATTCCTGACCCTATAGTGTTCAATCCACCATTTAGATGGCTTGCCTCCCTTTAGCCCCCTTAGAAGAGGTGAACACTTACCTTATTTCAAGTACCACGTGGGTCTACTGACGCTGGCCAGGCCCCTGATCTGCCTCCTTGGTGACATCATCAGAATTTCCGATAACGCATTGGATTGGCTGAAATCAGCATTTTGCGGCATGGGACAAAATGCTGTTTTAGGCAATTAGCACCTCCTCATAGAGATGCAGTGCTGGAGAGGCTGAATGGCAGTCCTGCCTCCTGTGCAGCACTGCCTCAGGAAGCATCTCCAGTGGCCATCTGTGGAGTGGCCACTTGGAGGTCCTAAGAAAAGGCAGTGTTTGCCTTAAAATGCATTAAAATGCATGAAGGCAATGGTTATACTCACCAGAACAACTACATTAAGCTGTCCTGGTGACTATAGTGTCTCTTTAAAGAAATATTAGGCTAAGCTGCTATCTGTAGAGGTGATTGGCTGAGGTTGTCAATTGACCATTTTCAGTATATCACAGCTGCCAATTGCTGGTATGAATTGGTATTGGTTATGTGGGCATCTCGGTACCCTTATTCTGTGTAAAACTGCTTCAAATGGTTCAGCATTGATTTGAGTGACAATACCAGGGAACCTCAGGCAATATAATCAATTAAATCAGATAAAATGGTTATTGTGCCTATAGTGTCAACAACATAAACACATGTATACATTCTAAAGATATCTCTCGCTCTCTTTTATCTACCTGCTTTTCTGTCATGTAGGTGTCTATATAGCACTCCATTGCTTCTCATGTTTGTGTTAGCACTACATACATATTGTATAATATTTATATAGTGAAAAGCTCCTTTAATATAGATTTTCAAGTATCCAAGGCATTCTCCAGGTAGTCAGTGCTATTCACTGACAGGACCATGGGTCAGTGTCATGAATGCAGTCTGGGTCGTTGACAGCAAAAGATGATTACAATGTAATGCCCAATGACTTATTTTATACGAAATGGATATCAAGGGTTCATTTCACAATCACAATGTGGTGTAGATGGGTCCTGAGTGAACTTTGACTTTCTATGCTGAACAATACATACAAAGGCATTTAAACAGCCAAATGCATTGTGTTCAGATCAGGACTGAAGACTGTTTTTTTTTTTAATTATCCCTGAAATCAGTACTTTACAGTTAGATTAAAATGCTCACTGTAGCGGAGAGCCGATCTTGCACAGCTATTCTCCACTAGAGATTCCAGTGAGGCTCAGGAACAAGGTGATGTTAAGTCCACAGGCAAGGTTTCCAGCAGGTAAAGTAATACAGCAGTATCCCCATCGCAATCCCAATAACTGGACGACACACAGTTTCAGGAGTAGTCTGACAAGCTTTATTCCACAGTTCCTTATAAAGCCCTCTCCCATGCAAGGGAGGAGGTTCTATCACTTAAGACATTATCCAATCTCTAAGTAGTAACCTCCCACAGATCTCCTCCCCTCCTCTAGCATCATAATCCCCTTATTGTGTACACAGTTTTCCCCGAGTTTTGGATGTACCCTAAATACTTGGGGTACATCCACAAATCCAACATCCCCAGATAGCTCTATTCTGGGGGACCAACATACTTAAAAATTAGCCCATTCGGATGAATGGTTCGTGAGATATGGGGTTCCAAAGATTTGACCGACCGCATGGGTAAAGTATCCGAAAACAGTTCCATGCATTTTGGCCCTGCGGTCGGTCACAAACAAGGGAATGAAAACAGGCGAATTGCCTGTGTTATAGAGCCTGGAGAGGGTTTGAATGAATTCCCTTGTTTATGGGGCTCTTTCTACCGAACGGCGGGTCATTCGGTAGTTTCCATACGAATTTCTGGAAGTATGGAGGTCTCAGCGGTGTTTGCCTAGTCAAGTGTCCGATTTTAGTTCCAGACACTCGACGGCAAAACACCGCTGTTCGGTAGTTTAAGATGGCCGCCGCCACGTGTTTGTTTCCCGAATGGCGGCCACCCAGAGGACAAAGACCACACTGCACTGATTGCCAATTACCTGTTTGCAACATTGTTGCAAACGGTAATTGGAGGCACACTCATTCCTGGGTGGTCTGGTTGTTCGGTAGTTTCATTCCCTTGTTTTATTTGAATGATTCTACCGAACAACTAGAGGAATACAATTCTTTACATACATTTAACTGTCATTATACCCGGATACCATGCTTTCTATACATGTACATACACATTAAACCAGCCATATGACCAAATACACTTATTCTCATACATGTCGTGGGACAGCCCGGTACCAATCCGCTACACTGCTCCCCCTTGCCCACAAGCCGGCATACACAGTCTGATCCAACACGGATCGGCTTGGGGATGTCCGGGGGCTCACGGATCATTTCTCTAAGTCAGTTTGTCTTGACAACCCGTCAGCATTTCCATTCTGCTTACCCGGCCGGTACTGGATATTAAAGTCAAAAGGCTGTAGCGCCAAACTCCAGCGCAGCAGCCTGGCGTTGTCTCCAGCCACCCGGTTCAGCCAGACTAACGGGTTGTGATCCGTGAGCAAGGAAAAGGGCTGTCCATATAAATAGGGTTGTAGCTTCTTTAGGGCCCACACCACAGCCAGGCATTCCTTTTCGATGGCGGCGTAGCTTACTTCTCGAGGTAACAGTTTGCGACTGATGTAAGCCACTGGATGTTCCCCGCCATCGGCCCCGACTTGACTCAGTACTGCCCCCAATCCAAACATAGAAGCGTCTGTGTGAACAAGAAAACGTTTAGTTGGATTGGGAGCTGCCAAGACAGGGGCATTTATCAGTGCATTTTTCAATTGTTGGAATGCCTGCTCACACTCCGGGGTCCAGTTTACTTGGCGGGGAAGGTTCTTACGGGTCAGGTCAGTGAGGGGTTTGGCCAGGGCGCTATAATTGGGAACAAACTTCCGGTAATACCCTGCTGTCCCTAGAAACGCTAAAACCTGGGTCTTAGTCCTAGGGGTGGGCCACTGGGCTACAGCCTCTACTTTGGCGGGTTCGGGTTTTTGTTTACCGCACCCTACTCTATGTCCCAGGTATTGTACCTCAGCCATGCCGATACTACACTTGGCCGGCTTCAAGGTCAGACCTGCTTCCCTTATCCTATCTAGTACAGCTCCGATGTGAGCTAAGTGTTCCTGCCACGTATTGCTAAAAATAGCAATATCGTCCAGGTAGGCACATGTATAGTCCTGGAATCCATCTAGGAGTCGATCCACCATCCTTTGGAAGGTGGCTGGGGCGTTTTTCATCCCAAATGGCATGACCTTAAACTGGTACAAGCCAAATGGGGTGACAAAGGCCGACTTCGGGATGGCGTCTGGGGCCAGGGGGATTTGCCAATACCCTTTACACAAGTCAATAGTGGTGAGGTATTGGCCCCTGGCCATTCTGTCCAGTAACTCGTCTATCCGGGGCATCGGATAGGCGTCAGATACAGTCTTCTCGTTCAATCTCCTATAGTCCACGCAGAAGCGGGTCGTACCGTCTCGCTTTGGTACGAGGACTACAGGAGATGCCCAAGGACTGTCTGAGGGTTCAATCACCCCCAGTTGGAGCATTTCGTCGATCTCCTTACGCATGTTTGCCCGTACCGCTTCTGGAATGCGGTATGGCGTCTGGCGCATGGGTAGTTGCCCTGGGGTCTCGACCCGGTGAGTTGCCAGAGGCGTGTATCCAGGTACATTAGAGAACGTGTCGCGTTTCTCTTCCAATAGTTGCTGTACCTCGATCCGCTCCTGTGGGCTCAGCCGATCTCCCAGCGTAACCTCCCCTAAATCTCCGGACAGCTTCCCATCCCCCAGCAAATCGGGGAGGGGTAAGCTGTCAAACTCTTCCGTGTTAGGGGCACAGATGGCGGTTACCTCCTCAGTACGCTCGTGGTAGGGCTTCAGCATGTTCACATGGAGCATGCGTCGCCCCCCAGTCCCTGTGCAGGGGCCGATAATATAGGTGGTATCGCATCTTTGCTCCACCACCTTATATGGGCCCTGCCAGGCGGCCTGTAACTTATCATGTCGGACAGGTTTTAAAATTAGTACCTTCTGCCCGACCTGAAAGCTACGGTCCCTGGCTCCCCGATCATACCATGTACGCTGGCGGGTCTGGGCCTCCTGAAGGTTTTCCCGTACCGTCTTGGTCAACGCTTCTAGGCGGTCCCGAAAGGCCAACACATATGGTAGGATGGGAGTGCCATCTGTGCTCCGGTCTCCCTCCCAATGCTCTCTAATAAGATCCAATGGGCCTCGGACCCTCCTTCCAAACAATAATTCAAACGGGGAGAACCCTGTGGATTCCTGCGGCACCTCCCGGTATGCAAATAGGAGGTGCGGCAGGAATCGTTCCCAGTCCTTGTGGGTCTCTGCGAAGGTTCGGAGCATCTGCTTCAAGGTACCATTGAATCGTTCGCAGAGCCCGTTCGTCTGGGGGTGGTAAGGGGCGCTGATAATAGGCTTAATGCCACAGATCCTCCAGAGGTGTTGGGTGAATTCTGCGGTAAACTGGGTACCCTGATCCGAGATAATCTCCCTGGGTAATCCCATCCGGGAGAATATCCGCATGAGGGCATCCGCGACCGTCTCAGCGTGGATGTTGGTCAGAGCCACTGCCTCTGGATACCTGGTGGCATAATCTACGACCGTTAAAATATACCGTTTTCCTGACGGGCTAACTTTATTGAGGGGGCCTATCAGATCCACCGCTATTCGGCTAAAAGGTTCCTCTATTATGGGTAAGGGGTGAAGTTTAGCCTTCCTGCGATCCCCCCTTTTTCCCACTCTCTGGCAGGTATCGCAAGTCGTGCAATATCTGCGTACTTCCTGGCTAATCCCTGGCCAGAAGAAACTCTGGGTTAGTCTGTACCTGGTGCGACTAACCCCTAGATGTCCGGATAGCGGAATATCATGCGCTATCCGGAGTAATTCAGCCCGGTACCGCTGTGGTACCACTAATTGTCTCCTCGCTATCGGGTCTAACCCCGTAATCTGTTTGGTTGTTTCCCTGTATAAAAGTTGTTTATCCCAGATAAACTTCTCTCCCTCCGCCCCGGGGGAACCCGTGCCAACCTTGTCCCTATACACCTGAAGCGTGGGGTCTGTTGCGACTTCAGCTACAAATTCATTAGGTGGAGCCCAGGGGACACATTCTAGAGGGGGGGTAGGGTTGCTTACCTGGACCTCCGGCAGTGTGTTGTGGTCCTGGGTGCGGGCCTGTTGTCGGGTGACTACAGGGTTGACCTCTCCTGTGGTGGGTGACTGGGGCTCAAAAGCAGAAGTGAGCCTCCCCAGATCGTTCCCCAATAGAACCTCCGCCGGTAAATGTGGCATCAACCCCACCTCCACTTCCCCTGCCCCCGCTCCCCAATGTAAATGTACCCTTGCTGTAGGTAGCCGGTACACTGCTCCCCCAGCTACCCGGACGGCAACAGTTTTGTTCAGTTTTGCCTGATCTGAAATCAGGTGGCTCTGTACCAAAGTGATGGTGGCTCCCGAATCTCGTAATCCCCGGACTGCTGTACCATTCAGATATACCGTCTGTCGATGGTGCCGTAGATTATCCACATTGGCCTGGACCGGATCTGCCTCGTGCAGTACCTCCCATTGTTCCACAGTAGTAATGGGGACTGCGGAACCATATGGGGTGGTGACTAGGTCCTGGTAGTGGTGGGCTGCGGCCGCCCTGGGTGGAGGTGGGCCTGGACGAATCCAGGTGGAACGGTCCCGTAGCTGTGGGCATTCCCTTTTATAATGTCCCCACTTCTGGCAGTGATGACAGGGGCCAGCGGTGGGTTGTCGGAACCGGGGCTGTGCAGCGGGTGGTGGAGGTGGTGGTAGCGGTCTCGGTGGAGCTGGGGTGTAGTTGTTTCCCCCGAATGTTTTAAAGGTTGCTTTTGGAGCTGCAGGTTTTTGTGACCTGCGTGCATCCAGGTAGTCATCCGCTTTCCTAGCCGCCTCGGTAAGGGAAGTAGGGTTTCTGTCCCTTACCCATTCCTGGACCTCATTGGTTACTCCCTCATAGAACTGCTCCATCAGCAACATTTGTATTACCTCCTCCATAGAACGTGCCTTGCTAGCTTGCACCCACCCGAGCGCTGCCCCCTGTAATCGGCATGCCCACTCTGCGTGCGAGTCCTTCTCTGTTTTCTTTAGATCCCGGAACCTCCGCCGGTACGCCTCGGGTGTTATAGCATACCTGGCGAGTATAATTTCTTTCACTTTACTGTAATTCCTTATTTCGTCATTAGGTACAGTCCGATATGCCTCTGCTGCCCTCCCGGTTAACCTTCCGGCCAAAATAGGTACCCAGTCCTCTGCGTTAATTTTATGCAGTGCACACAGTCTTTCAAAGTCTTGCAGGAAAGCGTCTATATCTTCCTCTGCCTCCACATATGTTTTAAAAGCCTGGTATGGTATTTTAGGCTTACCTTCCTGTGGCACATTAATTGCAGAGCTTTGTTCTGGTGCCTGTGTCCTTAGGATGAATTCTTGTACCTCGGCCATTGTCCTGGTAACAATTTCTGTTGGGGGGTTTTCCCCATAAAAGGATAGCCTGAACTGAACCTGCCTCTGGAATTCCGATCCTTGTGGTGTTCCTCCCGGCTCCCTCTGTGCCGGAACTGAATCGCCCTCCATTCTGTACTCTGCCATGAGTTCTGTAACAAGTACTGCTTTCTTCTTATTGCTGGCTTGTATACCCCTTGCCTCTAGGAGGTCCTTTAGCGTGGAGCGTTTTAGCGCAGAAAAATCAATCTCCATCCGTACTCCATTTACGCTTGTTCCTCTGTGAGTTTGGATCCCAGCGCTGCCAACCAATGTAGCGGAGAGCCGATCTTGCACAGCTATTCTCCACTAGAGATTCCAGTGAGGCTCAGGAACAAGGTGATGTTAAGTCCACAGGCAAGGTTTCCAGCAGGTAAAGTAATACAGCAGTATCCCCATCGCAATCCCAATAACTGGACGACACACAGTTTCAGGAGTAGTCTGACAAGCTTTATTCCACAGTTCCTTATAAAGCCCTCTCCCATGCAAGGGAGGAGGTTCTATCACTTAAGACATTATCCAATCTCTAAGTAGTAACCTCCCACAGATCTCCTCCCCTCCTCTAGCATCATAATCCCCTTATTGTGTACACAGTTTTCCCCGAGTTTTGGATGTACCCTAAATACTTGGGGTACATCCACAAATCCAACATCCCCAGATAGCTCTATTCTGGGGGACCAACATACTTAAAAATTAGCCCATTCGGATGAATGGTTCGTGAGATATGGGGTTCCAAAGATTTGACCGACCGCATGGGTAAAGTATCCGAAAACAGTTCCATGCATTTTGGCCCTGCGGTCGGTCACAAACAAGGGAATGAAAACAGGCGAATTGCCTGTGTTATAGAGCCTGGAGAGGGTTTGAATGAATTCCCTTGTTTATGGGGCTCTTTCTACCGAACGGCGGGTCATTCGGTAGTTTCCATACGAATTTCTGGAAGTATGGAGGTCTCAGCGGTGTTTGCCTAGTCAAGTGTCCGATTTTAGTTCCAGACACTCGACGGCAAAACACCGCTGTTCGGTAGTTTAAGATGGCCGCCGCCACGTGTTTGTTTCCCGAATGGCGGCCACCCAGAGGACAAAGACCACACTGCACTGATTGCCAATTACCTGTTTGCAACATTGTTGCAAACGGTAATTGGAGGCACACTCATTCCTGGGTGGTCTGGTTGTTCGGTAGTTTCATTCCCTTGTTTTATTTGAATGATTCTACCGAACAACTAGAGGAATACAATTCTTTACATACATTTAACTGTCATTATACCCGGATACCATGCTTTCTATACATGTACATACACATTAAACCAGCCATATGACCAAATACACTTATTCTCATACATGTCGTGGGACAGCCCGGTACCAATCCGCTACACTCACTTTTTTATTCCAGAATAAAAAATTACCAAATGCATCATTGCCTTTGCAAAAACATGTTTGCTCCATTTCTTCATAATAATTTGGAATGATATATGTTTATCTCTAAGATAACAATATCCACTCATGCCTAAATCTAAAATTTTATAACATGACAGGAGGCTTCGTATTTGCTTAAGTCTCTCTTTACTAGAACTCCACAGCAGCACAGAAAAACAACCAATAAGAAAAAAGTTAGGTACTATAAAACTCCCCTTCCCATGCATCATTCCTCTTTCTTTGCTGCTCTGCAGACAGTACAGGTCAGAGTACCACTGCCTCCTGCTTATAGTGGGTGGCTTTGGGATTTATTTATATTTCTGTGTTTTACATGTTTTAATATTTGGAGAAATGTTTGGCTTGCCCCACTGCGTTATGTGGCACTGGGCTTGGTGGGGAGTTTTGTTTTCCTTCTGGATCCCTTTTCCCTTTGGGGCTCTTCCCTCTGTGTGTGTCCCCTTATTATTTATATTTCCATTATATCAGTATTACATGCTGTGCCATAACTCTGCAATGCTGGACAGTTTGAGACTGTCTCATATAGTGTGCTGCACTATGCATTATATCAGTATTGTATTCTGTGACATTACTCTGCATTGCTGGACAGTTTGAGACTGTCTCATACAGTGTGCTGCACTATGCATTATATCAGTATTACATGCTGTGACATTACTCTGCATTGCTGGACAGTTTGAGACTGTCTCATATAGTGTGCTGCACTATGCATTATATCAGTATTACATGCTGTGACATTACTCTGCATTGCTGGACAGTTTGAGACTGTCTCATATAGTGTGCTGCACTATACTTTATATCAGTATCACATGCTGTGACATTACTCTGCATTGCTGGACAGTTTGAGACTGTCTCGTATAGTGTGCTGCACTATGCATTATGTCAGTATTACATGCTGTGACAGTTTGGGGTCTGTCCCACATAGTGTGCTGCACTTTACATTATATCGTTACCTGGATGCTGTCCCTTTATCTCTACATTACTGGACAGATTGGGACCGTCCCACATAGTGTGCTGCACATGATATACCTGATTAACAGGGATTCGGGTCATTGGACATTATATATTACCAGGAGTTATATTTCACGTATAGGGAAAGCTTCCCTAGCACTGACCCTTAGGGCTATTCTCTTACTACATTTATATATGACCTAGCCTTCTAGGTCTGTGCCCACCGTCTGGCTTGCCTTACCAGTGTTCTATTGAAAAGCCGACTCCTGGACGTACATAAATCCTCTTCGGCCGCGAGCCTAGAAAGTTTACGGGGATTTGGATACTGTGGGGGATTTCACGGTACCCCATTGATTGGCCTGCTATGTCTGTGCCACATTGATTGGCCTGCTATGTCTGTGCCCCATTGATTGGCCTGCTATGTCTGTGCCCCATTGATTGGCCTGCTATGTCTGTGCCCCATTGATTGGCCTGCTATGTCTGTGCCCCATTGATTGGCCTGCTATGTCTGTACCTATTAGAACGGCCTGCTATGTCTGTGCCCATTAGAACTGCCTGCTATGTCTGTGCCCATTAGAACGTCCTGCTATTTCTGTGCCCATCTAGACGGCCTGCTATGTCTGTGCCAATTAGAGTGGCCTGCTGTGTCTGTGCCCATTAAAATGGCCTGCTATGTCTGTGCCCCATTGATTGGCCTGCTATGTTTGTGCCTATTTGCTAGGCCAACTATTCTGTGTCCATTTGTTTGGCCTGCTGGGCCTGTACCCTACTGACAGGCCTGCACTATTGGTGCCGAACCCCTTTTTGGCCGCAGGCCTGGGGGAATATCATTGAGGAAAACCCAGTGCCCACCAGTGACATGGAGATAGGCAGGTGTCCAGACAAGCACCATTGCCATACTATCCAAGAGGACACTATATGGCCATCTGAATATGGTGGGAATGGTGTAGGCCCTAAACCTCATGCCTGAAGGGCAAGGTTTCTTATGAAGACCCCGGACACATCCATGGTTTACTCCAAACCCGCGACGGCACATCTCCAAGGAGAACTTCACACAGGCAAGGACCGGTACTCAGACACCTACAGGAGAAAGCGGTGTTTTTCCTTGTCTTTAACATCTACTCCGTATCTGCCTCCCGGAATCCTTATAGGTGTCGGTAGTTTTTTTCCTGCGTTAGGTTAGCTCCTGGCCCTGTCCAGTGGGGCTTACTTTTATTACCTTCCGGACTGCTATTTTCCTTCTATTTGAGATAGAATTGGTGTATTTACTCTTATCTACGTTAATTGTTGCTTTTTTGTTCTTTCATGACTTCCTTTTCCTTTTTGCTCGGGTCATCGAGAGGCCTGACCTGACCTCCTCCGACCTCCCGGGCACTCGTGGATTGCGGAGAACGTCTCCAGCTTTCCTCAGACTACCAACGGTCTTCCTGGACCCCACGCGCGCGCATTGGGATCCGGATAGTCGGTTGATAGTTTTCCATCGTTGTTTCCAAAGATTGCCCTCAGCCTTATGCTGACATTAATAAGTGGTGTGCCCTGCAGTTGGTCACCCTGAGTCTCTAGGGACTCTAGTTTTGGATCACAGGAGGGTGCGGCCCTCCATCACCTCGATCCGAGTATATTTATTTTCAGAAACAGAGGGCAAACCCCTCTCATATACAGAACCGGATACTGATTTGTTATTAGAGGGCGCAGCCCCTCCCTCGACCTCAACCAGATACTGGGCTGGATACAGAGGACAGGTTTGGAGGACACAAACCTGTAAAGAGAGAACCGGTCATGGATGTAGACTCTGCTGTTGGTTATTAACGGGTGCGGCCCGCTCAGGCTAGCAGCCGGGCGCTATCACGGTATGCGATCACATTAGTAGAGAGCGTGGCTCTCTCATACACTCGACGCTCTACAGTACCGGCCATTTGTTCATCACACAGGCTTGTACCTGTGCAAGACATTGATGACTACATAGAGGGGCGTCCCTCCTGCATTCAATTAGAGCTGACGTCCATGCTACTGATTTCGTTATAGAGGTCTGCCTGGTCATGCAAGATATCCCTATTTAGACTGGATCCCTCTATTCTATCTCCTGTAATGGATCTACTGGATCCAGACCGCTGTAACACACGCGAGAAATACTCACAGAGGTATAACGGGGAGAGACTCCCACTTATTTACACACACAGATGGTACGGCTAACGGATGGACCTCCAGTATTCCGAAAGTGCAGGTTTTGGTATATTCTGCACCATATAATACAGAGAATTGCTTTCTGTTTTGGATATCCAGACCATTACGAACAAACTGCGCAGACAGTTTCTCTAATGTCAAGATGTTCGGAGATACGGAGACCTTCATGGAGCAAACGGGCACTGCCTTGCTCGGATAACAAGATTAAGGAAGGCCTATTACCTGGTCTGAAGGTAAACCGTACGTATGGATCACATGGTAAGACCGGAAACCCCGGTTGTCTTGACTTCCCCGGTCATTACGATCTTGGGATAAGATGGCAGGACTGCCCCGTCTCCTCGGAGCGCATACCTGGTGAACAGGGTTCGGAGATGGTGGACCCTCCATCTATACTCTATTTATCCCTCACGGGAGCCGTTTTGTTGGATTCACGCTAACCTACTTTTCAACTACCGTCGAGGAGACCTACAAGACTTTATGGAGGTACCTGGTGTGCCCCGACTCCTACACAAACATCTTTCACTCTTAGACGAGGACAAATCCGCATGGAAATCTGCGCTCCAGTTTGCACTTCCCATCCCTTTGAATATTTCTGGGATTCACTATTCCCTGAATAGTCGACCACCGTTCCTCTACACAAGTTCAGTTCGGAACCCTGAATGGACGTCCTTTTGGAGTCTTTTCTCTACCACATCCGAGGATTACACAGTCCATTTGGAATATTGGAATCACTTAGGATACGGCTAGTCTGACCACACTCTTGCCTGCATTATAAATGTATTCTCGGATGAGACATCTCACCGGGTAGGCCAGGAGGGAACAAAAGATCCTACTCGGTTCTATTGCGACTTGGTGGTGGACTTGGGCGCATCCCTTGAGAGTGGAGATCTACCTGCAAGGCCACATCGCCGGATGACCCTGGCACGATCGGAGGTGCCTCCTTACAGATCAAGAGTTGAGACATGGTGGCAGTTTCTTCTCGCGGCCCTATGTCCGTAAACGGCCTTCGATATTTTACAACTACAGGAAGCTGGCTGATAGGTCAGCTTGCCAGCTCATGGAACGTCTGCTAGGAAACTGGTCGCAACACCACGTACAATGGATCTATCGGCAGATGGTGTTTTTTTCCGTGTTTGAGATGCTGCGTCGACTGGCATCTTCATTGATCCATCTTCTGTAGTTTATCGCAGTTGGTAAGTCCTATGAGGATTGCTCTGATATCTCCTGGAATGGGTACCAGTGACACAAACAGCGTTGGATTGGTGAACTGAGCGTTGAAACAGCAAATACGAAGCCTCCTGTCATGTTAGAAAATTGTAGATTATGCTAGCTTTAGTGTACCTATAATCTTAATTTTATTAATGACAGGAGGCGAGTATTTCCCACCCATTCTTACTTATTTTATAGTTTGAGTTCATCAGGTACGTATGCAACTCTGCTTGTTGTCTCTGCTACCTGTCAATTGTTTCTTATATCTGTTTGTTTTCATAAGTAGGGCTGGGATATTCTGCATATTAGTGTAATTTTGGTTGCTACATTGGGTACCTACATGTTTGTTCAGAGTACATTTCATTGGATAATCAACCTGTTCGATTCTGTTTTTCTCTCGTTTCAGTTTACAGTCCATCAACACTATCTGGTGTGGCAGTTCTTCTCAGAAGGTGGACTTCATTGTATCTTGGACTTCATTTCTCCCCATTGTATTTTCTGTATTTGTTTCTGTCTTGTCGCAGCTTGAAAGAGGAAATGATGCATGGGAAGGGGAGTTTTATAGTACCTAACTTTTTTCTGATTGGTTGTTTTTCTGTGCTGCTGTGGAGTTCTAGTAAAGAGAGACTTAAGCAAATACTTGCCTTCTGTCATTAATAACATTAAGATTATAGGTACACTAAAGCTAGCATAATCTACAATTTACTGGACTGAGTAGTAGAACAATGTATAATAAATAACAGAATTAAGAAGGCAACTTGTGCCTGCCAGTTGTTGATGAAGTAACCCTCTCATCATTCTCCTCTGTCATATATGTCGTCATCATGAAAGGCAGAACATTATGGGAATTGTAGTTGATCGGCTGCTAGGATGTCATGTCACTTATCCTCTGTCTAAAGGAATTATATTCCTTGATATTACTAGTTTTATTTTATATGTCATATGTGTTTTACAAATGTGTTGGAATTATGCAGAAATAGATCATTTGCTCAAGTTTTGCTAATTATTGTTTTGTTTTGACTTGCAGTTACTGTACATGTAAAAAGATTCATAACATAAATAAAGACAAACACCAACTTTGGATGAAATAGGCCACAGCATTTATTAAAACATATAAATACTTCATAACACATCCATCTTTAATTATAATCTTAAATACTAATTAAAACAGATCAATAAAATAACACATAAATAACACTGTGTCATACAGTATATGTTCTCACATCACCACTCATCCACCAAATTCCCTTTTACCATTAGCTGGCTTTTAGCTGAATGGGCATTTTCAAATTGGTAACTTTGCAGTTTACCATATAAAATACAGGGGAGGTTCAGAACCGGCCCTTATCCATGTTATCTCTCTTCCTGTAAACCATCTCCCAACCTGAATGGCAAGGACACGTCCCCCGCCACAACACCACTATTTTAAGCCTAAAATCAGAAGGGGCCCCCACAAAAGCAACCCATGACCTATTCCACTGCCTCTTAGACGGCAAGATTAAAGAGGTCAAGCTCAACCTCCGTAAGGTAAACCTCATCCAGACAAAAAAATGATTTGCATTCCTTCTTGAAAATCCAGTGATGAACCAGGATCCCCCGAACTCACAGGAAAACTTGGAAGCCCTCCTATTCAACTTCCTCCAACAGCACTCCAGAACAATAACTTCCAACCACACAAGGCAGATTTTAGGGAATAAAATCAAGATCTGGGACAAGTGCCCCCAAACTCCGTGCCATCTAAACCCAACATAGCAAGCCCCAAACGAAAAACCCTAATTAATTGAAAATGGGAGAGAAAACTTTCATCCTCATTAACCAGGAGAGGACCAGAAAAAAACAGGTGCACCGCACAATATTCGGTACAAGAGAAGATGGAACAAATGTCAGACCCAGGGACCGCAACCAAATGCATCCACTTACCATTCCCCAAGACCTTTCTTCGAGCAGCAAATCTTAAAAGCAATACTGTCCTGCCCACATCTAACATTTGAAAAGAAAATCCACCAAGGATCCTCTTATTTTGGCAAACCAGCTCCCTGATGCACATGGCCACAAAGAAAGCAAGCGAAAAAACAAGATAAAACAGATGGGTCTCAAAAACTGAATGACACACCAGTGAGAGCACACGAAACAAACTCAATAAAAGCATAACGGAGTCTGGCCTCCTAGTGTCCAGTAAACCCTACCACACCTCAAACCCATAAAAGTCCTTGGTAGCATCTTGCCAGCTGTATAACTTAAAAAGAAAATGAAGCCTCAATAAGTGCAAGGAAATCGCTGACAGGAACATACCAGAGTACACCCAAATCCCCGAGAGCCGTAAAAGACCTTGTCAGCGAAGGGAAGCACCTTGTTCCTGCTCCAGCCTGCACCATCCATGCTACTCTTTAGTGTAGTGGATCCACGTGGACCCAGACATTGATCCACAAACCCGCTTAACCAGTCTGCCAGACCCAGAGACTCCATCTCTACTGGACACAGAAAACTGTCCTGTTCCACCTATCCAAAACTTCAGTCACATTACGAAAACCAGTGATATGCACCACCCTACAAGTGATTCACAAGCAATGCAGCTCCAAGTACTGAAGCAAGCGGATCACAAGGGGAGAGGAGGTTGTCATCTGATTAATGGCCTGTACCACCTCCAGATTGTCACAGTAAAAAATGACTCAAAGGTGAGATCGCAGCTCAAATGCCACAAGTACGGGGAAGAGTTCCAAGAAAATCGTCCGTGCTTTAAAAACAATATTCACTGTTATATATCAATCGCACGAAATCCAAAAGTAAATAACATTCTGCCTAATGAACGCTGTAGATAACAAAAATGAATAAGGACTGTATCTAAGCTGGTTTGAGATCAATTTGACTGAACTTGTGATAAGCAAGGCAAATTAATTAAGCTGAGCAATGTGGAAGTATGGTTATGGCCTAAATTGCAGCCTGCGGACAGTAGACTTACTATTTGCAGCCTTAGGCTGGGAAGTCCCTTTTGTAGAGCTGACCAGTGACCCCGGTTCTTCCAGCATTGGTTCAGTAGGTGCTGGCTGCCCAGTTGGCACTCTAAGTCTCTTGAGGAATGGTTCTGGGTTGTCCGCAGAGATCAAAGTGAGTGTTGTATCTTCTTGTGTAAATATGAGAGAGCTCTCCATGCCCCAGCGGTACCTGACGGAGTGGTCCCACAGTATTTTTTCAACCGCAGACAGTTGATTTCTTTCGGCCAGAACAGTGAACGGGAGGTCACCGTATAGTGCTTCTGAGCCGCTTTCAAATTGTATCGTCCCCAAGGCCCTAGATCGAGCAATGATTGCGGATCTTGCTGTGACATCCATTGCAACTATAATAATGTCTCTGGGTGCCCCATCTAGGGCTGCCGCTGCTTTGCGGACTCTAAACGCCGATATCACAGGCGAGTGGTCAGCTCCTCCCTTGAGACCCATTGTGTCAATCAACATATTGATGAAATGCAGCAGTTCCTCTCTTCCAACTTGCTCAGGGACACCCCTGAGTCTTATATTTCTTATTCTATGCCTTAATTCCAGCACAGCCACTGCCCTGCTCAGTTTCTGAACTTGATGGGTAAGGCCTTCTATTTGGCTCTGGGTAGCCAGTATCTGGCCATCTCTAGCCTTGACTCTCTCTTCAGTGGTGTCCAGCCTTTTCTGGATTATCCCAATTTTTTGCTTGGACTTCCTTAAGGTCAGACTTCCACACTTGCCTCAAATCCAGAAGTAGCTTTTTTTTTTTATTTTTTATTCTTTATTTAGGTCGTGCATGAGGATAACATACATGTGTGCAATACCACAACAGTATTCGCACTCAGATCGTAAAACATTGGATTATAAACATGTGGTAGTAGATGCTAGGCACATTTTTTGTTTTATAGAGAAAAGGCTAGGAAAAGCATTCTGGTCTAGGCATGCAAAATTCACATAATGTACTTGAGAGCAACATGCCTAATGGTTAGTAGGGAGCGTGTGGGGTTTTATGCCTTCTGTGGGTACGCTAACCTTTAGGAGTGTACCTATGCTAGTGTTGTGTGCACCTGTAACGTTCCCTGGTAAATTAACACTGCAATAGACTAGGATAACATAAACTAAGATAACAATATAACGAAGTGCAGAGGCCCTACTGGGGATAGACATACAATCGAGTGTTTCATCCTGATGGTGCCACTATCTCAGCGAGTAATGTTGGCGTGTAAGCGCCTTGTAGTGCCATCAGTGTGTCACTTGGAGGGCAGGTTGTGCCTATGTCTGGTATTAAGTATTACACCCGGCTATGGCTGGGTTAGGCTCTAAAGGTATGTTAGGCTATTGTCGGGGGGGGGGGGGGGGAGTGGTGTGGTCGACAGACCTTCCTGCTGAAGGAATGTGGTCAACAAGTAAGTAGTTAACTGTAGCAGCGTAATAAACTTATCGTGTCTGCGGAACTGGTAAATGTAATTAACGAGTAAGGTAGTGAGTCCTTTACATCACGGTTCAGTGTCCAATCTATTTCAGGTAATCACAGCTCCACTCGGTGCGGCCGTTGGTCTGCGCGGGACAAATGGTGTTACTCTTCCGGGGTTCCACTCGTGTGCCGGTTTGTTTGTTCCCCGAATTTCAACTGCTTGTAGAGAGTCCTGAGGGAGACCTAGTGTGGGTAAGAGCACTGTGGCTTCCTGGAGGTCACGTACTTCATGGGTGGTTTCGTTGTGTTGGATTATCAGTTTGCGAGCTTGGTGCCATTTATATTGTAGACCACGCGACAGCAGAAGTGTCGTAAGTGGTTTGAGCGACCTTCTCCATGCCAAAGTGCCCCCCGTGAGATCCGTGTAGAAGGATAGTTCCATGGTTTCAAATTTGTAGGGGGAGCAGTGTCTAGCTGCTGTCATAATAGCAGTTTTAGCTGAGTGTTGCTGGAGTCGCACTATCAGGTCCCGCGGGGCTGCCACTGGTGCCGAGGCCGGCTTTGGGGCTCGGAAGAAGCCGTCTACTATGATTGTTTTTGCCTGCCGTGGTGGCAATAGGGCCACTAGTAGGCGCCGCAGGAGGTGCGGTATTTCAGCCTGTGGTGTAGTCTCCGGGATGCCCCGGACCTTTACGTTATTAGCCCGGCGAGCTTCCTCCAGTGCTGTGAAGCGGCGTTCATATTCCTCGTTTTGTTTCTGCAATCCTTGGACCTCTTGTTGCAGTGAGATGAGCTGGTCCAAGCAGACGTTGGAGGCACTCTCAAGTGCTCCCATCCGGCCTGTCAGGCCGTGAATGTCGTTGCGGAGCGAGGCTACATCTGAATGTATATTTTCTTGAAGATCCGCGAGGAGCGCCTTTAGCACTGCTGTAGTTACCGGTGAGGTATCCGCCGCTTGGGCGGCCGGTGTTGGTCTTTGCACGGGTGGTAAGTCCGCTGTTTCGTCCCCTGAGGAGAGGTCGTCTGATAAATCAGAGTAGGTGTCTGGGTAGGCGACCATCTTGGGCCTAGCGATCTCTCTTGTCTGCTGCAGGAGATCCGCAATATTAGGTCCCTGCCTCGGTTTGTCGGGTTTTATTTTCTTGGACTTGCGCCCCATCTTGTGGTATTGTCCCCCTTGGTCGTCGCAGGGAGCCCAAGGTGGCTTGATTTGTGTGCAAAGGCTTTGTTTGGGCCTGAAAATGCCGGAGCTCACTTGCCATGCGACTGTTCAGCTCGGCTGCTTCCAGAAGTAGCTTTTTTAATATACCCTTTGGTGGAGGAGGAAGAGTCCTCATCTGACTCCAACTCTCTGTGCTCTCCACCACACTCATTTGAGGCTTGAGACTCCTCAAATTCGTGGGACTCCTCTGAGGCCTCAACTTCTCTGTGCCCCGCGGGCACCATCTTGGGAGTTAAGTGCTCCATAGGTCTTTCAAAAGAGAGCCTGATATCAGGCATACCGGAGCCCTCGAGCCGGCGGGATTTTAAATTTTTGCGTCCCATACCTTCAGCTGGGGGATGGAATGCGGTGGTTCCGAGAAAAGAGCCTGTTTCCTCTGCAAATACCGGGTTATTGTCGGAGCTCTGTGAAAACACATCTGGTGCAGTTCGCTATTGTCCACGCCCCTCTGAAGGCAATTTTAAAAGCATTTAATATGTGGATAGGAATATGTAACAATAATATGTTACAGGATAATTCACAAGTAAATCTATGTAAACAGTTTGCACAGTACTCCATTTTACATGCAGGCAGGTGTTTTATAATATACATAGACTAATGATAATGTCTAAGTATGAATTTGGGATTGAACCAAAACTATTCCAGGATATTACTAATTAGACTGTGGCAGAACCACTGCTTATTCATATGTTTTCCCCTTGTATTGTGTGTTTTCCCCTGTATTTCGTGTGCGGTGCCTTGTTCTCCCGTTCGGGAGCGTCCATACGAACAGAAGCCATTCGTCTCCCGAATGGGGACCACTCCAGTGCCCCATTAGAAGGTTCACCCCAATTAATTAAAACGGTAACACCAGTAACAGAAGTTAGAAACCACAAGGGATGTAATTAATGAGTGCTCCCCTGGGTGGCCACCATTTCGTATAGATGAACGCCAACCAGGGGGAGCATTTGTATCCCGAAAGTAGATGCTTCCTTTGCCTGGTGTTTGGACAGGAGCCTCAAAATGGAGACTGGTCAGTATATGTACTTGTGTGGGGGTTCCTTAGGTTGGTGGGGACACTTTTGGGGCACTGGCTACTTTGGCGGACTATCTGTGCCTTGGCTCCCAGGTACAGAGGATCCTGAGATGGAAACCCCTGTTTGTTTGTGTGGAAGACCCCTTGCAAGGGGTTATACATAAAAGCCATATGTGGCAGAATAAAGTGGTGTTGCACTCCCAGAGCTGTGTCTTGTCCAGTTACTGGGGGTAATGGAGGTCTGTTTAATTTGATGGTTCCAGAGTGGCTGAAGGAAGGAATTAGCGGAGGTATCCGGTCAGGTTACCCGCAGTCCACTACATAGACTTTTACACAGAGTTTCAGGGTATGTAGATGTATCAATTTTTGAGATAACTATCTCGAGCAGCTTTACACTAGTGTTTTTCACCCAACCAAAGAAAACTCAAACAAATGGTACACACACATACATTCTGTAAAGTTATGTGCAATAAGTGGAGCACTTTTTGTGACAAAACAATAAAAAAATATAAAAAATCTGTATACAATCCACATCACTGTCTGCCTCTTAAAAATGTAATTTCATCTATGGGTGTATATATACCCATTTACACCCATATATACCTTTGCAACAACCAGCACCGGGCACTACAACAGTCTTCTGTAGATATATGTGTGGTCCTATACAGTAAGCTAAGTTATAGTAATGGTGGTGTAAGTCGATTGAGGTGTACTGGAACCGACGTTCGGGTAGGCCTGTAAAAGAGGGTCTGCCAAGATGAATGGCTTAATAAAGGGAGTGGTGGGTGGGCTGAACCAGGCAGCCTCAGCCTAGAGGAAGGGGTGGGTCTGTGTATTTATAGGCCAGGTAAATCCTCCCACAATTACAGGCTTTGCCTAATGGCTCAGCCTTCTCATTTGTGGTTGAATACAATAAGCCGAGTTATAGTAATGGTGATGTAAGTTGGTTGTGGTGTGCCAGAACTAGACATGTGCAATTTGTTTTGTTCCGAATGTCAATTCGGTCAAATTTCGGGCAATTCAGACATTCGGATACTTCCGAATGTCCAAATAGCTGAATTGCCGAATTTCTGAAGTGTCGAAGTTGGAGAAGTTCCGAAGCACAGAATTGTTGGGGAGGACAATCAGAATAAGGGGGGGGAGCTATTGTCCCCCCCCCACCCCGGCCCCCACCCCTGAGCGGTGGGTTGAGGCCCTAAAGTAGAATAAGGGGGGACCTATTGTCCTGTCCTCTGGCCCCCACCCCTGAGCGGTGGGTAGGTGCCCTAAAGTAAAATAAGGGGGGGGGACCTATTGTCCTGATTGGTTAGCTTGAAATGCAACCAAGCAGAGTGTTCTGTGTCATTTTACACAGCGTGGTAAAGTTCTTTGGGATTTCCCCACGCTGTGTAATTTGACTCATAACAACACTCTGATGAAAGCAACCAATCAGAGAGTTATGAGTTAAATTACACAGCGTGGGGAAATTCAAGCTAACCAATCAGAGTGCTGTGACAGGTAAATGTAGAGGTTTAAACCAACCAGAGTGCTCTGAGCCTAATGGCTGGGCGGGGCAAGACTTTATAAGCCTTCCCCCGCCCTGCGGAACTCAATCTGCGCGGTGCTCTCCATGAGTGAAGATGGATTACTTTTTCAGAGTCAGGGTTTTTTTTTCTGGAGATTTTTTTTGCACTCAGGTTCTTTTTACATTTTTATTTACGGCCCCCACTTGCCGCTCAGGGGTGGGGGCCAGGGGTGCCCCCCCTTATTGGTATTTAGGGCCCCCACCCGTCGCTCTGGGGTGGGGGCCGGGGGAGGACAATAGGTCCCCCCCTATTGGTATTTAGGGACCCCACCCGCCGCTCAGGGGTGGGGGCCGGGGGGAGCACAATTGGTCCCCCCATATTGGTATTTAGGGCCCCCACCCACCGTTCAGGGGTGGGGGCCAGGGGGGAGCACACTAGTTCCCCACCATATTGGTATTTAGGGCCCCCACCTGCCGCTCAGGGGTGGGGGCCGGAGGGGACAATAGGCCCCCCTTATTCTACTTTAGGGCCCCCACTTGCCACTCAGTGCACGTGTGGGGGCTTGGGAGGGGGAGTATTTATAGTGTAAACACAGTATAGCAAGTAGGGGAAGAATTTACTAATACTAAGTAATGTTTACTTAGTATTAGTAAATTTGACTTAAAGACCAATTTAGTTCTTTCAGCCTTTTGGTAGATAGATCCCTAATACCGTGGGAGTTATCTACTAAGCGGCTACAAGAGAACATTTGAAGTCCCGAAGTTCCGAAGTTGCAAAGTGTTGAAGTGCCAAACCGAACCGAACCGAAGTGCCGAAGTCCCGAATTTCCGAATGCCGAACTGAACCGAATATTTTCCCCATGCACATCCCTAGCAAGAACTGAGGTAGGCCTGTAAGAGAGGACAACAAGTTTAACAGTTTATTATCACTAAATAAGTGTTGGCTTTACATAAACAATACTTAAATGCATGGCTCAATTCCCTCTCAGGCTGAGGAATATATATGGCATATGCAGATGACACTACTGTCAGAGCCATTAGATGATGTGTACTGGGATATTACTAGAGGTAGTAGGAGCAGTGCATATTAGACATACCTGAAAATGTTAACGGTTGTATTGGAATAACTTTAAGTGTTGTGAGCTAGTTAAACGTTGAGGTGGCAAAAAATATGTGAACGTCACCTGGGAATCGAATGAGTATTGTTTGATGATTTGATATGCGGAAGTGAGTTTATTGAAAATGGCCAGAGCCCAGCGCATGAACAGGTGGCATTGGCAGGGAGTGTTGCGTATTCCAGCATTTAAATCCTGAAATGTAGGGGTTTGGTAGGTTGTTTTGCCGCCATGGGGAGAGTTCGGAAGAATACGACAATTGTGATCAGGTCACCTCATTGGTTGCTATGTTGTGACATCTTGGTATGGGTATGTAAAAAAAGTAGAGTTTCTGTGATGCTGCCAGACAGATCTCTTCCTAATCAAGCTTATTATTGTTAGTGAGGGGGACTGACCGGTAATAATTCCCATGCTGCTGATCTACTAAAAGAGGGTAGGTTCTGTGTCACTATGGCAAATGTGTCACATACCCAGTTAACTATGAAATTGGCTGTAAAGAGACAGCAACATTTCGACCTAACAATAGGTCTTTGTCAAGCCTGACAAAGACTTCTTGTTAGGTCAAAACGTTGCTGTCTTTTTTGTTTCAATAAAACTGCCTGCGGCTCTAACATCCTGAGTGCCTGGAGATATTTATTCTATTTGCTTTGCTGTTATGGGATTGCTGGTCCTGCTCCGGAGCACCGGGTGGCTGCCTAGGGATTGAGTGCAGTTCCTTCCAACACTTTCCTACCCTTCAGACTTTCTCCCATGCTATTGAACAAGGTGATTGCGATACACCTTTCCTCTCACCCCACCACTTTCCCGCTTGATCCTGTCCCATCCTAACACACATCTTCAACTGCTCTCTCTCTTCTGGTGCTGTCCCTGCTGTCCTTAAAAATGCTACTGTAGTGCCCATCTTAAAAAAAAAAAAAAAAACATTTCTTGAACCATCCCCTTCTTCTAACTATCGTCCCATATCCCTGCTCCCCTTTTCCTCAAACTTTCTGGAAAGACTGGTCTTTACCCGTCTGACTTGTTTCCTTAATTCCAACTCTCTACTTGATCCTCTTCGGTCTGGCTTCCACCCGCTCCACTTTACTGAGACTGGTCCTATTAACGTCACTAACGACCTAATCACAGCTAAATCCAAAGGGCAATACTTCATCTTCTTGACCTCTCTGCTGCCTTTTACACTGTTGACCATGTTCTCCTTCTCCAAACTCTTCAATCACTCGGTCTCTGTGATACTGTCCTCTCTTGGTTTTCCTCCTATCTCTCCCAACACTCATTCAGTGTCTCCTTTTCTAATGATACCTCCTCCCTTTGTCCTGTCTCTGTTGGAGTCCCCCAAGACTCTGTACTTGGTCCCCTTCTATTTTCTCTTTATAATGCCTCTCTTGGCAAACTTATTACCTCATTTGGATTACAATACCACCTGTACGCTGATGACACTCAGAAATACCTCTCCTCCCCGGACCTCTCCCCTGCTGTCCTGCAACCTTGACATTCTTCCTTCTCTGACTAGATGTCCTCTCGCTTTTTGAAACTCGATCTCTCGAAAACTGAACTCCTTGTCTTTCCTCTTCCTAATACTGATACTCCTCCTTCGCTCTCCCTTCAAGTTAGTGGTACCCACTTGCATCCTTGCACGTGTGCTGTGTTGATGTTATATTTGATTCTGGCCTCACATTTGAGCCTCACATCCAGTCTGTTACCAAATTCTGTAGATTCCACCTTTAAAAAGCCCGCATCCATCCCTTTCTTCCGCAAGAGGCTACTAAGGAGCTTGTCCATGCTCCAGTAATCTCTTGCATGGATTATTGTAACTCTCTCCTAATAGGTCTTCCCATAAGTCGTATTGCCCTGTTACAGTCTGTAATAAATGCTGCAGCTAGACTGATTTTCCTTTCCTGTCGCTCCTCTCACACCTCTCCCCTCTGTTAGTCCTTACAATGGCCTCCGCTATCATATAGGAGGCAATTCAAGGAACTAATCCACACCTATAAAGCATTGACCAATTCTAGCCCCTCCTATATCTCTTCACTGATCCGCAGGTATGCCCCTTCTCGGTCTCTCTGCTCTGACCATGACCTTCTGCTCTCCACTGCTCGCACCTGTATGGCCAACTCACGCTTGCATGACTTCTCATGGTTGGCTACTTTCCTTTGGAATAGCCTGCCTATGACCATCAAGCTCCCCCCTAGTTTTCAATCATTGTAAAGACACCATCGATTCGCTCATATTGGAGCACCAACCCAATAATGTCTAGTCCAGTATTCTCCCAAACCATGCCTAGAGCCAGATACGAGTTACTGCTGAGATTTTTACATTTCAGTGACAATACCCTCTGTCACCCTAGAGATCACCCCAATACGATAGGCTTTATAAAATACGCCCACTGCTAGACCATTTTCAGGACAAATTTTCGGATGTTTATACACCCAACAAAATGTATCCATAGATGAATCTCTAATGAAATACAAAGGGAGATTAGGGTTCAGACAATACATCCCGTCAAAGCACTCTAGGTATGGCATAAAACTCTACAAACTGTGAGAGAGCGAAAGTGGATACACATTTGCCTTTCGTGTATATGAGGGGAAAGATGGTCAACTGGACCCTCCTGGCTGTCCTTACTCCCTGGGGACAAGTGGGAAACTTGTATAGGACCTACTAAACCCCTTATTTAATAAAGGTTACCTACCACCTTTATGTGGATAATTTTTATAGTAGTGTCCGTCTGTTTAAAACACTTTATGGTTTACAGACACTGGCCTGCGGCACTGCCAGAAAAAATTCCAAAGACTTTCCAGGAACTCTCATAGATGCAAAATTAAAAAAAGGCGAATGTAAAGCACTTTGCAAAGCTGAAGTGCTTGCACTAAAATTTAGGGACAGGAAGGATGTCAACATGCTAACCACCATCCATGACGAACGCATTTCAGACGTCTCTGTCCGTGGCAGAGTAGAGTCCAAATCGGTTTGCATCAGGGCGTATAATAAGTACATGGGGGGTGTTGATTTGGCTGATCCGCTGATGCAGCCATATCTTATTTTATGAAAAACCAAAGCATGGTATACAAAGGTGACTATCTGATGCAAATAGCAACCCACAACTCATTTTTGCTTTTTTAAAAAAATCATCCAGGGAAAACCACCTTTCTCCAATTTCAGTTGAAAATTATTTCTTTAACAATTTATGGAGATGGACAAGTTCCAACAACGGTGCAAGCTGAGTCCAGACTAGTGATGTACCGAACTGTTCGCTGGCGAATAGTTCCTGGCGAATATAGCGTGTTCGCGTTCGCCACCGCGGGCGAACACATGGGCGGTTCGATCCACCCCCTATTCATCATCATTGAGCAAACTTTGACCCTGTGCCTCTCGGTCAGCAGACACATTCCAGCCAATCAGCAGCACACCCTCCCTAGCAGACCCTCCCACCTCCCTCCCAGCATCCTTTTTAGATTCATTCTGAAGCTGCATGCTTAGTGAGAGGAGGGAAAGGGTAGCTGCTGCTGATTAGATAGGGAAATTGATAGCAAGGCTAGGGTATTCAGTGTCCACTACAGTCCTGAAGGACTCATCTGATCTCTGCTGTAAGGACAGCACCCCAAAAAGCCCTTTTTAGGGCTAGAACATAAGTCTGCTTTTTTTTTCTGTGTAATGTAATTGCAGTTGCCTGCCTGCCTGCCAGCTTCCGTGTCAGGCTGGATGCTGTGCCCATTTGCACAGTCAGTGCCACCACTCATATCTGTTGTCACAATAGCTTAAGCTTTACATTTAAAAAAAAAAAGAATATTTTTTCACTGTAATAGAAGAGCAGTTGCCTGCCAGCTTCTGTGTCAGGCTGGATGATGTGCCCATTTGCACAGTCAGTGCCACCACTCATATCTGTTGTCACAATAGCTTAAGCTTTACATTTAAAAAAAAATCACTGTAATAGAACAGCAGTTAGTTGTCTGCCAGCTTCTGTGTCAGGCTGGATGCTGTGCTCATTTGCACAGTCAGTGTCACCACTCATATCTGTTGTCACAATAGCTTAAGCTTTACATTTAAAAAAAATAAATAAAAAATGTCACTGTAATAGAAGAGCAGTTAGTTGTCTGCAAGCATCTGGGTGTCAGGCCTCCTTCAGCGTGTGCTCTGCAGACCTGTGCCAGCGTACTTTGACAGCTGCCACTCATATCTGGTGTCTCTGTAGCGTGCTTTTACAAAGAAAAAAAGGTTTCCAGTGTAAGCTAATAGCAGCCAGTCAGTGTCCTTCAAGCGGCTGTGTCAGGCCTTCCTTCAGCGTGTGCCCTGCACAACCCTGCCAGCGTACTTTGACAGTTGCCACTCATATCTGGTGTCTCTGTAGCGTGCTTTTACAAAGAAAAAAAGGTTTCCAGTGTAAGCTAATAGCAGCCAGTCAGTGTCCTTCAAGCGGCTCTGTCAGGCCTACAGCCTGTGCTCTGCAGACCTGTGCCAGTGCACATTGCCACTCATATCTGGTGTCTCTGTAGCATGCTTTTACAAAGAAAAAAAGGTTTCCAGTGTAAGCTAATAGCAGCCAGTCAGTGTCCTTCAAGCGGCTGTGTAAGGCCTACAGCCTGTGCTCTGCAGACCTGTGCCAGTGCACATTGCCACTCATATCTGGTGTCTCTGTAGCGTGCTTTTACAAAGAAAAAAAGGTTTCTAGTGTAAGCTAATAGCAGCCAGTCAGTGTCCTTCAAGCGGCTGTGTCAGGCCTTCCTTCAGCGTGTGCCCTGCACAACCCTGCCAGCGTACTTTGACAGTTGCCACTCATATCTGGTGTCTCTGTAGCGTGATTTTACAAAGAAAAATGGTTTCCAGTGTAAGCTAATAGCAGCCAGTCAGTGTCCTTCAAGCGGCTGTGTCAGGCCTACAGCCTGTGCTCTGCAGACCTGTGCCAGTGCACATTGCCACTCATATCTGGTGTCTCTGTAGCGTGTTTTTACAAAGAAAAAAAGGTTTCCAGTGTAAGCTAATCGCAGCCAGTCAGTGTCCTTCAAGCGGCTGTGTCAGGCCTTCCTTCAGCGTGTGCCCTGCAGAACCCTGCCAGCGTACTTTGACAGTTGCCACTCATATCTGGTGTCTCTGTAGCGTGCTTTTAAAAAGAAAAAAAAGGTTTCCAGTGTAAGCTAATAGCAGCCAGTCAGTGTCCTTCAAGTGGCTGTGTCAGGCCTACAGCCTGTGCTCTGCAGACCTGTGCCAGTGCACATTGCCACTCTTATCTGGTGTCTCTGTAGCGTGCTTTTACAAAGAAAAAAAGGTTTCCAGTGTAAGCTAATAGCAGCCAGTCAGTGTCCTTCAAGCGGCTGTGACAGGCCTTCCTTCAGCGTGTGCCCTGCACAACCCTGCCAGCGTACTTTGACAGTTGCCACTCATATCTGGTGTCTCTGTAGCGTGCTTTTACAAAGAAAAAAAGGTTTCCAGTGTAAGCTAATAGCAGCCAGTCAGTGTCCTTCAAGCGGCTGTGTCAGGCCTTCCTTCAGCGTGTGCCCTGCACAACCCTGCCAGCGTACTTTGACTGTTGCCACTCATATCTGGTGTCTCTGTAGCGTGCTTTTACAAAGAAAAAAGGTTTCCAGTGTAAGCTAATAGCAGTCAGTGTCCTTAAAGCGGGTTTTTATTAGTCCTACAGCGTGTGCTGTGCAGAACTGTGCCACTGCACATTGCCACTCATATCTGGTGTCTCTATAGCGTGCATTTAAAACCAAAAAACTTTTTTCACTGTTATAGATTGAATAGCAGTTACTTGTCTTCAAGCGGGTGTGTCAGGCCTACAGCCTGTGCTCTGCAGACCTGTGCCAGTACACATTGCCACTCATATCTGGTGTCTCTATAGCGTGCATTTAAAACCAAAAAACTTTTTTCACTGTTATAGATTGAATAGCAGTTACTTGTCTTCAAGCGGGTGTGTCAGGCCTACAGTGTGTGCTCAGCAGAACTGTTCCAGTGCACATTGCCACTCATATCTGGTGTCTGTATAGCGTGCTTTTACAAAGAAAAAAAGGTTTCCAGTGTAAGCTAATAGCAGTCAGTGTCCTTAAAGCGGGTGTTTATTAGGCCTACAGCGTGTGCTCTGCAGAACTGTTCCAGTGCACATTGCCACTCATATGTGGTGTCTGTATAGCGTGCTTTTACAAAGAAAAAAAGGTTTCCAGTGTAAGCTAATAGCAGTCAGTGTCCTTAAAGCGGGTTTTTATTAGGCCTACAGCGTGTGCTCTGCAGAACTGTGCCAGTGCACATTGCCACTCATATCTGGTGTCTCTACAGCATGCTTTTACAAAGAAAAAAAGGTTTCCAGTGTAAGCTAATAGCAGTCAGTGTCCTTAAAGCGTGTGTGTCAGGCCTACAGCCTGTGCTCTGAAGACCTGTGCCAGTGCACATTGCCACTCATATCTGGTCTCACAGTAGCTTGCACGCATAGTACCACTAATCCCCCAAAAAATGACAGGCAGAGGCAGGCCACCCGACAGGGTCCATCGTGGTCGTGGTGCTGTGATTCCATTTGGCCCTAGAATAATGCCCAGTTTTCAGAGGCCACGTACCCTGAACTTGAAAAGTTCTGAGGACATAGTTGACTGGCTAACACAGGACACCCAATCTTCTACAGCCTCCGCTCGGAACCTTGACGCACCTCGACGCACCTCGTATAAAAAGGCTTAGATTCAGGCACCTCCAGCTTAGCTTCAGGCACCTCTCAAGATACCACTCACCCGCCTGCCGCCACCACCAAAACTAGCACCACAGCCGCATTACTTGGTATGTCAGAGGAGTTATTCACACATCCGTTTGAAGAAATGAGTGATGCGCAACCATTATTGCCAGAGGATGTAGATAACAGGGATATGTCTCAGGCAGGCAGCATTACACACATGGACGTACGGTGTGATGATGATGATGTTGTACCTGCTGCTGCTTCCTTTTCTGAGTTGTCAGATACAAGTGAAGCGGTGGATGATGACGATGCGTCCATGGATGTCACGTGGGTGCCCGCTCGGCAAGAAGAAGAACAGGGCGAAAGTTCAGATGGGGAGACAGAGAGGAGGAGGAGAAGACGAGTTGGAAGCAGGGGGAGGTCATCGCAAGGAGCTAGTGGCACAGTCAGATAGCATGCATCGGCACCCGGGGTCAGCCCGACAGCACGCCAATCAACGCATGCTGTGTCCACCACCAGAATGCCGTCATTGCAGAGCTCAGCAATGTGGAATTTTTGTTGTGTGTCTGCCTCTGACAACAGCGATGCCATTTGCAACCTGTGCCAAAAGAAACTGAGTCGTGGGAAGTCCAACACCCACCTAGGTACAACTGCATTGCGTAGGCACATTATCTCACATCACAAACGCTTATGGGATCAACACATGAGTACAAGCAGCACACAAACTCAAAGCCGCCATCCTCCTCCTGGTCCAGCATCTTCAGCCACGTCAACCACTGCTGTCCTCCTTGCCCCCTCTCAACCATCCGCCACTCCGTCTCCCGCCTTGAGCAGTTCCCGCTCATCTGCCCACAGTCATGTGTCTGTCAAGGACATGTTTGAGCATAAGAAGCCAATGTCACAAAGTCACCCCCTTGCCCAGCATCTGACAGCTGGCTTGTACGAACTATTAGCCCGCCAGCTTTTACCATACAAGCTGGTGGAGTCTGAAGCGTTCAAAAAATTTGTAGCTATTGGGACACCGCAGTGGAAGGTACCCGGCCGAAATTTCTTTTCACAAAAGGCAATCCCCAACCTGTTCTCGATTGTGCAAAAGGAAGTAATGGCATGTCTGGCACACAGTGTTGGGGCAAGGGTCCATCTGACCACTGATACCTGGTCTTCAAAGCATGGTCAGGGCAGGTATATAACCTACACTGCGCATTGGGTAAACCTGCTAACGGCTGACAAGCATGGAATGCGTGGCTCTGCAGAGGAGTTGGTGACACCGCCACGACTTGCAGGCAGTCCTGATGCCACCTCCTCTACTCCTCCTACTCCATCCTCTTCCATAACCTCCTCGGTTGAGTCCTCTTCTGCTGCTGCGTCTTGCTCCACATCAACGGCACCCCCCCAGCTTCCCAGGTACTATTCCACATCCCGGATACGGCAGTGTCACGCCGTCTTGGGTTTGACTTGCTTGAAAGCAGAGAGTCACACCGGACAAGTACTCCTGTCCGCCCTGAACGCACAGGTGGAAAAGTGGCTGACTCCGCAGCAACTGGATATCAGCAAAGTGGTTTGTGACAACGGAACAAATTTGTTAGCGGCATTGAAGTTGGGCAAGTTGACACAAGTTGACAACGCTTTGTGCATAAGTACACAGGCTTACAGGACGTCCTGAAGCAGGCCAGGAAGGTGTGTGGCCATTTCAGGCGTTCCTACACGGCCATGGCTCACTTTGCCGATATCCAGCGGCGAAACAACAAGCCAGTGAGGCGCTTGATTTGCGACAGCCCAACACGTTGGAATTCAACACTCCTAATGTTCGACCGCCTGCTCCAAAAAGCTGTTAATGAATATTTGTATGACCGGGGTGCTAGGACAGCCTCTGGGGAGCTGGGATTTTTTTTGCCACGTTACTGGACGCTCATGCGCAATGCCTGTAGGCTCATGCGTCTTTTTGAGGAGGTGACACCGAAGGCACCATCAGCAACATCATACCATTTGTTTTCTTCCTGGAGTGTGCCCTGCGAAGAGTGCTGGATCAGGCCGTAGATGAGCGTGAAGAGGAAGAGGAAGAGTTGTGGTCACCATCACCACCAGAAACAGCCTTATCAGCATCGCTTGCTGGACCTGTGGCAACGCTGGAAGAGGATTGTGAGGAAGAGGAGTCAGAGGAGGAATGTGGCTTTGAGGAGGAGGAGGAAGACCAACCACAACAGGCATCCCAGGGTGCTCGTTGTCACCTATCTGGTACCCGTGGTGTTGTACGTGGCTGCGGGGAAGAACATGCCTTCATTGACATCAGTGAGGAGGAGGAACGGGAAATGAGTAGCTCGGCATCCAACCTTATGCAAATGGGGTCTTTCATGCTGTCATGCCTGTTGAGGGACCCTAGTATAAAATGATGAAGGAGAACGACCTGTACTGGGTGTCTACGCTACTAGACCCCCGGTATAAGCAGAAAGTGGCGGAAATGTTACCGAATTACAACAAGTCGGAAAGGATGCAGCATTTGCAAAATAAATTAAAAAGTATGCTTTACACAGCGTATAAGGGTGATGTCACAGCACAACGGGAATCTAACAGGGGGAGAGGTGGAAGTCATCCTCCTCCTCCCACGACCACGCCGGCAAGGACAGGACGCTTTATAGACGTGTTGTTGATGGAGGACATGCGGACCTTTTTAAGTCCTACGCATCGCCACAGCCCTTCGGGATCCACCCTCAGAGAGCGACTCGACCGACAGGTAGCAGACTACCTCGCCTTAACTGCAGATATCGACACTCTGAGGAGCGATGAACCCCTTGACTACTGGGTGTGCAGTCTTGACCTGTGGCTTGAGCTATCCCAATTTGCGATAGAACTTCTGGCCTGCCCCGCTTCAAGTGTCCTGTCAGAAAGGACCTTCAGTGCAGCAGGAGGTATTGTCACTGAGAAGAGAAGTCGCCTAGGTCAAAAAAGTCTAGATTACCTCACCTTTATTAAGATGAATGAGGGATGGATCCCGAAGGGACTGACACTGGGTGATACATTCAATTAAAAAAGGCCTGATGAGATGAGCTGCCTTGGGCTAAAAATGGTCCACACGCTGCTGTATTTTAGCTCTGAATTCCGGTTAACTTGCGTGACTTATCCGCCACCAACTAGGGTTCAAGCCGCCATGTTTTAGGGCACTTTCTGCCTGTGAAACAAACATCAATTTTTCTGTCCGCTGCTACAGCAGCAGCTGCAACAATACCAAATTCTTCAGGCATGTGTACATGCCTAATTTTTAGACCCTCTGGTGCTGCACTGTGGCTTTAAAAACCAAACCAAAAAAAAGGCACATAGTGACCCTATGTAGGGGAAACAGTCCCTATTCTGCTCTGTGTCAGTGTGTATCAGGCATTTGACTATCTTTATTCAGATTCCAAAATTACAATTCCAGGGAAAATGTAACAAACATTTACAAGAACATGTTATGCACATCATAGAAACAACGTGAATTCTGCTCTTTGTCAGTGTGTATCAGGGGCTTTGAGGACGGGGAACAGTCTCTATTCTGCTCTTTGTCAGTGTGTATCAGGGGCTTTGAGGACAGGTGTCAATCCATATCTGCCAAGTGACCCTATGTAGGGGGAACAGTCTCTATTCTGCTGTTTGTCAGTGTGTATCTGGTGCTTTGAGGACGGGGAACAGTCTCTATTCTGCTCTGTGTCAGTGTGTATCATGGTCTCTGAGGACGGGGAACAGTCTCAATTCTGCTCTTGCATTTCTATTTCTTCTTTTTCAGATCACTTGTGTGATCTGTCATAAATTGTCATTTGAATGTTAATTTGAACTGTGGGGCACAAGAACTTGAATCTGAACATTTTTATTTTATCAGAGAACTTGTTCGGGATACAGAAAGGAAAAATAAGGAAAGGAATGTATAAGATGTGAATAAGATTGATGTACCTTAACCGCTTACCCTCCCTGTAAGCGGTTAAGGTACATCAATCTTATTCACATCTTATACATTCAAGAGCAAACTGGTTATTCATTCTCGTGGGAGTTTTTCCTCTGCCCTTGTGCCTTCGGTCTAGTACCATGTCAGGGTTGTCTTTCTCTCCTAAATCTGGGTTTGGTCCGGGGTATGGGAAGGGGGAAACCTGGGGACAGGCTACGGTAGGGGAAGAAGAATGGGGGAAATAGACGTCGGAAGCCCCTCATCTCCCTTTGTCTCCTTCTTAGTTAGCACGCTGTGTGCGGTCACCGGGTCTATTCCCTTATCTAACTACTTAACTATGTACAATGTGGGTGTTTGTTCCGTTATGCCCTGTAGATTGTTTAACCTCAGCTTGGTATACCTCAATGTTGGCTGTTGTACCATAGTGTTTGGAGTCGTTGTCTCTATATGTTATTGTTCTAACACGACCCCCTCCTCCTCCTTCCTCAGATACGCCTCCCATATGTTCCTGGCTTCCACTATGTGGTGTGGGGGGTGTAGCCGCTGGCAGGTTTTTGTTTCATATGCTAAGTTTAGGGAGATCTGTTGGAGAAGGCTAGATCTCTCCGGTGGCTGTTGTTGTTTTCACCCTCTGGCTATTAATAAGTTGGCAGCAATCAAAATATGATATGTAAGGTCGGCATGTGCTTTTGGGAATGGGTCAATCGAGATGAAGAGTAGGGCATTTTCTGGTCTCAGGTTCCAGGTCCCAGGTCCCATCTTATTTGGTGCTTCAACTACATTAGTTCTGATGCCAACCAACATTCTAGGTTACTGAGCCTGTACATCGGTCATTAAACCGGATCCCTAATATCAAGTGTCCATTGAGTTAACCATCAGTCCTGGAATGTACATGACTTCATTTCTGCACACCATGTCTACAACAATCCATGCTTGCAACATTGTTTGGAGAGTCTCTGGTTCTGCCCATGATTGGTTGTCTCTCTAATATTATCCATGGCCCTTGTTCTGTCCAACTCTATGGTTCTGCTCGTGGCCATGGTACCACTAGTGTGAGATGGGGGAAAACTCTAGGTCTCAACCCACTCCAAGTGCTGTTATTTATTTTAATTTTTTTTGGTGAGGCTTTACAGGACAGAGTGCTTCTCCACGGGACATGTTAACTCACGGGCAGCTGGCTCATCAAGGAACCAGAGCAGCTTTCCATGTACAGGTAAGACACGTGCAGCCGGTAAGGGTTCAGGCTCTTCTTCCTGGAGGATACGCTGCAAGACACAAGCATTGTAAGTCTACTTAGAGTTGGTGGATAAAGCAAATACAAAGAACAGCATTCATTGATCAATGCAGACACCTTATATCTTTGTTTAAGCTGCTGATCCCAAAGAGCCAGTCATTTCCAACTTCCTACTGGATTATATTCAAAGACTAAATGACTGAGTATTTGTGTTAATTTCTATTTACAAGGGGTTCTCTATACCATCTGTTCTGGATAAATGTTTGTAATTTGTAGAGCAGTGAGAAATTTGTTACAAGTTTTTAGAAATGGACAATAAATGAAAGAAAGTACATAGAGGCAGGTTTGTTAAGTAGCAACTTTGTGTTGTTCAGGGTTACTTAAAGGACCACTATAATGCCAGGAAAACATACTAGTTTTCCTGGCACTATAGTGCCCTGAGGGTGCCCCCATCCTCAGGGACCCCCTCCCGCCGGGCTCTGTCTCTATCTTTCTCCTTTTCCTGCCTTGTGCACCAGATTCTTTTTTGTATGGCATGATATAGGTGTAGTATTCTGCTAAAATTCTAAAAAAAAAAAAGAAAATCACTTTCTTGCCTTGCTGCACTTTTAGCACCCCTTCATTGTATAACCATTTCTTTACTCTTAACATAATGTGTTACCTATTGCCTTACTCTTTCAGCAAAAAAAAAAAAAAAAATTAAAGGTTGCTAGGCCTAGACCCACTGGCTTACACCAAATTATGTTGAGCTGGAGCAGCTACATATGGATCGAAATCTGTCTCGTCACTGTTGAACCAACCAAACTTCAATCCATCTGGTCAGCTCAACATGCCAGTCTTGACCTGCAGACCGGGAACATCCCAAATAAACTTCCGTTTGGGAGAGCCTCTGCTAGCACTACACAGCCAGCCCACTGAGCCCAGTACTACTCCAGTCAGTCCTGACTCCTACCTTTTTTTTTCACCGGCTGTCCCGGACCCGATCACTGCAGTCAGCAGGCTAGGTTTTCTCCTCCAGGTCCTCCTAGGTTTTCCTCCTGCAGCGTCTGTCACCACTGGCTCCCTCTCTCCTCTCTGGCCTGTGTCACCTGCCGCCGCTGCCAGCTTCTTCTTGCTGCTGCCTTGGCTGGTCTGGTGTGGTTCTCTCCCGTGCTCAGCGCTGCGCTGGGCGGCCGCTGCACTGTCCCTCCCCCAGATAGTCCCTCGCTCTCTCTTCGCACCCACCGCACCGCACGCCCGGCACCCCCTCCCCCTCCACAGTGGGCGGCGACCCGGCGGCTCGGATCGGATTCGCAAAGCCAGCACTGCAGAGAGAGTGAGTGAGCCAGGCAGGGGCAGAGAGCTGCGAGTGCGAGCGCCCCCCACCAGATGTTGCGCCCAGTGCGGCCGGCCCCCCCTGAACCCCCCACGCTACACCTCTGCACTGATAGGAGACGCGAAAGGTATTAAACTGATCAGAACAATACTAAACACACCACTCCTATCTGGTGGCACATTAGATTGCCTGCGCAGTGCCCCAAATTTGAAGTAAGAGGACTGATCAAGCATCTTCTTCCATTTCCCTGTTACAAAAATCGCTGCCATATCCATATAAGTTGTACATGATGTCCAGGATAGTTTTCCAGGGACAAATGTTGTAGCCTGTTGAACGAGGTGACCTTGCTCGGGTCCCAGGTGTGCGGTTCCTAAAATCGCTGCCATATACACGTCCACTGATAGGAGACGCGAAAGGTATTAAACTGATCAGAACAATGCTAAACACACCAGTCCTATCTGGTGGCACATTTTTATTAAGTAGCCGTGGAAACAATGCCGTTGGGCACGCAGGCCCGCAACAATAGGATTCAAGTAAAGTGTGAAGACTGTAAAGAGTTGTACAGGCATAACATTCAATAAGAAAAACAGTGTCATGTTCAATAACAATGTTACAGTTACAATTTACAATTTATAACCACATGTAAATTTCAGGTGCATTTTCGTTCTCCAGATGAAGTGATGGTGGTATGGTACGAGTGATGTGACGGCCAAGCCTTGTTGTCTAAGGTTAGGCTCATGTGGTTAATGTATGTGTATTGGTTAATGTATGTGGTTAATGTATGTGGTGTTCACAGGTTCATGTACCCCATGATGAGCAGGGGCCGCTGTTTTAACGTTAACTGCATAGGTTTGTCAGGGTGTGTGCTGTCATAATCGTTTCCAGTGTAAAAGAGTTACTTATGGTAGTGATGTGTATATGTAGTACAGAGCCCCAAAGTTTGGGGAGAACATGTCTTGGGGTCGCGGACTCGTAATGGGGCTCGGTTGTATGAACACATCGTGTAAGTAATATATATCTCAGTGAAAATCGTAAGCAGGAGTCATGAATTACTCTGTCAAGGACAGTTTGCGGTCAGTGTTGTGCATCATTAGGGACTGTGATCTTCAGGGGGAGGGCTGTGGTGCCATACCCCGTTAGATGTCCGCATGTAGCCTGTCCAGGCCTTCAACAGCGAGGTCCTCATGGGCAACTCTATATGTACGATGCCCCCGAGTTTGTTGCTCTACAGGTTTACATTAGTGTCGGTTGTCATTGATGAGTGTGCGAGGGTGTCACAGCGTATCGTGTCACGGCGCGACTCCAAGGGATATCCATACAAATTGTACATAATGTCCAGGATAGTTTTCCAGGGACAAATGTTGTCACCTGTTGAACGAGGTGACCTTGCTCGGGTCCCAGGTGTCCGGTTCCTAAAATGGCTTTTATGGCCCCCACCCACTGTGCAGGGGTGGGGACCAGTGGGGGGAGGACAGTAGCCCCCCCCCCAGTGTGTATCAGGGTCCCTGAGGACAGGTGTCAATCCATATCTGCCAAGTGACCCTATGTAGGGGGAACAGTCCCTATTCTGCTCTGTGTCAGTGTGTTTCAGGGATCCTTAGGATAGGTGTCAATCCATATCTGCCAAGTGACCCTATGTAGGGGGAACAGTCTCTATTCTGCTCTTTGTCAGTGTGTATCATGGTCTCTGAGGACGGGAACAGTCTCTAGTCTGCTCTGTGTCAGTGTGTATCAGGGGCTTTGAGGACCGGTGTCAATCCATACCTGCCAAGTGACCCTAGGTAAGGGGAACAGTCCCTATTCTGCTCTGTGTCAGTGTGTATCAGGGTCTCTGAGGACAGGTGTCAATCCATATGTCAAGGTGTCAATATGTCAGGTGTCAATCCATATCCATTGTGATTTAGGAATGTTAGGTGATTTCTGCCCTTTATGGATTAAAACCAGACTCTGCATCAACTATGTAATTTTCCATGGGAGTTTTGCCATGGATCCCCCTCCGGCATGCCACAGTCCAGGTGTTAGTCCCCTTGAAACAACTTTTCCATCACTTTTGTGGCCAGAAAGAGTCCCTGTGGGTTTTAAAATCCGCCTGCCCATTGAAGTCAATGGAGGTTCGCCCGGTTCGCCCGGTTCGCCGGTTCGCAAACGTTTGCGGAAGTTCCTGTTCGCCGTTCGCGAATTAAAATTTCGGGTTTGCGACATCACTAGTGTCTGAGTGCGGTGTGTGTCTGGGGTTGTTGTGTGTGTTTGGGTGCTGTGTGTGTCTGAGGGTGCTGTGTGTGTCTGGGTGCTGTGTGTCTGGGGGTGTTGTGTGTGTCTGGGGGTGCTGTGTGTGTCTGAGGGTGCTGTGTGTGTTTGGGTGCTGTGTGTGTCTGAGGGTGCTGTGTGTGTCTGAGGGTGCTGTGTGTGTCTGGGTGCTGTGTGTGTCTGGGTGCTGTGTGTGTTTGGGTGCTGTGTGTATTTGGGTGCTGTGTGTGTTTGGGTGCTATGTGTTTCTGGGTGCTGTGTGTGTCAGGGTGCTGTGTGTGTATTGGGTGCTGTGTGTGTCTGGGGGTGCTGTGTGTGTGAGTGTGAATGTATTTTTTATTTAAATTTAAATATTTTTTTATTAATAATAAAAAAAAGTTATACCCCCCCCCCCCCTTCTTACCTTTAGCCTGCAGGCTAGAGTTCACTCTTGCGAGATCTGAGCATCTCCGTGGTAACCGCGGAAACGCTCAGAATCCTGCGAGAGGACCCGGCGGAGCTGCTGGCTAGAGCTCCGCCAGTCCTCTCTCCTGCCTCCCTCCCTCACACCCCAGCTGGTGGCCGCCTGTAACTGCCTGTGGGCCGGTGAGGGAGATCTTTGATCTTCCCACCGGCCCATGGAGGCACACAGCTGACTATGACTATATAGCAACATGAGGTTACGAAACAAAAACTGTAAAAAATTGCACAATCTCCTTTTCTTGTGCTTTATTTATATCCACAAAATACACAAAGTTCGATATTTTCTTTGAATTATTTCAACATTTTTTAACCCATAATGGCTAGGCTATTTTCTATTTTCCAATAATGCTGCTCCAGATTTGAGAAAATCATGTGCAAATTTATCATTAAGACTGCAAGAGAGGTTCTCTGCCTAATTGTGAAAGGAGCAAAAATAATTTTCATCTGCCTAAGAGATTTAAAACAAATCTTGGAAATGAAAGAAGCATTTTTATTGGCAGTCTGCCGAGTATCTTCAGCCAACCATTCCCAATTTGCCTGGACAGAGCCCACTACTGCTATCTACTACTCACCATTAATAATTAAACAGAAAGACCCATTATTAGCTGTCAGTGTAACGGGCAGAGTGATAATTAAATAGTTCTTGCATGTCCAGCACCACTGAGGAATGCAACAAGATGATGCTGATATAATTAATAATTATAATGCTTAGCATATATTAAAAACAAAAAAAAACACAAATGTTCAAAAAGTAGCAGCCCATCTTGGCAGTTTAAACAGAGGAAAACCTAATGTTTGCTGCTTTTTTTCATCTATGTCACTACATTTTAAATTGTATATCATCTTCCCACCAATACATTCAGTGAGCATTGAAATCACTGTTTAGTGAATGAGTGAGTGCGCAGGATCTAGTATGTTGTATAAATTGGCCCCAGCATTACCCTATAATGTGTGCATGTTCAGGTGAGTGCAGCACTTTTGTTTATACACTGAACAAATTTATAAATGCAACGTTTTTGGTTTTGCCCCCATTTTTCATGAGCTGAACTCAAAGAGCTTGACTTTTTCTTTGTACACAAAAGGCCTATTTAATCCATCCACCTCACAGGTGTGGCATTTCAAGATGCTGATTAGACAGCATGATTATTGCAAAGGTGTGCCTTAGGCTAGCCACAATAAATGGCCACTCTAAAATGTGCAGTTTTTTCACACAGCACAATTTCACAGATCTTGCAAGTTTTTAGGGAGTGTGCAATTGGCATGCTGACTGTAGGAATGCCCATCAGATCTGTTGCCTGTGAATTGAATGTTCATTTCTCTTTCAGAGAATGTGGTAGTACATCCAACCGGCTCACAACCGCATACCACGTGTAACCACAACAGCCCAGGACCTCCACATACAGCATCTTCACCTCCAAGATCCACCCGGACAGCTGCTGCAACAATCGGTTTGCATAACCAAAGAATTCCTGCACAAATTGTCAGAAACTATCTCAGGGAGGCTCATCTGCATGCTCGTCGTCCTCATCGTGGTCTTGACCTGACTGCAATTCGTCATCGTAACCGATTTGAGTGGGCAAGTGCTCACATTCGATGGTGTCTGGCACTTTGGAGAGGTGTTCTCTTCATGAATAAATCCTGGTTTTAACTGTACAGGGCAGGTGGTAGACAGCGTGTATGGCGTCGTGTGGGTGAGCGCTTTGCTGATGTCAATGTTGTGGATCGAGTTGCCCATGGTGGCGGTGGGGTTATGGTATGAGCAGGCATATGTTATGGACAACGAACACAGGTGCATTTTAGTAATGGCATTTTGAATGCACAGAGATACAGTGACCAGATCCTGAGGCCCATTTTTGTGCCATTCATCCATGACCATAACCTCATGTTGCAGCATCTGTACATAATTCCTGGAAGCTGAAAACATCCCAGTTCTTGCATGGCCAGCATACTCACTGGACATGCCACCCATTGAGCATGTTTGGGATGCTCTGGATCGGCATATGCGACAGTGTTCCAGGTCCTGCCAATAACCAGCAACTTTGCACAGTCATTGAAGAGGAGTGGACCAACATTCCACCGGCCACAATCATCAACCTGAAAAATTCTATGCGAAGGAGATGTGTTGCACTGTGTGAGGCAAATGGTCACATGAGACACTGACTGGTTATCGTACCCCCTCTGACCCCCCCGGTAAACCCCAATACAGTAAAACTGCACATTGTAGAGTGGTCTTTTATTTTATGCTGTCTAATCAGCATCTTGATATGCCACACTGATACCGGAGAACAGGGCCGGCCTTAGGCATTTAGACGCCCTGTGCGAAAAATCTTCACAGCGCCCCCCCCCCACCCCGTCATCCATGTATGCTGTAATGTTTGTGTTGTCTGTGTATGTGATAGTAGGTATGATGACTGTGTGTGATATGTATGCTATGTGTGATATTTGTAATGCGTGTATTAACAGTGTGTGATATGCGTGTATTAGTTGTATGTGACACACACACACACACACAGAGTCAGACGGCCATACACACACACACAGGAAGACATCCACACACACACACAGGCAGACAGTCATACACACACACACACACACAGAGTCAGACGGCCATACACACACACATGAAGACATCCACACACACACACAGGCAGACAGTCATACACACACACACACACACACACACACAGAGTCAGACGGCCATACACACACACAGGAAGACATCCACACACACACACACACACACACAGGCAGACAGTCATACACACACACACACACACACACACACAGAGTCAGACGGCCATACACACACACACACACACAGGAAGACATCCACACACACACACACACACACACAGGCAGACAGTCATACACACACACAGACACACAAAGGCAGACAGTCTCACACACACACACAGACACACAAAGGCAGACAGTCAGTCATACACACAGACACAGACAGTAATACACACAGACACACACAGAGGCAGACAGTAATACACACAGACACACACAGTCATACACACAGACACACACAGAGTCAGACAGTCATACACACAAACACGCAGACAGCCATACACACAGAGGCAGACAGCCATACACACAGAGGCAGTCATACACACAGAAGCAGTCATACACACAGACACACACACAGAGGCAGACAGTAATACACACAGACACACAGTGGCAGACAGTAATACACACAGACACACAGTGGCAGACAGTCATATATACACACACACACACACACACAGGCAGACAGTCTCACACACACAGACACACACAGGCAGACAGTCAGTCATACACACAGACACAGGCAGTAATACACACAGACACACACAGAGGCAGACAGTAATACACACAGACACACACAGTCATACACACAGACACACACAGAGGCAGATAGTCATACACACAGACACACACAGAGGCAGACAGTCATACACACAGGCAGACAGTCATACACACAGGCAGACAGTCACACACACACACACAGGCAGACAGTCACACACACACACACACAGTCATACACACACAGACAGTAATACACACAGGCAGAGAGTCACACTCACCTGACAATCCCACAGTTACCTGTGGAGTTCATTGTGGAGGCAGTGCAGCTCCTGGTGACTGTTTGGTGGGGAAGCAGGGACTCCTTCCTGCTTCCCCTGCAGCAGTTTTCCGGCGCTTTTAGCTCCGCCCCCGCCGCACGGTAAGCTCCGCCCCCGCTGCAAATTTAAAAAAAAAAAAAAAAAAAACATTTTTTTTTTTTTTTTTAAATCGGCTGTGCGGCCGCACGGCGCCCCCTGCTACATGGCGCCCTGTGCGGCCGCACAGCTCGCACACCCCTAAGGCCGGCCCTGCCGGAGAGATGGACACAGGTTTCTTCAGGAAGGAAGAGATTCTTTATTCAATTTACCGAACGGGACTCAGAGGGACTAATGTCACCAAAATACAACAAGATCTGAGCCCCGGACAATAGTGTAGGCTCCTTATATAGGCATGTAACTCCTCCCATAATAAGCTCCACCCACACATACTCTTACCCAATCAATCGAACAAGAACTAACTTCCTGTTTGACCGCATGGCTTGCCTAGCACAATGGAGGAGGGGCATACTACATCCGGTATTCTCGCACATGCTCCGTACACTACTGATCGTATCTTTGCCACGTGCAACCAACCGACCGATACACCAGTATATGCACGTACACATGCCACGTGGTAATCTCGGCCTACTAAATTTATTTTTACCGAGATTCCACCACATTCCCCCCTTTGATGCCTCTGATATTTTCACAATTCCGGAGGCATCACTTAACCATAGTTTTGCATATACCTCAGGTTGCCATGAACCAGACCAGACTTTGCGATTAATGATATTAATCCCTCAACATTCCTCTTCCTGCACTGGTTCTCCCTGATTTAGAGCCTCATATCTAAATATGGCCATTATCTGTGCAGCAGCCTTTCTCTCTGCTATATTTTCTATAATGCCCTGCACAGACCTAACTACCAAAGGAACAATACATGGCAGAAGAAGACACAGCATTAAGATTAGCATGACTCCACCTACCAATGCCTTAAGTCCTCCAAACTGCTCATACCAATTACCAAACCAACTACTTGGATTATACCCTTTCCATACCTGAGTAGGCACATGCGCTAGTTTAACCATATAGCTAGTAAGCTCTGCTATTGCTTGCCCTTCATCATCTTTTTGAAGACAGCAATTGCTTAGGTTAAACTTCCCACATACACCTCCCTCTACTGCCAATAGGTAATCCAAAGCTAATCTATTTTGGTAAACGGCTGTCCTCATCCTAGTATTATGCTTCGCTAGGAGATTGAGCGCTTGTGATGTCTCATTGGTAATTATCTCAACCACTGCCTGTAACCTTATAATACGGTTGAGCATATATATTGGGGTTCTATAACCAAAAGTACCATCCTCTGCCCATGTAGCTGGCCCATAATAATCTATAATACGCTGGGGAGGCCATTCATTATCTTCCCAGGTACCTATCTCTAGGGGGCCCCTTTTCTTCCTATGATTCACATCATATACTTTAACTCCCAAAGTCTCTCCTGTTTCAATAGGCAACAAGAAGAAGGATGGTTTGAGCATACCTAACACACATGCCCCTTCCCAGTCCTGTGGTAACTCCGAATAGGCTTTCTTACCACAGATCCAATACAAATTTGCCGGGGCTTTCCAACTAGATGTGATAGATAGATCAAACCACACGTCCTTTAAATTGGCATAACTTGCAAACGGGTTAGGTGGTTCTGAGACATTTGAAGCCGACCACCAGGTTGTATTCTTTGTATTATCATCATAAGCTTTTTGCCCTAGACAAGTTAATTCTCCTACAGATGTATTAAACATTATTCCTTTCCTTGCTATGCAAACATAACCTATAATGGAGGTCTTTAATCGCCACTCAGATTTACCTCTAAAACTCATTTGAGAAGATATTATTTGTTCAATTGTCTCAGAACCAGAATACATTACCTCCTTTGCTTCCCAGGGCCATTGGTCTCCCATGTTAGTACCTCCACACACATAGCAGTTGGTCACATTAAGACTACCAGCAATACTCTCAGCTAGATCAATAAACAGGGTTTTAGCATTATGAGGGAACTTATTTTCTACACTCATCTCTTCATAAAAAGAATGGAAAACCTGATGAGTTTGGGATGCTACGGTATCGGTCTCTATCCCTATAAATAATATTGTCCCAGGATCCAAACCCGTCCCATATATCTGAAACCCAAATAAGTTTCCGAACCTATCTATAAATTGTTCAGGATTATTAATAAGTATATGGACTGGGTTACACTCCATAGACTTACAATATGGTTTGGTAGGCAACTTAGTAACAATCATATCCCTATCTACTGTCTGTCCCCAAGTTGCCCACCCCACACAAGACCAATATGGACAATAATTATAATCCCTATCTGGGCATTTTGGATTTACGTACTTGTTTTTACTACTGGGACAAATATACTTATCATTAGACCCATATGTTCTCTCCCACTTAAGATCCCCGCATACATTCCACGGTTTTCTACCACTTGATATTGCCTTACATGCATCAAATAGCAGAACACCCGAAGAATGTATGGTTTCTAATACTGTTTTATTTATTAGGGTCCCCTGTGGGTCTCCATTCCGGAGGGTCAACCAAATTGTACGGGGTTGATACTCTGGATTGAAGCACTTAGGTTCTCCAACTCCTAAATGGCATACACTATACTCTATACCTAAGTATCTACACCTAGATACATATCCTTTACACTCATATTGTGAATGCCAAATAAGGGTCTGGGAAATATGATTACCTGTTATAGTAGTCTTAATGCAAACCTCACAGCTAGGTGTGTCGGTACCTCTACCTTCCTGAATAATTAAAATCACAAAAATATACATTATCAAAAGCACTTCTTTCGACGTTTTCATCCTCAGTCTTCGTCCGTGTGATGGCACCTCAGCTTCCAGGAGGTAAGGGCTGCAAGGAATGGAATTCTGCTCTTCCCTTCACAGAGGTCCCTTCGAGACACCCTGGCTATGACAAGTGGGTAAGTGCTCAGGCTTTATTATGGCCGTCAAAAACACTCACTTGCTGATCTCTTTAAACACACTTGAAATCCCGATATCTCCTCGTCACTCCGACTGAGTCGTGCGCTTTAACCGGATCTTGCAGGGATTCTCTGGACCTGTTGTAGCTTGCCAAGAATCTACTGCTGCTGGTTTAACCCTGGAGTGATGAATCAACTGAGTCACTTCGGCCACCTTTATAGCTGTAGGGGTAGACAAAAGAACAACATAAGGACCCCTCCACTTAGGCCCTAACGGTACACTGTTCCACTCTTTACTCCATACTTGATCTCCTGGATGATAACTATGAACAGGGGGATAAATATTCACGGGTAATCTATCTTGTACCCATTTCTGTACCTCCTCCATAGTTTTACCCAACTCTACAACCTGCTGCCGGGTAATTCCTTCTCCCAACTGACTTAAATCCCCCCTTAAGTTACCAAGTACAGGAGGTGGACGCCCATACATAATTTCAAAAGGTGAGAGACCCATCCTTCTGGTAGGTGTACTACGAATGCGCAACAGAGCTATTGGCAAAAGAACATTCCACTTGAGTTGGGTTTCTTGACACATCTTTGCCAATTGGTTCTTAATAGTTCTGTTCATCCTTTCTACTTTACCAGAGTTCTGAGGTCTATATGCTGTATGAAGCTTCCACTTAATACCAAGCATATGAGTCAGTTGTTGTAGGCACTGGTGAACAAAGGCTGGACCATTATCCCATCCTATAGAGCATGGTAGTCCATATCGGGGTATTATTTCTCGCAACAGGAATCGTACAACTTCTCCTGCTTTCTCTGTACGAGTAGGACATGCTTCTACCCAACCTGAATAGGTACACACCACTACTAGTAGGTAGCGATGTCCACCGGATTTAGGCATTACAGTATAGTCTATTTGAAGATCAGACATAGGGAGTCCCCCCATATACTGGACTCCCGGTGGTTTCACTGGTCCTTGCCTTGCATTATTCTTGGCACATATCACACTTCTTCGTACAATGGCTTGAGTCAAGTTGGACAATCTTGGTATATAGAAATGTTTCCTGAGAGATTCTTCCATACTATCTCTTCCAGAATGTGTCCCGTTGTGATAGTTCTGGACAATTTCTACAGCTAGTGATGCTGGAATAACTATTCTTCCATCTTCTAACTGATACCATTTGTTCTCCAGGTATTTCCCAGTTTCAGTCTTTAACCATTCTTCTTCTTGAGCTGTATAAACTGGAGTCCATTGAGACAGTGGAGTCGGTATAAGAGCAGCTATATGTTCCACATACTCCTGTCTTCCTGATTCAGCGGCACGCTTAGCTGCATTATCTGCCATCCGATTTCCTTTGGTTACATCACCATCTCCTTTCAGATGCGCTCGACAATGTATGATACCAACTTCTTTCGGTTCCCACACGGCTTCCAGTAGTTGTAATATCTCAGCTGCGTACTTGATTTCTTTACCCTCTGAATTCAATAATCCTCTTTCTTTATAAAAAGCTCCGTGAGCATGAGTGGTTAAAAACGCATACTTGGAGTCCGTGTAGATGTTCACTCTTAAACCTTCAGCCAATTGTAACGCTCGTGTGAGTGCAATTAGTTCTGCCTTCTGTGCCGATGTTCCATTTGACAATGGCCGGGCTTCTATCACCTTGTCTATGGTTGTTACTGCATATCCTGCATAGCGAATCCCTTCTTTCACATAACTACTGCCGTCCGTATAGTACTGGACATCAGGGTTCTGGATGGGAAAGTCACGAAGATCTGGTCTACTTGAAAATACTTCATCCATCACCTCCAGGCAATCATGTTGACTCTCAGTAGGTTGTGGCAAAAGGGTAGCTGGATTTAAGGTGTTAACAGTCTCTAAATGCACTCTTGGGTTTTCGCCCAACATAGCTTGATACTTAGTCATGCGGCTGTTCCTAACCAATGATTGCCTTTATAGTCTAGCAACGTTTTTACTGCGTGCGGGACTCGCACATAGAGTTCTTGACCCAGAGTGAGTTTATCAGCTTCGGCTACCAGCAGGGCAGCGGCAGCTACGGCTCTTAGACAAGGTGGAAGACCACTGGCCACTGCATCCAGTTGTTTGGACATATATGCAACAGGTCGTTGCCATAATCCCAAGTACTGTGTCAATACTCCCACAGCCATTCTTCTTTGCTCGTGTACATATAAGTAGAATGGGCGTGTATGATCAGGTAGACCTAATGCTGGGGCACTCATCAATGCCTTCTTCACATCTTCAAATGCCTTTTGCTGTTCAGGGGTCCACAGGAAGGGATCATCTTCTGTACCTTTTATAGCTGCATAAAGAGGTTTTGCCAATATCGCATAACCATATCGCATAATCCATATCCTACAGAAGCCTGCTGCACCCAAGAATTCCCGCACTTGTCTTCTATTCTTGGGTATTGGTATTTGGCATACAGCTTCTTTTCTCTCTGGCCACATTATTCTTTGACCTTCAGAGATATGGAATCCCAGATACTTGACAGTTGGCTGACACAACTGCGCTTTCTTCCTGGACACCTTGTATCCTGCCTTCCAGAGAATGTGTAGTAAATCATGTGTTGCTTGCTGACAAATTTCTCTAGTAACTGCCGCTATCAACAAATCATCTACGTATTGCAATAGTACACACTCTCCTGGGATGGACTTGAAATCCAGTAAGTCTTGACTTAAAGCTGATCCAAATAGGGTAGGTGAATTTTTAAACCCTTGGGGCAGTCTTCTCCAAGTCATCTGGCATTTCGAGCCCGTTACAGCATTTTCCCATTGGAATGCGAAGATACACTGGCTTTCCGCAGCAATTCGAAGGCAAAAGAAGGCATCTTTGAGATCTAAGACAGTAAAATAGGTAGCCCCGCCCGGAATTAAAGCAAGCAGGTTATATGGATTGGGCACAATTGGGTGTATACTTACGACCGCATCATTGACTGCTCTCAAGTCCTGCACAGGGCGATACTCATCTGTACCGGGCTTTTGAACAGGCAACAATGGGGTGTTCCAGGGGGAAGTACAGAATTTTAGGATACCATACCGTATGAACTTATCCAAATATGATTGTATGTTCTTCTTGGCCTTTTGTGGGATGTGGTATTGTCTTAAGCTCACTGGATAAACCCCAAGTTTCAGTTCGATTCGAATTGGTGGAATATTGCGAGCAAGTCCTGGTGGGTTGTTCTCTGCCCACACTCCTGGTATATTGAACAAGGATTCATCACTCTTAGGGTTTTGGCTAGTCAACACTGTATAAAGTCGCCACTCTTCTTCCTTTGGTACAAATAGTGTCATTATACCTGAAGGTCCATTGAACTTTAAAGATGTTGTTCTATTAGGTAGAAACGTTATCTGCGCTTGTAATTTCGACAACAAATAACGTCCTAGCAGTTGGACTGGACATTCAGGCATATAAAGGAATTGATGTTTCACTATGTGGCCTCCCAATATACAGAGTCGACTTTTAAGAACCGGTTTAGCAGCACTCCTTCCAGTTGCTCCTATTACGGTGATAGTTCTTCCAGATGGAGGAGCAACTAGGTCAGTCACCACTGAATGTTCAGCACCAGTATCGATCATGAATGCACTCCTTTTTCCCCCTATTGCTACATCGACCATAGGCTCCGCTCGGCCAAGGGGGATGGAGCCCGGTCGGTATCAATAGTCCTCCATGACTGTGTCAGCCAACCCTACAAAGTCCCTATCTTCTCTATCGCGGGGTCTCTGCGCTGCTGGATAGTACCTGTCTCCACTAACACTTCCTCTATTGTTACCACTATTCCCTCCAGGACCTCCTCTACCTCTTGCTCTGCCTCTATAATTACCATATCCTGCCCTAGGTCTCTCTCTCTCATACTGTTCCCTTTGTGGACACTCACTTCTCCAATGCCCTTCTTCCCTACAGTACGCGCATTGATTCCTATTCCATTTACTCTCGCCTTTATCCATTCCCCTATACACTTCCTTTTCCCTTCTATCTACGCCTGTGATCGCTACCGCTAGCATATCTGCCTTTCTACGCATCTTGCGCTCTTCCTCCTTCTTTGTCTCAGTTTCCCTATTCATATATACCTTGTTTGCTACCTCCATTAGTTGGGTTATGGACATCCCTACAAACCCTTCTAACTTTTGTAGCTTGCGCTTTATATCTCCATAGGCTTGGCTGACAAAGGCAGAGTTAACCATCCGGGAATTCTCAGGAGCCTCCGGATTAAAGGGGGTATACAAACGGTATGCCTCCAATAATCGGTCATAAAAGACACTGGGCGATTCATCACATTTCTGTAATACCTCAGCCGTCTTAGACATGTTAATCGCCTTCTTTCCTCCAGCTTTCATGCCAGCAATAATAGCGTCTCTGTAAGCTTTTAAATGGACCATGTCTGCTCCATCGACATTCCAATTTGGATCGGTATTTGGATAATGGGCTGCGGCTCATGCTGCTGGGTTGGCCTGATTTTGTGTACGGGCCTCTTCTTCCAGCGCTTTAATTGCCGCTTGATTTATCCTAGTCCTTTCCTCATTATTAAACAATGTCATTAATAATTGCTGGCAATCAGCCCAAGTGGGATTGTGTGTCTGGACTATTGAGGTAAACAAATCCGTCATGGCTTGAGGCTTTTCAGTGTAAGAGGAGTTATGGGTCTTCCAATTAAAGAGATCGGTGGTTGTGAAAGGGACATAGACGTAGACTGGATCAGCATATTGTATCTGGCCGTCATTGTTAATGTGTGTCGGGCCAGGAGTCAATCGAAGAGGCATTTGATAATGTCGGGGTTGGAGGGTACCGGTCAGTTGTCGGGTTAGTATGGGGCTTCGTAGAGATGCGTCCGTTAGGGGTTCCGGTCAAGGGGTAGTAAGAGAAGGGGATGGGGAAGCTTTACTAAGGGGAAGGTTGGTGAGTAGAATATTCCAGGCCGGGCTAGGAAGAGCCTGACCGGAAACTAGATATGGCGCCAAATTTGGGTATGTGGAGTTAACGGAGGTTGGTACCGGAAGGGGAGGGTTTGAAACAAGGGGGCTGGCTCTGAGCTAGAGGAGGGAGTAGGTGGGGACAACGGGGCAAGGGGAGGAGCGTTTCCAACAGCACCTCCTCTTCCTCTTCCGGTGGGGGAGGAGTAAGGGGGCGGCATGGGGATCTCAGACTCAGGGGACGTGTCCAAAATGGGCGTGATTACGGTCTTAGTGGACATACTCGGATCCATTTTGGCGAGTCATTTACGGCCGGCCTCCAACAATCAATATATGGAAACTGGCCGTAAAGTTCAGGCCTACTTGATACAGCCACGTGTACACGCTGTACCAGATTAGGATCCAAACTGCCACGTGGTGGCCATGCGGCAACCAAAGTACCGTATATACTCGAGTATAAGCCGACCCGAATATAAGCCGAGGCCCCTAATTTTACCCCAAAAAACTGGGAAAACTTATTGACTCGAGTATAAGACTAGGGTGAGAAATGCAGCAGCTACTGGTAAATTTCTAAATAAAATTAGATCCTAAAAAAAATATATTAATTGAATATTTATTTACAGTGTGTGTATAATGAATGCAGTGTGTGTGTATGAGTGCAGTGTGTGTGTATGAGTGCAGCGTGTGTGTATGAGTGCAGCGTGTGTGTATGAGTGCAGCGTGTGTGTATGAGTGCAGCGTGTGTGTATGAGTGCAGCGTGTGTGTATGAATGCAGTGTGTGTGTGTGTATGAGTGCAGTGTGTGTGTATGAGTGCAGTGTGTGTATGAGTGCAGTGTGTGTATGAGTGCAGTGTGTGTATGAGTGCAGTGTGTGTGTATGAGTGCAGTGTGTATGAGTGCAGTGTGTGTGTGTATGAGTGCAGTGTGTGTATGAGTGCAGTGTGTATGAGTGCAGTGTGTGTATGAGTGCAGTGTGTGTATGAATGCAGTGTGTGTGTGTGTGTGTGTGTGTGTGTGTGTGTGTGTTGCAGAGCCTTTGTGGGGGGTGGGCAATGTTTTTTTGAATTATTATTTATTATTTTTTAATTTAATTTAATTATTATTATTTTAGTATTATTATTTATTAATTTTTTATTTAATTTAATTATTATTATTTTAGTATTATTATTTATTATTTAATTATTATTATTATTTTTTTATTATTATTAATTATTTTTTTTTCGTCCCCCCTCCCTGCTTGATACATAGCAGGGAGGGGGGCTCCTTCCCTGGTGGTCCAGCATTGGCAGTTCAATGGGGGGAGAGGGGGGCTGGCAGAGCTGTACTTACCTTTCCTGCAGCTCCTGTCAGCTCTCTCCTCCTCCGCGCCGTCCGTGCAGCTCCCTCTGTCAGCTCCCAGTGTAAGTCTCGCGAGAGCCGCGGCTCTCGCGAGACTTACACTGGGAGCTGACCGAGGTGCTGAACGGACGGCGCGGAGGAGGAGAGAGCTGACAGGAGCTGCAGGAAAGGTAAGTTACAGCTCTGCCAGCCCCCCTCTCCCCCAGTCTGTATTATGGCAATGCAAATTGCCATAATACAGACTATTGACTCGAGTATAAGCCGAGTTGGGGTTTTTAGCACAAAAAATGTGCTAAAAAACTCGGCTTATACTCGAGTATATACGGTAGGCCATTCCCTACTACATAAAGTAGTCAAGCGTGCTGGAGACATCTTTACCCCAAAATCACATACAGTATATCCCTTTTTAAAGTTTTTAATCATACATCCTAAGGGATCCAAAATCGTCGAATCCGACGCGCCCATACTTAACAATGGAGCGTCGTCTCCAACAGAAACTAAACACACACTCTTCCAACGGTCACACCCGTTCCCTCGGCAACAGCACCACGTGGTACAGTTACTAAGCGAAACGCACACAACAAAACACTCAGGGAATTCCCGTACACACAGCTGTTACACCAGTCACTAAGTAACTAATACTGTGCCCTTTGGCGAAACTATACAGTCACCCACGCTATAATTCCCTATATCTGAATTACCCGTCTATAACATATCCCAGTAACATCGTCTTTACAAACAGTAGTTATAGTACGGTTAGCATTGGTTAGAGTATAATTTAAAGTCACAGTTCAATTAGTAGTGGTTATGGTGTTACACATACGCCAAATATTAGTACTTATTTACAGTGTCAGTAATTATACATGGTTATGGTACCGTGCGCTATAATACAATTACACACTATTCACACACTCGCTAGACGGCAGAGCTCACGCTATCTAGCAAGATATACATGCTACTACAACAATCTTTAGCACATTTACAATTCCCAACTAATCTATTGGCCAGTACCTTGATGGACTACCTAAAACTATCTACATACGTTTTGGTTAGCCACACTGCCCAAGAACCACATATAGCGAACTAGAGGGCGGAATTTACAACAGTACCCTCCTAGTCTATCTACTCTATCAATAGTCTAGTGGGTTCCAAGTTTACACGCCTTCCCACTTAGCCAAGATAGGTTGAGATCTAGCGAACCGAATTTACACAGGCGCCGCTTAGTCTCCCGGTCCCTCCGACCTAGCGAACAAAACATACACCCTAGAACGCTAGTCTAGACAAGACACCGGTGTCCGGCTAGGGCTATTTACACCAGAACCCCGCCTGACTCCAAACCAAAATTAAACGGGCTGACTACAGGGCATTTAATTGAGCGGTGCACCTTCGCTCCTTCCCTCCACTGGAGGGGGCAGATTCCAAATAACCCCTTATGGGCCTACTGCACAATCGGTATCCAATACCCCTAGTGGGTCTGCCGTCTAAAACAGCGGTCGTCTTACCTCCTCGTTCCTGAACCTGAGTTCACACTCAACGACGGGGACACCCCAGCACTTACTACGTAGAGGCCGATGATCTCCTGGACAACAGACCAGTGGCGTCGAGACGAAGGGAGGTCCACGCAGAAGTTCAGGGGTGCAGCCGTAGAGAACGTGGGCAAAGATAGACCGTCTCATGCCTCTGCTTCTCAGCTACCGTTGAACGATGAACTTCCCGGCCAATGCACCAAATGATACCGGAGAAACTGACGGAAGCCAAGCACAGAGTGATGGACACAGGTTTCTTCAGGAAGGAAGAGATTCTTTATTCGATTCACCGAACGGGACTCAGAGGGACTAATGTCACCAAAATACAACAAGATCTGAGCCCCGGACAATAGTGTAGGCTCCTTATATAGGCATGTAACTCCTCCCATAATAAGCTCCACCCACACATACTCTTACCTAATCAATCGAACAAGAACTAACTTCCTGTTTGACCGCATGGCTTGCCCAGCACAATGGAGGAGGGGAATACTACATCCGGTATTCTCGCACATGCTCCGTACACTACTGATCGTATCTTTGCCACGTGCAACCAACCGACCGATACACCAGTATATGCACGTACACATGCCACGTGGTAATCTCGGCCTACTAAATTTATTTTTACCGAGATTCCACCACAACACCTGTGAGGTGGATGGATTATCCAGTATCATCCAGTATATATCCAGTATCATCATCTCTTATGAGATTAACCACTCACTTGGGAAAAAATTCCATCTGAGGCTCTCTGCAGTACAAGGCCAAACAGGGACCTGAGATGAGGCACCTGTAACAGGGAGTGGTGCAGCACCCCATTTAAGCATGTTTAGGTGAGTGCATCTCATAAGAGCAGACATTAGACTGTGAGAGTAGGACCTGCCAAAGATGGGGTACATTGACGTTGTGGCAGGCTTATGCAATGTATGATCATATAATGTAACTAAATCCCCATTTTTTTGCCTAGATTAGGTGTTTTTAAAAAAACTTTTACAAACTAATAATCTGTCAACATTGAAGTTGCTGTTTAGTAGATAGGAGAGTGCGCTGGATCTTGTGTATTGTTTATTGTATAATATGGCCCCCAGCAGCACCCCATTTAAGCATGTTTAGGTGAGTGCAACCATCCCCCCATGTTTCCTATATATATAAATATATATACACACACACACAAAACTCAATGCAGATGTGCGCTCCAAGTATGTAAAATAAATTCATGAATGCGTGTGCCCAGTGCTCAGTAATAGCTTTTCTAACATATAAACATCAATTATTCATACTTTGATAGAGAGGCCTGTGATTGGGCACATTTTCTAGCTCACAGCGCATGCTGTGGAGGGGGAGTGGGGAGGATTGGAGAGCTATCTTTTCCTTGCAGGTGCACTGACAACAGATGCACAATATACATAAAGTTGATATTAGACAGCCAAAATCTGAGTTCTGGGCTTCCTAAGTCATGTGTGATGGGATGAAACCAGCCCCCAGCACACAATTACTAAAAAAAACTCAGTATGTGTAGTGTTTCAGACTACTCAAAATCACTGAAGAGGTTATGGTGGTTGGAGTATGTACATCAGTATGTACTCTTCATGACTCCTGATCACCAGCATGCCCATATGCTCCATGTAGAGAAGCCCCTTATGCAGAACCTACTGTGAAGACGTGTGTTACTGAGAACACAAGCTAAACTTTTTGTTGGATGCACAATTATTGCCATAGAATCTGTACTTGACAAAACCACCAATTTTGCATTACAGCTGCTTGTTGTTTGGGATTAGTCTCTACCAAGCTTGTGATAAGTCTCTCCCAACTAGCACATCCAGAACCAGGATAATCTTGACCAAATTACACTCTGTGGCTGGATGGGTATTATTAATTGGAGAGCAGTTCTCAACTCTTTCTAACATTGAGGTTTGACCTTTGCTTGAGCTTTTCTAAAACATCCAACGGCTTTGGCTGTTTTTAAGGTCATTATTCTACTGGGAAGGGGACTTCTGCATCCACAATAACTTTAATCCTGTCCAATTTCTCAGTTCCTAATAATGAAAAAGCCCCAAAATGTTATGAATAGAGATGTCGCGAACATAAAAATTTTCGTTCACGAATGGCGACGCGAATTTCCGCAAATGTTCGCGAACGGGCGAACCGGGCGAATCGCCATAGACTTCAATAGGCAGGCGAATTTTAAAACCCACAGGGACTCTTTCTGCCCACAATAGTGATGGAAAAGTTGTTTCAAGGGGACTAACACCTGGATTGTGGCATGCCGGAGGGGGATCCATGGCAAAACTCCCATGGAAAATTACATAGTTGATGCAGAGTCTTGTTTTAATCCATAAAGGGCATAAATCACCTAACATTCCTAAATTGTTTGGAATAACGTGCTTTAAAACATCAGGTATGATGTTGTATCGATCAGGTAGTGTAAGGGTTACGCCCGCTTCACAGTGACAGACCAAACTCCCCGTTTAACGCACCGCAAACAACCGCAAACAGTCCATTTGCACAACCGCAAACTCCCCATTTGCACAAGGTTGGATACCAAGCTAGCCATGTCCCGTTTCTTGTCCTCACTGATGTCATTGAAGGTCTCTTCCTCCACCCAACCACGTACAACACCAAGGGTCCCCGAAAGGTGACAACAAGCCCCCTGGGACGCCTGCTGTGTTTGGTCTTCCACCTCCTCAAAGCCACCTTCCTCCTCTGACTCCTCTTCTTCAGACTCCTCTCTCTGCGTTGCCTCTCTCTGCATTATTATAAGGTGTGTTAAGTAGTACTATTCCTATCAGTTTAATCCCTGTTACGTCCCCTATCAGGGGACGTGTATATGGCATCGATTTTAGGAACCGGGAGATGGAAAAAGATGCTTGGTCGATCCTCCTACTTCGAATTTGGGGCACTGCGCGTGCAATCCAATGTGCCACTAGATAGGAGTGGTGTGATAAGTAGTACTATTCTTATCAGTTTAATCCCTGTTACGTCCCTTTTTAGGGGACGTGTATATGACATCGATTTTAGGAACCAGGAGATGGAAAAAGTTGCTTGGTTGGTCCTCCTACTTCAAATTTGGGGCACTGCGTGTGCAATCTAATGTGCCACCAGATAGGAGTGTTGTGTTAAGTAGTACTATTCTTATCAGTTTAATCCCTGTTATGTCCCCCTCATCAGGCCTTTTTTAGTCGAATGTATCGCCCACTGTCAGTCCCTTCGGGATCCATCCCTCATTCATCTTAATAAAAGTGAGGTAATCTAGACTTTTTTGACCTAAGCGACTTCTCTTCTCAGTGACAATACCTCCTGCTGCACTGAAGGTCCTTTCTGACAGGACACTTGAAGCGGGGCAGGCCAGAAGTTCGATCGCAAATTGGGATAGCTCAGGCCACAGGTCAAGCCTGCACACCCAGTAGTCAAGGGGTTCATCGCTCCTCAGAGTGTCGATATCTGCATTTAAGGCGAGGTAGTCTGCTACCTGTCGGTCGAGTCGTTCTCTGAATGTGGACCCAGAAGGGCTGTGGCGATGCGTAGGACTTAAAAAGCTCTGCATGTCCTCCATCAACAACACGTCTGTAAAGCGTCCTGTCCTTGCTGGTGTGGTCATGGGAGGAGGAGGATTACTTTCACCTCTTCCCCTGTTAGATTCCCGTTGTGCTGTGACATCACCCTTATACACTGTGTAAAGCATACTTTTTAATTTATTTTGGAACTGATGCATCCTTTCCGACTTGCGGTAATTCGGTAACATTTCAGGCACTTTCTGCTTATACCGGTGGTCTAGTAGCGTGGACACCCAGTACAGGTCGTTCTCCTTCAGCCTTTTTATACGAGGGTCCCTCAACAGGCACGACAGCATGAAAGACCCCATTTGCACAAGGTTGGATGCTGAGCTACTCATGTCCCGTTCCTCATCCTCAATGATCTCACTGAAGGTATGTTCTTCCCCCCAGCCACGTACCATATAGGTGACAATGAGCACCCTGGGATGCCTGTGGTGGTTGGTCTTTCTCCTCCTCCTCAAAGCCACATTCCTCCTCTGACTCCTCTTCCTCACAATCCTCTTCCGGCGTTGCCGCAGGTCCAGCAAGCGATGCTGATAAGGCTGTTTCTGGTGGTGATGGTGAACACAACTCTTCCTCTTCCTCTTCACGCTCATCTACGACCAGCACTCTTCGCAGGGCTCCAGGAAGAAAACAAATGGTATGATGTCGTTGATGGTGCCTTCGGTGCGACTGACTAGGTTTGTCACCTCCTCAAAAGGACGCATGAGCCTAGAGGCATTGCGCATGAGCGTCCAGTAACGTGGCAAACAAATTCCCAGCTCTGCAGAGGCTGTCCTAGCACCCCTGTTATACAAATATTCATTAACAGCTTTTTCTTGTTGAAGCAGGCGGTCGAACATTAGGAGTGTTGAATTCCAACGTGTCGGGCTGTCGCAAATCAAGCGCCTCACTGGCATGTTGTTTAGCCGCTGGATATCTGAAAAGTGCGCCATGGCCATGTAGGAATGCCTGAAATGGCCACACACCTTCCTGGCCTGCTTCAGGACGTCCTGTAAGCCTTGGTACTTATGCACAAAGTGTTGTACGATCAGAATTCACACATGTGCAATGCACGGCACATGTGTCAACTTGCCCAAATTCAATGCCGCCAAAAAATTTCTTCCGTTGTCACAAACCACTTTGCCGATCTCCAGTTGGTGCGGAGTCAGCCACTGATCCACCTGTGCGTTCAGGGCAGACAGGAGTGCTGGTCCGGTGTGACTCTCTGCTTTCAGGCAAGTCAACCCCAAGATGGCGTGACACTGCCATATCCGGGATGTGGAATAGTACCTGGGGAGCTGGGGGGTGCCGTTGATGTGGAGCAAGACGCAGCAGCAGAAGAGGACTCAGCTGAGGAGGTTATGGAAGAGGATGGAGTAGGAGGAGTAGAGGAGTTGGCAGCAGGCCTGCCTGCAAGTCGTGGCGGTGTCACCAACTCCTCTGCAGAGCCACGCATTCCATGATTGGCAGCCGTCAGCAGGTTTACCCAATGCGCAGTGTAGGTGATATACCTGCCCTGACATGCTTTGCAGACCAAGTATCAGTGGTCAGATGGACCCTTGCCCCAACACTGTGTGCCAGACATGCCATTACTTCCTTTTGCACAATCGAGTACAGGTTGGGGATTGCCTTTTGTGCAAAGAAATTTCGGCCGGGTACCTTCCACTGCGGTGTCCCAATAGCTACAAATTTTTGGAATGCCTTAGACTCCACCAGCTTGTTGTCAGAGGCAGACACACAAAAAAAATGCCACACTGCTGAGCTCTGCATGCTGTCTGACTGTGTCACTAGCTCCTTGCGACGACCTCCCCCTGCTTCCAACTCGTCTCCTCCTCCTCTCTGCCTCCCCATCTGAACTTTGTGTGTGAATAACTCATCTGACAGATCAAGTGAAGCGGCTGTGGTGCTAGTGTTGGTGGTGGCGGCAGGCGGGCGATTGGTAACTTGAGAGGTGCCCGAAGCAAAGCTGGAGGAGGATGGTGCGTCAAGGTTCCGAGCGGAAGCTGTAGAAGATTGGGTGTCCTGTGTTAGCCAGTCAACTATGTCCTCAGAACTTTTCGAGTTCAGGGTACGTGGCCTCTGAACACTGGGCATTATTCTAGGGCCAAAGGAAATCACAGCACCACGACCACGACGGCCCCTGTGGGGTGGCCTGCCTCTGCCTGTCATTTTTTTCTTCGATTAGTTGTACTATGTGGGCAAGCTACTGTGACAACAGATATGAGTGGCACTGTGCACTGGCAGAAGTTGGCAGAGTAGACGCTGTAGGCCTGACACACACGCTTGCAGACAACTAACTGCTATTCAATCTATTACAGTCAAAAAAAAATTATTTTTTAAATGTACACTACTGTTACACCAGATATGGGTTGCACTTTTGTGACACTGTGCCCTGGCAGGTCCTGAAATGCACACGTGTGAAGGAAACTGACTGCTATTATATTACATCCAAAAAAAATTTTTTTTTTTTAAATGCAAGCTATTGTGACGCCAGATATGAGTGGTGGCACTGGGCAAGTGGGCACAGTATACGCTGTGAGCCTGACACACACGCTGGCAGGCAGGCAACTGCAATTAGATTACACAGGAAAAAAAAGCAGACTGATGTTCTAGCCCTAAAAAGGGCTTTTTGGGGTGCTGTCCTTACAGCAGAGATCAGATGAGTCATTCAGGACTGTAGTGGACACTGAATACACTAGCCTAGCTATTGATTTCCCTATTAAATCAGCAGCAGCTACACTGTCCCTCCTCTCACTAAGAATGCAGCTTCCGAATTAATCTAAATTGTATGCTGTCCAGGAGGTGGGAGGGTCTGGGAGGGAGGGTCTGCTGCTGATTGGCTGGAATGTGTCTGCTGACTGTGAGGTACAGGGTCAAAGTTTACTCAATGATGACGAATAGGGGGCGGACCGAACATCGCATATGTTCGCCCGCAGTGGCGAACGCGAACAAGCTATGTTCGCCAGGAACTATTCACCAGCGAACTATTCGGGACATCTCTAGTCATGAACCCACTTGCATGTTTCACAATAGCACAGTGTAGTTGGGGAGGTGAACCTATATTTTTTTAAGCTTTGTGGATATGGTTGTCCACATCTTTGTTGTGGATCTTACTGGTTGTTTCTCTGCCCTCATTACTTTATTACTACGTTTTAATGGAAATCCTTCTCTACTCATAGTTTTGCCATATTGTCTTTTTTTTAACGATGAACACCTTCATTGCACACTTCTGTGAAAAGTTTGTTACATCAGAGTTTATTAAGGCACTTTAAAGCAATAGGTGTGAATATTTATACATCCAACACATTTCTGGTTTTATTTTGTTTGCCTGTAAGTCACAAAAATATTTAGCACCTTCAAAGATTAATTTTGTTACATAAATCAGATGTTAAAAATCTAAATAAAATCAATATCAATTACAGGTCGTAATACGAGAAAATATGGAAACACACAATACTTGTGCAAGAAAAATGTCTCTTCAATCTGTTTTATTAACAGGACCAGGAGCACTGTGTTTTTCTTGTTTCAACAAAGGAATCTGGTTTCACTGGGATAAGGAACAATAAAACTCAACACTAGAGGATTAAAAAATAATACTTGATATATAGAATCCTGGTTTCTTCTGTTTCATGCTATAGAGAACCTCATGAGTACATTCATCCATCATACTGGGGTCATATTTGCAGGCTAGAGGTCGTATGCTGCTGTGAATCTTGTTTTCATGGCACACATTGGGCCTTTTGTTAAATATAAAAATGGTGCAACATTTGAATGGAGCAAGATATTTGATGCATCATGTTTTTCAAATATTGATTGTTTTATAAAATATTTTTTGCAGGAAGGATACATTGAGATTTCTTTAGTTTTCAACTTTGTCCTGGGCATATGCCAGCAGTTTATTTATTTGTCAATTAATGCTTTGGCTTGATAATGCTGTCATAGGGTCAACATTCCAGAAAAAAAATTGTTATAACCATCACCACATCTCATTCCTATTGAGCAGCTAGAGAGGACATGGAATAAGCGATTATTCTTATTAACATGGGCATTTACATGAAATAACATCCCTGCTGAACACTATCAATACCCCTTCTGCAAATTGTGGCTATTCTGCATGTAAAATTGCGTACAATTAAATGTCAATATAGGCTTTCCTAATGCATTCTACATTCAGTGACTGTATTTATGCAATACATAAAAAATACACAATATACTTTGTGTTGTCTGTCTCACATGTTTTTCCTTGTTTCATATGGGCTTTTTATAGCTAATAGTCATCACACGTGAGACCACTGATATCAACTGATCTATAACATCTTCCATTTTTCTTTATTTCCATTTTTTCATCAAAATGTTCTGAAAAGTGATGGTAAAATCGCATCATTATTTTGATTGTATATATAAAGGAGATCTAAGTGTTTTTTTCATAGTATATTCTGCTAGCTTTTGCAGAAATTTCCATTTCAGTAGAATGACAAATTTAGAGTGACAAAAAAGAGAAGTGAAACAGAACACCTTTCTGTCGGAAAAAGTGGCTGAAAGAGTGAAAGTGCTTAGCAAAAAAATTCCCTATATTCATGATTGACTGCTAGGATGCAAAAGAAGCAACATATGAAAAAACTGATATAAAAGTGTTGGCTACTGAGCACCATGAGTTTTTGGAAACCAAGTATTTCATCAAAATGGCTGCTAAAGGAGGTTCAACATTATCATATTTCCACTAACTTGTAGAAGAGCTGTCACTATCGTGTGTTGTCAAATGAGCCTAAAACCAGCTTACTTGACCCTCTTTGCCATATTCTTTTAGAAGATTCCAGGTGTTCGCCGTTGTGCAGTGTTGTTCACCAAAGTATAAATGTCAGGAATTAAAAGTAAATTAAACATTTTAGGTTAAACTTAGCCTGATTAAAAAAAGCAGAATTTGAAAATGTTTCCAGTTTGACTATTTTGGCTTACAATTTTAAATTCACTTGGAATTTACTTTTGAGTTTATACTATTATTTCCCAAACGGCATATGTTTATATGTATGTAAAAAAAAAAATCTGCCTGTCTGTCCGTTCGTCCATCTGTCCGTCTGTCTGCCTATCTATTTATCCACATATATGCACACACAAGGACGTACATACATAAAAATATTATTTTTCTGTGCAGATGCATAGCTTAAACATGAGCAGGTTGCTATCGAGCTGTTCACCTAAAGGAGGATTAGCTGGTAAAACAGAGCTCATTGCTCATGCTAATCCCTGTTCCCCTTCTCTCTTTTCCTTTGGGCTTACTGTTAATAAATCTCCCTTCTTAGCAGTCAAAATCTATTGTAGGAAGTTTATTATTCATGAGCCTGATGAGTGACAGGCTTTGAGGCGACACTCTCAGACTGAGGACAGGTGGCCCAAGTTTAAATGACAAGGTTAATCAGCTTCCAGCACTTTTCTTGCTCTAGCACACTAATGATTTATGTTGACAATATTACACATGGCCCATCAGAGACACAGTCTTGTGATCCTGGAGCTCTTCCTACCTGACCTGGTCTGCTCTACTAATGAGGGCATGAGAGCTGCTCTCTGTGCTGCAAATGGCACAGAAGGGTGTTAGAAAGGTTTAATTCCTCTAATGCCAGGGAAAGGACATCAGCAAATTGTAATCGTAAAAAAGACTGCATGGTACAAGCTGTACATATCTATTTATGCTTTTCACAGAAGCAGGAAAGAGGCATTTTACAGAGAGAGGCACATTTTGCATTATGCATAAATGAAAGTCTCCAGAGCAGTCAGAGTGCAGCAATACTTCCACAAAAACTGTTCGCTAAAATGAAAATGTTAAAGAACAGTTGTATTGGCAATAGTAAACTGGTTACATCCATATGAGGCAAATAAGGAAACGACTTAGAAGTACACAGAAACACAGAGGCTAACAAGGCATTTGCCTTGGGCGCCATTTTCCAGGGGGCGGCAAAAAACGCCGCCCCCAAATGCCCAGGCAAATACCTTGTTAGCCTTGCGGCTAACTGACAATCCGGGCGGACTGCTGGTCGGGCGGGCGGCGCTGTCGAGGAAGCACTTCCCCTGAGCTCTCTGCTCAGCTCCCTCGTGCGCCGCCTGCAGAGTGATACCAGGAGCCGGAATATGACGTAAATCAAAGACGAAGATAATATAAAAGGGAAAAAAATGAATATGGGGAAAGTAGTTAAAGAAGGAAAAAAGGAAATAGACGAGTCCTAGGTTATCTACATTTTATTAGAAAAACTATTTTTTTTACCTACTGCAAAATTCTTTCTCCATGGCACAAAGAACAGTACTTCAAATTGTGTAGTTGCCTCATTGGTTCCTCCAACTAACAACAAAGGAGAGAATTTTGAAACACATTCTTTAACTATTACTTAATCTTCTGTGTTTTAAAACAGGCAAAAGGGCACATACAGGACTGAAACTAAGAAAAATTTATGTACACATGTATAATATTGCCGCCTAACCAAGGTAGCATTAACTTATGGATAATAGTAAGTAATCATAAGGGAGGCCAAAATTAAATGCAAAAGTAAATATTTATTGAAAATGAGAAACGGACTAGAGAATTGAATACCCAATCTGCGGATACAAGGTGGAGAAATATTAGCTTTTGTGGCCTCGAAATAGAGATAAAATGAGAAAAATGAGTGCTTATCCTTGATGGCAGAAGAACCTGTAAAACCTTGTATACCATGGCAGTAGCATTGACCATCCATTTACAAGATCCCCAAGGGATGAAAAATTGGCCAGACTTAATCCAGTGAGAAGTCTGCTAAGTCGACAGATAATGGATAAGGTTTTTGTCTTTGGTCAAGGTCAGATCAAGAAAACATGAGAAAATGAGTACCTCTTACATAATATGTCTTTAGGAGCTTTCTTTCAAATTGGGCTCTTGCATCTAGTAAGGACTAAAAGAACAAGTGGTAACTCATGGTAAATCCAAAGGCGAGAGTGATCAGAAAAAGACTGATCTTCACTAATTCCCTCAAAACCTTATCAACATAGCATATTGTATGTGCTCCATCAGAGATGAATACTGTACTTTAATCCCCTAAGGATGGAGGCAATTGTACAAGTTCTGACCAAAAACAAAACCTTGCATTTGAGCTATATGCAGGGATGGCATTTGCCTTGGGTGGCAATTTCCAGGGGGCGGCAAAAAACACCTCCCCCAAATGCCCAGGCAAATACCTTGTTTGCCTCGTTTTATGGGAGCCCAAGAGCTGGCCGGCTGGCCACCTTTGGGCTCCCCTGGGGCAAGCGGGCAGTGGTTTCCTGGGCTGGCGAGGGAGCACTTTCCCCTGAGCTCTCTGCTCAGCTCCCTCACGCGACCCGCAATGATGCCGGGAGCCGGTATATGACATCATATTCCAGCTCCCGGCATCACTCTTCAGAGCGCGAGGGAGCTGAGCAGAGAGCTTAGGGGAAAGTGCTTTCTCGATGCCCACCCAGGAAACCACTGCCTGCCTGCCTGCCTGCCTGCCTGCACGTCCAGCCGCCTCCCTGCCCAGCAGTCACACTGGACCCCAGGTGAGAAATCCACCAAGCTATCCCAAAAGTAGGGAGGCTGGGTGGATTTAAATTTAAAAAAAAATAATAATAAATATAATTGTGAGTGTGGGGAAATTTGTGTGTCAGTGAATGTGAGTGAATGAGTGTGTGTTAGTGAATGTGAGTATCGCTGAATGTGTGTGTGTGAGTGAATATGTGTGTCAGTGAATGTGAGTGAATGTGAGTATCAGTGAATGTGTATGTCTGTGAATGTGAGTGTGTGTCAGTGAATGTCAGTGAGTCTGTGTGTTTCCGTGAGTGTGTCTGTCAGTGAGTGTGTGTGTTTTAGTGAATGTGTGTGTTTTAGTGAATGTGTGTATCTGTCAGTGAGTGTGTGTCTCAGTGAATGTGTGTGTAAGTGAATTTGTGTGTTTCCGTGAGTGTGTGTCTGTCAGTCAGTGCGTGCGTCTGCAGTCAGTGTGTGTGTCTGTTAGTGAGAGTGTGCGTCTGTCAGTCAGTGAGTGCGTTTGTTAATGAGAGTGTGCGTCTCTCAGTGAGTCTGTCAGTGAGTGTGTCCAATTAAGTATATGTCTGTCTATCAGTGTGTCAAATCAGTGAGTGTGTGTATGTCATTGTTTATCAGTGTATATGAGAGTGTGTGTCTGTCAATGAGTGTGTGCATCTATCAGTGAGTGAGCGTCTGTCAGTCAAAGTGCGGCCTTGACAGGAAGGGGTGAGGAAAATGTAATCCGGGGGCTTAGGGCAGCACAAAACCACTATATGTCTGTTCAACTGTAATTCTCTTTCATATTAAGTGCATATACACTTATTATATATCATTTTATTAAAGAGAAATAGGGCTTTCATTTCACATTAATACTTATATAGTAACATCCCCTAGATGTTGGGCAAAAGTAACATTCCCAGGACGTACTTGGAAACTAGAGTAATATGAATGTTCCTTTCCTGGTTAAATACTTTGTTATTATTATTATTATTATTATTACATATTTTTAATTCTATATTTTTGTCACTCAGCATGTTATGTAAAAGAAAAAAAATACATTGTGTGGACAGTTGTTCTTGAGAATCACATATAGCTTTACAGGCATAGTTATCAACTTGTGTACAGCAGCATGCGGAGTGATTTTTTTTTTTAACAAGTTAATTAACAGGTTTACAACATTTGGGTAAGCCCCATTGGGCGCGTTAGTAATGTATGTCTAGGAGCGGTGTGTCTCGTTTTGGCATGAGTGCTCCATGGGGTGGCCCCCTCCAGTGATTTGTGTAGGTGGGTATATTAGCATTATTGTGGAAGGTGAGGGGGGAAAAGGTAAGTTGGAGCCCGTGCCGGTTGCATATGCGTGCATCGCCGTGCGTGTATATTTGCACTAGGCTGTAGGTGTACATAGATTTAAAAATTGAGTGTCCCCTAACTGGGTCTGGTATTGCCGATGTGTAAGCCATGACAGTAAGGGAGTTCATCCCTGGCCAGAGTGCCGAGGTGTGTGGGGGTGCGTGCGTGTGGCAGTTTTTTTTTTTAAATGCAAGCTATTGTGACACCAGATATGAGTGGTGGCACTGGGCAAGTGGGCACAGTATACGCTATGAGTCAGACACACGCTAGCAGGCAGGCAACTGCAATTAGATCACACAGAAAAAAAAAGCAGACTGATGTTCTAGCCCTAAAAAAGGCTTTTTGGGGTGCTGTCCTTGCAGCAGAGATCAGATGAGTCCTTCAGGACTGTAGTGGACACTGAATACACTAGCCTAGCTATCGATTTCTCTGTTAAATCAGCAGCAGCTACACTGTCCCTCCTCTCACTAAGAATTCAACATCCGGGGGGGCAGGGCCTGGCCAGCATGGCGGACGGACGTGCATGAAGTGAGCTCCCTGCATACAGCCTGCAAAGTGAGACCCACAGAGGGAATAATACCTTTGGAGGTTGCTCACTGAACACTTACCTGTTCCTGAACACCAGGGAGCTTACCCGATCAAGTTTGTAGCAGCCTATGACTACGCACTGTCCTGCGGCCTATCTGCTCTGGGGGTTCTGTGGCAGGGAGAAGCGGACGATCTCCCGGCCTGGAGCTCTTATCGTGTCTGCACCTTATATCTACAGCCCCGTTTCCCCCCCCCCCCCCTCTGGACCGGTGGGGGTTATCCCGGTCCCCACCAGGGAAAGGCTAAAGTAACCCACAAGGCTCAATGGCAACTACTCAACATGACAAAACGAGCCATCGTGTCACAGCTAAGATGGCCGCCACTCCAACAGAGCAATCAAGCCCACACTGGGAAGCTAAGTTCCATGCAGCCTTTGATGCTCTCTGTGCAGCCTTCTGGAATCGGATTGAATCACGGCAGAGGGCTTTGCTACTCACCTCAAGAGATCTCCAGAGGTGCCCCAGCATTGTGCTCTCCTTCGGAACAGAGAGCCAGGGGGGATGGCATGCCAACCAGCCGCCCACGACTGAACAGGACCGATCCCAGAACCTCACAGGTTACTTATACTGAAGCTGGAGGGCTGGGGGGCGACCAGGCATCTTCTTCCACAGTGGACTGGGCTCGGGGAGCAAAGGTGCTGATGCGCCGACCTGCTGACCCTCGTGGTCTGAGCGATCCTCTGGTGCACCCGGCAGGCGGTGGAAGCACTACTAAGTGGCACATGGATGCGAATAGAGACGACCACTCTCTTTGGCTAAAACATCTCTGCTGCTGAGAATCTAAAATGAGGTGTAGTCAGTTGTCTAGCATTTAACAGCACTAACTAAGAGGTTATTTGGTCTACTTATTTCTAGTTTTGATATTCTGATTCACACATGTTGATCTATAACTGGTGGTGTTAATCCCCTTACCCCTCTTAAGTTCAAGCATGTATATTCAAACTTACGAACACTCTCAACATGTCTGACGATTTCCCTATGCCATGCTTTTCACTTATATCAAGACAAGTTTACCTAGCATGATTGTTTTATATTTTATAAATGTGCAGTTCCTCTTGACATTTTGTTTCATAACTCTAAGTCTGTGTTCCAACTTTTTGCATTGCACCATATGTCATTGTCACTACATGTATGTTCACTGCACTTCAAAAATAAAGAATTAAAAAAAAAAAACAGAATGCAGCTTCCGAATGAATCTGAAATGGATGCTGTCCAGGAGGTGGGGGGTCTGGGAGGGAGGGTCTGCTGCTGACTGGCTGGAATGTATCTGCTGGCTGTGAGGTACAGAGTCAAAGTTTACTCAATGAAGACGAATAGGGGGCGGATCGAACCGCGAACACGAACAAGCTATGTTCGCCAGGAACTATTCGCCAGCGAACTATTCGGGACATCTCTATTGAAAATACGTATTGTTTTGTTGGTATTGTTTTAACAAATCCAACACCATAACTAAAAGGACATATAGTGTTTTATCTTTTATCTATGCTTATTTATATTAATTTGATTTATATGTATTATTATCTAATAACACACTATGTAATGTAAACTCACAATTATAATTTCGCTGTTTTGTCTTATTAATATTGTTAATTTTATGATAGGAATACTGTATTACATTTCCTTTTTATTAAAAAAATATCTATAAAAAATATTTGAACAGAATCCTGGCACAGAGATTTACAATATATCACATATGAATATGAAAAAGAGCATTCACAGAACATAAAGGAAACACTACATGCACATCCCACTTAGTACTTCTCCACAAAATACAATACCAGACAAATTAGTACACATTTACCCGAGGACTTCCAATAAATGTTGGAGGTGCAGACCAGAAATAGACACAATACTTCAAATATGGTGGACCTCCCCTATAATACCTCACTGCTGGATGATGGTGTGGGGAGTAGCAACTAAAGTTATACACTCACAATTTAATCTCATAACTGAACATTCATGTGGCAAGGGGAAATACCTAGAGCAGACTCTAAGTTGATGTTCAAATTCCTTGTAGCTGCAAACACATTAACCCCTTAAGACTGCAGCCAAATGTACAAGTTGTGATCAAACCGTAAACAAAACCTGGCATTTGCGCTATATGTCTGTCCAACCGTAATTCAGCTCTTTCATATTAAATGCACCCACACTTATTATATATCATTTTATTCAGGGGAAACAGGGCTTTCGTTTAACATAAAATATTTAGGTATGGAACATAATTTAATATGAAAAAAAAATTACAAAATGGGAGAAAATAATAACTTTTTTACAATTTTTAGTTCTACGTGACATTTTAATTGTGAATGTCAAAATACTGTTTGCTTTTACTGCAATACAATACACATATTTGTATTCAGCAATGTCTCACGTGTAAAACAGTACACCCTATGTACAGGTTTTATGGTGTTTTGGGAAGTTACAGGGTCAAATATAGCGTGTTACATATTTCAATTTTTTCACATTGAAATTCGCCAGATTGGTAACGTTGCTTTGAGACCATATGGTAGCCCAGGAATAAGAATTACCCCCATGATGGCATACCATTTGCAAAAGTAGACAACCCAAGGTATTGCAAATGGAGTATGTCCAGTCTTGTTTAGTAGCCACTTGGTCACAAACTACTAAATGCAGCCTAAACTCACTGCCAAGTTTGAAACTGTTTATGTGTGACTATCTGTAACTGTGTGTGTGTGTGTGTGTGTTACTGTCTGTAACTGTCATTGTTTGTGTGTGTGTGTGTGTGTGTGTGTGACCATCTGTAACTCAGTGTGTAACTGTCTCCTTGTGACTGTGTGTGACTGTCTGCTTGTTACTGTGTGTTAGACTGCCTGCTTGTGAGACTATCTGTCTGAAACTGTAACTGTGTGTAACTGTCTGCTTGTTACTGTGTGTTTGTTAGACTGCCTGCTTGTGACATTGTCTGATTGTAACTGTGTGTGTGTGTGTGTGTGTGTGTGTGTGTATGTGAGACTGTCTGCCTGTAATTGTGTGTGTAACTGCCTGTAACTGTGTGTGTGAGACTGTATGTGTGTGACTGTCTGTCTGTCTGTGACTGTGAGTGTGTGTGTATTGTGTATGTGTGTGACTGCCTGCAACTGTGTTGCTGCCTGTTATTGTGTGTGTGAATTTCTGCCTGTCACTGTGTGAGAGGACATTGGATTGTGTGCATGTGGCTGTATTTGACAGTATATGTAACTGTGTGCATCTGACTGTGTGTCTGACTGTGAGACCGTGTGCATGTGATACTGGAACGATACACACCAGCATTCACACTTGTGCCTCCATGTATTTTTTAAATATGACAAAAAGAAATGTGATAGACCGCGGCAGAAGTAGAAAATATATACAAAGATAAAAAATCAATAGTATTATATATATACATACACATATGAAGATCAGTGGGTAACAATTATTGTCTTTGAGAAACCTCAAAAAAAAGACAAAACCGTAGAATGTTTTGAATATACCCATCACAAATACAGTCAACACACACTTTTATCACATAAATAACAAATAACACACAAGGGGGCATATGCGCAGACCAGACTCCCAGCGCACTGGGTCACCAGAGATCAGTACCTCCTCCCCCCCACCCACCCCCCCCCCCCTTCCTGCAAGGTAACAACAGGGAAGGAGAAATTAATATTTGTATTTTTTTGGTAATAATTATTAATTTAATAAAGCCCCTATACACGTCACACATGGATGTGTGGGTGTGAGCAGTAAGGGGAGCTGTGAAATTGTTTTGTACAGGGCGCCTAAAGGGCTAAGGCCGGCTCTAACTGTCATGACATGTTCACTTTAAGTTTGAAATTTGCTTTGAATTTACTTTGAATACCTAACTATTCTTACATGTGGAAAAGCTTGTTGAATGCTTCTACTGAGTTTGTTCTCTGTATGAAAGATAGGGAATATAGCTTCTTGTAAAATTTGATAGACATCTAAAATACAGAGTTTTTAAGATTAGAACTCACCCCGACATTTTCTTTTGCTGATAGGCATGCCTTCTCTACAGTATATTTCTGCATTTGCATTGTTGCTCTACCTGATGCCATCTGAAGAAAATCAACTGTCCATACCTCATGATGTATGTTAAGACACCTTTTGTCTTAATAAGTAAGTCACCGTTTAGTCTACCTTCCCCTCTCACCATATCAAGTCCTTGTTCGTATACTGTATCATCCACGAACCATAACCAGGGGAAGTAGTAATCTCTCGAGTAACGATATCCACCAAACGGCATAAGTTCCCAATAATAGTCCTTGAGCGTAAATAAGAATCCCCCCAATAACGAGACTGAAGCTCCGTGTTGAGGGTCAAAACAAGATCTGAGGACTGGAACATCCAGCCTGCTTTTTATTAGGAAGAAGCACACACAGGGCACTCCCAGGGGGAGGATGAAAATAACCAATTATACACAGGGTAACACCCCCACCTCTCCTCCCCTCAGATAATCACATAACACAATTAAACTGTACAATAATTCACCCCAGTTATGGATGTACCCCAAAACCAGGGGGTACACCCTTGAGTACAGCCCCGCTTGAAAGGTCTTGGTTAGGGGAACACTCTGTCCAAATCTCAGCCCATTCGGTTAAGGGGTTCGGGAGTTATGGACGATTGAAGTTTTGACCGACTGCACGGATCTTCTAGCCGAAAAGAGTTCCACAAGTTTTGGCCCTGCAGTCGGTCTCCGTTCGCCGGTTAAAATCATACGAAATCCTCATCATCCACAACTATCTCCGAGTTCGCTGGATTCCCCATAGCTGATTACAAGTAACTACCGAATGGCTCGTCGTTCGGTAGTTCCAACACGAACTTCTGGGTGTATGGAGGTCTCAGCGGTGTTCGCCTGTTTGGGTATCCGTTTTTAGTTCCACGCGTTCACAGGCAAACACCGCTGTTTGTACGCAAGATGGCCGCGAACACGTGCAACAGTCCCAAAATGGCGGCCACCCATATGTTAGACAGGGAGTTCGTGCGGAATGAGGTGAACGGCTGGAAAACAGGCTGGAACGGTAAAACATGCTTTATAACATCACAAATCAGTCCTTTAGACGGATGGCCTAAAATAGCCGAATCCACGAAAGTACTAGACAGACGGATGGTTCCGTCACACGGCTCCCCCCTTGTGGAACACTCCGGCAGACCCGGCTTGACCCTGTGGCGGGTCAACTTGGGGATGTCCGGACTTACGAGGTGGTGGATATGTCGGTCTGTCGTGATAAGCCATCCGCATTTCCGTTCAGCTTACCGGGTCTGTAGCTAATAGTAAAGTTGTAAGGTTGTAATGCCAAGCTCCATCTCAGCAGTCTCCCATTGTCGCCTGAGACCCGGTTAAGCCAAATGAGGGGGTTATGATCTGTTACAAGGGAAAATTCTTGCCCATACAAGTAGGGAATTAACTTTTTCAATGCCCAGACTAGGGCTAAACATTCTTTTTCAACTGCCGCATAACTCACTTCTTGGGGTAGTAATTTCCGGCTGAGGTATGCGACAGGATGCTCTCCTCCATCTTCCCCAACTTGGCTTAACACAGCCCCCAGTCCATACATGGAAGCATCTGTGTGAACGAGAAAGCGTTTGTTAGGGACTGGGGCAGCCAAGATAGGGGCATTCACGAGAGCTTGTTTCAGTGCCTGGAACGCAGCTTCACAAGCCGGGGACCACAGGACCTGCTTAGGCAAATTCTTTTTCATCAGATCTGTCAGGGGCTTAGCAATAGAGCTGTAGTCAGGAACGAAACGTCGGTAGTACCCTGCTGTCCCTAAGAAGGCCAATACCTGGGTCTTAGTAGTGGGTGTGGGCCAGTTAGCCACCGCTTCTACTTTGGCGGGCTCTGGTCTCTGGTTCCCACATCCCACTCGGTGACCCAGGTACTGTACCTCTGCCATACCTACATGGCACTTTTCTGGCTTCAATGTCAGGCCAGCGGCCCGGATCTTATCCAGCACTACCCCTATGTGTACCAGGTGTTCCTCCCAGGACCCACTATAGATCGCTAGGTCGTACAAGTATGCACAGGCAAATTCTTGGAAGCCATCCAGGAGTCTATCCACCATCCGTTGGAAAGTAGCCGGGGCATTCTTCATCCCAAAAGGCATGACCCTAAATTGGTACAGGCCAAATGGGGTGACGAAGGCCGACTTGGGGATAGCATCCTCGGCCAGGGGAATCTGCCAGTAGCCCTTACATAGGTCTATGGTGGTCAGATAACGTCCCCTGGCAGTACGATCCAATAATTCGTCTACCCGGGGCATTGGGTAGGCGTCAGTGGTAGTCCGCTCGTTGAGTCGCCTGTAGTCCACACAGAACCGGGTGGTCCCATCTTTCTTAGGTACTAGGACTACAGGCGAAGCCCAAGGGCTGTCAGAAGGTTCGATGACCCCAAGCTTGGTCATCTCCTGTATCTCCTTCCGCATTCCATCTCGGACTGCTTCAGGGATACGGTAGGGCGGCTGTCGTAAGGGGGTCTGTCCGGGGGTCTCTACCTTGTGTATAGCGAGGTGGGTGTAACCTGGCTCCTGGGAGAAAGTTGCTTGCTTCTCCCATAACAACTGTTTCGCTTGGATCCTTTCTGTGGGGTTTAACCTGTCTCCTAACTGTACGAGGGAGGTGAGGTCAGTCTGGGGGTCCCTTTCTAATAGATCAGGGAGAGTCAAATTCTCAGGGTCATCTGTAGCTGGGGCACATACAGCTGCAATGTTCTCAGGTCGTTCTTGATACTCTTTCAGCATGTTCACATGAAAGGATCTCTGGACCCTTTCGTCTGAACAGCTGGCTATCAAATAGGTAGTATCGCAGATCTGCGCCACTATCCTGTACGGGCCTTGCCAAGAGGCTTGCATCTTGTTGGCCTTCACAGGTTTGAGCACTAATACTTTTTGCCCCACCTGGAAGGCTCGCTGTCGGGCACCCTGATCGTACCACCTCTTCTGTTTCCCCTGGGCCGCCCGGAGATTCTCCCTTTACCATCAGGGACAGTTTCTCCATGCGGTCCCGAAGTTCCAGAACATATGGTACTATGGGGGTCCCTTCTTGCTCAGTCTCCCCTTCCCAGTGTCCCCGGATGAGATCTAGGGGTCCGCGGACCCGTCTCCCATACAGTAACTCAAAAGGGGAGAACCCAGTAGATTCCTGGGGCACCTCCGGGTATGAAAACAGAAGGTGCGGCAAGAATCTCTCCCAGTCCCTGCAAGTGTCCGTAAAGGTCCTCAGCATCTGCTTGAGGGTACCGTTAAAACGCTCGCAGAGACCGTTAGTCTGTGGATGGTAAGGCGAGCTAAGCAAGGGTTTAATGCCACATACTTTCCACAGCTGCTGGGTGAGCACCGCAGTAAATTGGGTTCCCTGGTCGGAGAGGATCTCTTTAGGGAACCCAACCCGGGTAAAAATCCTAACCAGGGCATCAGCAATTGTCTCTGTCTCTATGTTCGACAGCGCTACTGCCTCTGGATAGCGAGTGGCATAGTCCACTACAGTAAGAATATACTTCTTGCCTGATGGACTAGCCCTGGCCAGTGGACCCACAATGTCAACAGCTATGCGGGAAAAGGGCTCCCCTATAATAGGCATCGCTGATAGTTTAGCCTTAGTGTGGTCCCCCCGTTTTCCTACCCGTTGACATGTGTCACAAGTACTGCAATATATCCGTACAGCCTGGTTGAAGTTGGGCCAAAAGAAATTCTGGGAGATCCTATAGGCTGTGCGACGTGACCCTAGATGTCCGGCTAAAGGGACATCGTGCCCTATCCGCAGAAGCTCCTGCCGGTATTTCGCGGGCACCACCAGCTGGTGGTTCTGCGGAGGGGCTATCTTTTTCTGGGAAGGTTTCGGGATTCTGTATAGCCTGTCCCCCACCCACTTATACTGCTCTCCGTCTATCCCTTCCTCTCCAGCATCTGCTCTGTCCCTGTACTTTTGTAAGGTAGGATCTGCCCGGGTTTCCCTCCCAAACTCCTCTGGGGAATCCCAACGTAAGGGGATCTGAGCTAAGGTGTCAGTCGGGGAAAGGGGTCTTACCTGGGCCTCCTCGGCAGGTGGGCTGGTTCCAGAGGCACGGGTCTGAGAGCGAGTAGTCACTGGGTTAACGTCCAAGGGGCCCATTGGAGCATAGGCCGAAACCAAAGGGGCCAAATCATTACCAAGAAGCACATCAGCGGGCAAGTCTTTCATAACCCCAACATCCACGTGTCTAGCGCCCACTCCCCAGTCCAGGTGAACACGGGCAACAGGTAACCGGAATACGGCTCCCCCTGCTACCCTCACGGCCACTGTGTCTCCGGTGTGCTGGTGTTCTGAGACCAAGTTCTTTTGGAGCAGTGTCATGGTGGCTCCTGTGTCTCTAAGTCCATTTACCACTCGGCCATTTAGTTTCACAGTCTGCCGGTGTTGCTGGCGATTGTCCTGATGGGCGGCTTGCACCGGGTCGGCTTCGTGCAAGATACCCCAGAATTCCTCCTGCTCTACACAGTGAGCAGCAGGCTGTGGTGGTCGCTGATTCGGGTTGGCTGATCTCCTCCAGGACTGAGCTTGGTTAGCTTGGTTCAGCGGACACTCCGGGCGCTTGTGTCCCAACTGTTTGCACAGAAAGCACCGGATGGGTTGGGAATAATCCCTGGCATTAAATTTGGATGGCTGTACATAATTATTGGACGGTGGTACTACTGGGCTGCGATGCACTGGGGGTTGGTAGGTTGTTGGCGTCGGAGGGGCTGCTGGTCGGTATTCCACTCTGGTCGGAACTTTAACAACGGTACTGTCCAGTTTGCGAGCATCAGTATATTCGTCTGCCAACCGGGCCGCCTCGGGTAGGGTAGAGGGTTTTCTATCTCTGACCCACTCCCGGACCCCGGTAGGCAATTTCTCGAAACAGTGTTCCAGTAAGAATACCTGTAGTACCTCTTCCCCCGATACTGCTTGGCATCCTGCCATCCAGTGGGCTGCAGTACGGTGAACTCTGCAGGCCCATTCCACATACGAATCGCCACTTTGTTTGTTGGTTTCCCTGAAGCGCCGTCTGTAAACTTCTGGGGTCACCGCATACCTGGCTAGGAGCGCATCCTTCACTGCCCGGTAGCTGGTGATCTCCTCCTCTGGGATGGCCCGAAATGCGTCACTAGCCCGGCCGGATAATTTCCCAGAGAGGATGGTGACCCATTGGTCTGTGGGTACCTGATGGAGGGCACACTGCCTCTCAAAATCGGCCAGGAACCCATCGATCTCTCCTTCATTTTCAATAAAATTTTTGAATGCAGCAAATGGTACCTTTTTCCTTCCGGAATCGTTATTGGGTACCTCTGCTGCTGCAGCTCCTCTTCCTTGGAGCGCTTGGTGCGCTGCTACTGCGGCTTGCACACGTTCCACAATGTCTGCTGAGGGGTTGGGGCCAAAGTGTGCCAGCCTTATTTGCACTGCCCGGTTAAATTGTATCTCCTCGGGTGTTAAATCCAAACTGCTGGGCACATTAGCGTTCTCCGTTCCCTGTGTTGCATCCATTTCCCTTAGCAAAGCAATAATTTCTCGTTTCTTTAAATTGCTTGCTGATCGACCTCGGCGTTCTATTATGTCCTTAAGAGTAGCACGTCTTAACTGTTCATACTGCATTTCTTTCCTTCTGTGTTGTGGGATTCATCCCGTCGCTTGCCACCAATTGTTAAGACACCTTTTGTCTTAATAAGTAAGTCACCGTTTAGTCTACCTTCCCCTCTCACCATATCAAGTCCTTGTTCGTATACTGTATCATCCACGAACCATAACCAGGGGAAGTAGTAATCTCTCGAGTAACGATATCCACCAAACGGCATAAGTTCCCAATAATAGTCCTTGAGCGTAAATAAGAATCCCCCCAATAACGAGACTGAAGCTCCGTGTTGAGGGTCAAAACAAGATCTGAGGACTGGAACATCCAGCCTGCTTTTTATTAGGAAGAAGCACACACAGGGCACTCCCAGGGGGAGGATGAAAATAACCAATTATACACAGGGTAACACCCCCACCTCTCCTCCCCTCAGATAATCACATAACACAATTAAACTGTACAATAATTCACCCCAGTTATGGATGTACCCCAAAACCAGGGGGTACACCCTTGAGTCCAGCACCGCTTGAAAGGTCTTGGTTAGGGGAACACTCTGTCCAAATCTCAGCCCATTCGGTTAAGGGGTTCGGGAGTTATGGGCGATTGAAGTTTTGACCGACTGCACGGATCTTCTAGCCGAAAAGAGTTCCACAAGTTTTGGCCCTGCAGTCGGTCTCCGTTCGCCGGTTAAAATCATACGAAATCCTCATCATCCACAACTATCTCCGAGTTCGCTGGATTCCCCATAGCTGATTACAAGTAACTACCGAATGGCTCGTCGTTCGGTAGTTCCAACACGAACTTCTGGGTGTATGGAGGTCTCAGCGGTGTTCGCCTGTTTGGGTATCCGTTTTTAGTTCCACGCGTTCACAGGCAAACACCGCTGTTCGTACGCAAGATGGCCGCGAACACGTGCAACAGTCCCAAAATGGCGGCCACCCATATGTTAGACAGGGAGTTCGTGCGGAATGAGGTGAACGGCTGGAAAACAGGCTGGAACGGTAAAACATGCTTTATAACATCACAAATCAGTCCTTTAGACGGATGGCCTAAAATAGCCGAATCCACGAAAGTACTAGACAGACGGATGGTTCCGTCACAATGTATATACTGTTTGTTACACTAGACCTGGATTCAATAGTGGCCGTTGTGGTGGTCCAGTTTGCTGTACCAATCAGCATGAGATGGTTGTGGCACTGTGGATTATGAAAGTGAATTGGCTTGTTCAAAACATCAGTCCGCTGATCGTATACTCGCAGATGACCCTGCCAAACTGTCCCTAAACGATTGGTTTTAGTGTCAGTGAAAGCAACCCATTCTACAGAAGTACCATCTGGGGGCTGGCTCTAATGCAGGATTACTCTTTAAAAGATTTTGGCAGGACCAAAATAGCTCAAAGCATTTTCCCTGGATAAAGCATCTCTTTCTCTCTCTCTCTTTTTTTTTTTTTTTTTGCAGGTTTCTACTTAAATATTTATATACTCCTCTGAAAGAGGTCAGAATGGAGATCATTAATATTTTATATTTTGTGAGTTGAAGGCCGGAGTCTTGGGAGAGGCAAAGTATTGATATAAAACATGACCTAGAAGTCAGAATTGCATAACGTGTTGAAAAATATTGTGATACACTGACACATATATACCCTCTGCAATGTGTTTCATGTAATTATTACTGCTCCTACAGCAATGTAGTGAAGCCACTGTTATAAAAAAAAAAAAAAAAACAGATAACAACTGTATGCGCAAATACATGTTCTGCCTATATTCAGTTAAGGAATTATAATAAAAAATGTTTAAAGGGTTACTCCAACCAAAAAAACAGTGTTTTCAAAGTTAAAATAATAAATATATGCTAAAAATATACCTCCATTCTATTGCTGAGTCCAACCTTTCCCATCAGCATGTTCCTCCTTGGCTGTCATCACTTCTCTATGTTTGAGAGGGAGGGTAGGCAGGATGGACTGAGAAGGGGGGTCAGGGTTACCCAAAGTGTGAGCATACTGCTTTTGGCTGCCTGATGCAAACATGCTGTGCATGCTGATGTTATCCATGTGGGCTGGATAATGAGGCTAATACAAAGACGTCCACTACTCCTAGGCACCAGCAATGTCCATAGTACACACAATAAAAAACATAGAAAAGAGTTACCTGTGCACTACTCAAAATATCTATGCATATTTAGACAAACGGAGACAAATATTTACACCCAACGGCCATTGGAGTGAAAAAAAAAACTCAATTTGTCTAAATATGCATAGGGATTTGGGGTAGTGCTTTTCTTTGTTTTTTATTGAATTGTGAGGCAGCTGGAGGTAGAGTTATACTTCTGACAGCCAATTGGTAAATTTCTACTGTTTTAAAGTGGGCATGGTGCCAGGAGTCTGCTTTGTAATGCTGCAAATACAGACTCCTGGCACTATGAACACTTCAAATCAATGAAGTGGTCATGGTGCATGGAGTAACCTTTAATTATCACTAAAATAGAAACTCTGTTAAATATTTTACTTTTTATAGCCTCTGTAAGACATTAACTGGAGAGTCAAAAAAAAGAGGCACTCCAGGATTCAAAGAAGGCAATAAACCTACCTCCAATCACAACGTTTCAACCTGAACGGTCTTTGTCAAGCTATCAAATGCACACATATATGCCAATTTATAGGAATACAAGTGATTAACATAATTAACATAATTAATAAAAAAAAATCCAAGTTCATACAATCAAATGTAACTTACCCAAACATAGAGGCTGTCAGCTATCCCACAAGTTACAAGCCAATCAGTTAATGTGGTGGAATCTCGGTAAAAATAAATTTAGTAGGCCGAGATTACCACGTGGCATGTGTACGTGCATATGCTGACGTATCGATCAGTTGGTTGCACGAGGCAAGATACGATCAGTAGTGTACGGAGCATGTGCAAGAATACAGGATATAGTATTCCCCTCCTCCATTGTGCTGGACAAGCCATGCGGTCAAACAGGAAGTTAATTCTTATTTGTGTTGATTGGTTAAGAGAATGTGCGGGTGGAGCTTAATATGGGAGGAGTTATGTGCCTATATAAGGAGCCTGCACTATTGTCCGGGGCTCAGAACTTGTGGTATTTTGGTGACGCTAGTCCCTCTGAGTCCCGATCGGTGATCCAATAAAGAATCTCTTCCTTCCTGAAGAAACCTGTGTCCATCTCTCTGTGCTTGGCTTCCGTCAGTTTCTCCGGTATCATTTGGTGCATTGGCCGGGAAGCTCATCGTTCAACGGTAGCTGAGAGGCAGAGGCGTGAGACGGTCTATCTTTGCCCACGTTCTCTACGGCTGCACCCCTGAACTTCTGCGTGGACCTCCCTTCGTCTCGGCGCCACTGGGCCGTTGTCCAGGAGATCATCGGCCTCTACGTGAGAAGTGCTGGGGTGTCCCCGTCGATGAGTGTGAACTCAGGTTCAGGAACGAGGAGGTAAGACAACTGCTGTTTTAGACGGCAGGACCCACTAGGGGTATACCGATTGTGCGGTAGGCCCAAAGGGGTTTTGAATCTGTGTATCTGCCCCCTCTGTCGGAGGGAAGGAGCGAAGGCGCACCGCTCGATCGAACGCTCTTTAGTCAGACCGTTTGATTCTGTTAGTCAGGCGGGGCTCTGGTGTAAATAGCCCTAGCCGGACACCGGTGTCTTGTCTAGACTAGCGTTCTAGGGTGTACATTTTGTTCGCTAGGTCGGAGAGACCGGGAGACTAAGCGGCGTCTGTGTAAATTCGGTTCGCTAGCTCTCATCCTATCTGGGCTAAGTGGGAAGGCGTGTAAATTTGGAACCCACTAGACTTTTGATAGTGCGACTAAGAGGCGTCTGTGTAAATTCGGTCCTCTAGCTCGCTATATATGTGGTGATTGGGCAGTGTGGCTAACCAAAACGTATGTAGATTGTTTTTAGGTAGTCCATTCAAGGTACTGGCCAATAGTTTAGTTGGGAATTGTAAATGTGTTAACGATTGTTTAGTAAAGTGTATATCTTGTTAGATAGCGCGAGCTCAGCCGTCTAGCGAGAGTGTTAATAGTGTGTTGCTGTATTATAGCGCACGGTACCATAACCCTGTATATTTACTGACACTGTATATAAGTACTAATCATTGTCGTCAATTGCATGTTTTAACACCATAACCACTAATAATTGTATTGTGACCTTAACTTGTGCTTTGACCTATGCTAACCGTACTGTAACCGCTATTTGTAAAAGACGATGTTACTGGGGTGTGTTATAGACGGGTAATTCGTATATAGAGAATTATAGCGTGGGTGACTGTATAGTTACGCCAAAGGGCATAATATTGATTATCTAGTGACTGGTGTAACAGCTGTGTGTGTACGGGAATTCCCTGAGTGTTTATTGTTATTGTGTACGTTTCACTTGGTAACTGTACCACGTGGTGCTGTTGCCAGAGGAAACGGGTGTGACTGTTGAATAGTACGCGTGCATAGTATTCGTTGTCGACGACGTTCCATTGTTAAGTATGGGTGCGTCGCAGTCAACGATTCCGGATCCCTTAGGTTGTATGGTGAAGAATTTTAAAAAGGGATTCAAAACTTGTGATTTTGGGGTTAAGATGTCTCCTGTACGTTTGGTTACTTTGTGCACTAGGGAGTGGCCTACTTTGGTTGCGGCATGGCCGCCACGTGGCAGTTTGGATCCAACTCTGGTACAGCGCTTACACGTGGCTGTATCAGGTAGGCCTGAACTTTACGGCCGGTTTCCTTATATTGATTGTTGGAGACAGGCCGTAAATGACTCGCCAAAATGGCTTCAGACATGCCACGAGGAGCAGTGTCGCCTCATGGTAGCTAGGACTTGTTCGTCCACTAGGACCGGTGTTAGGCCCATTTTGGACACGCCCCCTGAGTCCGAGATCCCTTTGCCGCCCCCTTACTTTCCGTTAAGAGGAAGTGACGCAAACGCAGGAAGTCCTGCACCCCTCCCCTCATTACCCTCATCCACTTCCGCTTCCTCCTCCAGTACAGGATCCACCCCCCCTCGTACTAAATCTCCCCTTCCGGAATCAGAACCAACCCCCATTAGAAACGAATATCCTGATTTGGCGCCACTTCAGACTTCCGGTCAAGCTTCATCTAGCTCGACTCGAAGTGTTTTATTTACAACCTTTTCCCAAAACCAACCTCCCACATCCCCATACCCTATCTCTCCCCGACCGGAACCCATGACTGACGCCCCTCTACGTAGCCCCATCCAAACCCGACAGTTGACTGGTGCCCAACAATTAAAGCACTATCAGATGCCTCTTCGTCTGAATCCCGGGTCAGCTTATATCGATGCCGCAGGTCAAATGGCACACGCTGACCCAGTCTTCGTATATGTCCCATTCACCACAACCGATCTTTTAAACTGGAAGACCCATAATTCCTCGTATACTGAGAAACCACAAGCTATGACTGATCTGTTCACCTCAATAGTACAGACGCATAATCCGACATGGGCTGATTGCCAGCAGTTATTAATGACTTTATTTAACAATGAGGAAAGGACAAGAATAAATCAAGCAGCCATTAAAGCACTAGAGGATAAAGCCCGTACTTTAAACCAAGCAAATCCATCAGCATGGGCCGCAACACATTATCCCAACACTGATCCCGATTGGAACGTAAATGGTGCTGATATGGCTCAACTCAGAGCCTATAGAGACGCTATAATTGCTGGCATGAAAGCAGGAGGAAAGAAAGCTATTAACATGTCGAAGACAGTTGAGGTGATCCAGAAAAGCGATGAAGCGCCCAGTGTCTTTTATGACCGATTATTGGAGGCATACCGCTTGTATACCCCCTTTAATCCGGAAGACGCAGACAATTCCCGAATGGTTAACTCCGCCTTTGTCAGCCAAGCATACGGAGATATTAAGCGCAAGCTACAAAAGTTAGAAGGGTTTGCAGGTATGTCCATCACCCAACTAATGGAGGTAGCAAATAAGGTTTATATGAACAGGGATACAGAAAGTAAGAAAGAGGAAGAGCGCAAGATGCGTAAAAAGGCTGATATGCTAGCGGTAGCGATCGCAGGCGTAGATAGACGGGGCCCGGATAGAGGCGATAGTAGATGGAATGAGGAACCTCTAAGTAGAAATCAGTGCGCTTACTGTAGGGAAGAAGGGCATTGGAGAAATGAGTGTCCGCGAAGAGAACAGTCTGAGAGAGACAGACCTAGGTCAGGTTACGGAAACTTTAGAGGCAGAGCGAGAGGTAGAGGAGGCCCCGGAGGGAGTAATGGGAACAGAGGAAGTGTTAGGGAAGACAGGTATATTCCAGCAGCGCAAAGGTCCCGCGATAGAGAAGGTAGGGACTTTGTAGGATTGGCTGACACGGTCATGGAGGACTATTGATACCGACCGGGCTCCATCCCCCTTGGTCGAGCGGAGCCTATGGTCGATGTATCAATAGGGGGAAAAAGGAGTGCGTTCATGATCGACACTGGTGCTGAACATTCAGTGGTGACTAATCTAGTTGCTCCTCCATCTGGAAGGACTATTACTGTGATAGGAGCAACTGGAAGAAGTGCTGAAAAACCGGTTCTTAAAAGTCGACTCTGTACATTGGGAGGCCACGTAGTAAAACATCAATTCCTTTATATGCCTGAATGTCCAGTCCAATTGCTGGGACGTGATATGCTATCAAAATTACAAGCGCAGATTACGTTCCTACCAAATGGAACAACATCCTTAAAGTTTAATGGACCTTCAGGTATTATGACTTTATCCGTACCAAAGGAAGAAGAGTGGCGACTTTATACAGTGTTGACTAGCCAAAACCCTAGGAGTGATGAGACATTATTCAACATACCAGGAGTTTGGGCAGAGAACAACCCACCAGGACTGGCCCGCAATATTCCACCTATAAAAATTGAACTAAAACTTGGGGTTTATCCAGTGAGCCTAAGACAATACCACATCCCGCAGAAGGCTAAGAAGAACATTCAATCTTATCTGTATAAGTTCATACGGTATGGTATCCTAAAATTCTGTACTTCCCCCTGGAACACCCCATTGCTGCCTGTTCAAAAGCCCGGTACAGATGAGTATCGACCTGTGCAGGACTTGAGAGCAGTCAATGATGCGGTTGTTAGTATACATCCAGTCGTGCCCAATCCATATAACCTGCTTGCTTTAATTCCGGGCGGGGCTACTTACTTCACAGTCTTAGATCTCAAAGATGCCTTCTTTTGCCTCCGAATTGCCGCAGAAAGTCAATGTATCTTCGCTTTCCAATGGGAGAACGCTGTAACGGGCTCGAAACGCCAAATGACCTGGACAAGACTGCCCCAAGGGTTTAAAAATTCACCTACCCTATTTGGTTCAGCTCTAAGTCAAGATCTACTGGATTTCGAGTCCATCCCAGGAGAGTGTGTATTGTTACAGTATGTAGATGACTTGTTGATAGCAGCAGTTACAAAAGAAAAATGTCAGCAAGCAACGCACGATCTACTACACATTCTCTGGAAGGCAGGATATAAGGTGTCTAGAAAGAAGGCTCAGTTGTGTTTGCCAACCGTCAAATATCTGGGATTCCATATCTCTGAAGGTCAAAGAATTATGGGGCCAGAGAGAAAAGAAGCTGTCTGCCAAATACCAATACCCAAGAATAGAAGACAAGTGCGAGAATTCTTGGGGGCAGCAGGCTTCTGTAGGATATGGATTCCCAGCTACGCGATACTGGCAAAACCTCTGTACGCAGCCATCAAAGGTACAGAGCACGACCCCTTCTTATGGACTCAAGAACAGCAAACGGCATTTGAAGATGTGAAGAAGGCTTTGATGAGTGCCCCAGCATTAGGTCTACCTGATCACACACGACCATTCTACCTGTATGTACATGAGCAAAGAAGAATGGCTGTGGGAGTATTGACACAGTACTTGGGATCATGGCAAAGACCTGTTGCCTACATGTCTAAGCAACTGGATGCAGTGGCCAGCGGACTTCCACCTTGTCTAAGAGCCGTAGCTGCAGCCGCCCTGCTAGTAGCTGAAGCCGATAAACTCACTCTGGGTCAAGAACTTTATGTACGAGTCCCACATGCAGTACAGACGTTGTTGGATTACAAAGGAAATCATTGGTTTAGTAATAGCCGTATGACCAAGTATCAAGCAATGTTGTGTGAAAACCCAAGAGTGCATTTAGAGACTGTAAACACCTTAAATCCAGCTACCCTTTTGCCACAACCTACTGAAAGTCAACATGATTGTTTGGAAGTAATGGATGAAGTATTTTCAAGTAGACCAGATCTTCGTGATTTTCCCATCCAGAACCCCGATGTTCAATATTACACCGACGGCAGTAGTTATGTGAAAGTAGGGATCCGCTATGCAGGATATGCAGTAACAACAATAGACAAGGTGATAGAAGCTCGGCCACTGGCGAAAGGAACATCAGCACAAAAGGCAGAATTGATAGCACTGACACGAGCGTTACAATTGGCTGAAGGTTTAAGAGTGAACATCTATACGGACTCCAAGTATGCGTTTTTAACCACTCATGCCCACGGAGCTTTGTATAAAGAAAGAGGACTACTGAATTCAGAAGGCAAAGAAATCAAGTACGCAGCTGAAATCCTACAACTATTAGAAGCAGTGTGGGAGCCGAAAGAAGTCGGTATCATACATTGTCGAGCGCATCTGAGAGGAGATGGTGATGTAACCAAGGGAAATCGGATGGCAGATAGTGCAGCTAAGCGTGCTGCTGAATCAGGAAGACAGGAGTATGTGGGGCATATAGCTGCTCTAATACCAACCCCACTGTCTCAATGGACTCCAGTTTATACAACTCGAGAAGAGGAGTGGTTAAAGACTGAACCGGGAAAGTATTTGGAGAACAAGTGGTATCAGCTAGAAGATGGAAGAATAGTCATACCAGCATCACTAGCAGTAGAAATTGTCCAGAACTATCATAACGGGACACATTCTGGGAGAGACAGTACAGAAGAATCTCTTAGAAAACATTTCTACATACCAAGATTGTCCAACTTGACTCAGGCCATTGTACGCAGATGTGTAACGTGTGCTAAAAATAATGCAAGACAAGGACCAGTAAAGCCACCAGGAGTCCAGTTTATGGGGGGACTCCCCATGTCCGATCTACAAATAGACTTTACAGTGATGCCTAAATCGGGTGGACATCGTTACCTGCTGGTAATTGTGTGCACCTATTCAGGCTGGATAGAAGCATGTCCTACTCGTACAGAGAAAGCAGGAGAAGTTGTGAGATTCCTGCTACGAGAAATAATACCCCGATATGGACTACCCTGTTCTATAGGATCGGACAATGGTCCAGCTTTTGTTCATCAGTGCCTACAACAACTGACTCATATGCTTGGTATAAAGTGGAGGCTTCATACTGCATATAGACCCCAGAGTTCTGGTAAGGTAGAGAGAATGAATAGAACTATAAAGAACCAGTTGGCTAAAATGTGTCAGGAAACCCAACTTAAGTGGAACGTTCTCTTACCCATAGCTTTATTGTGAATCCGCAGTACCCCTACCAGAAGGATGGGCCTCTCTCCTTTTGAAATTATGTATGGGCGACCACCTCCCGTACTTGGTAACTTAAGGGGGGATTTGAGTCAGTTGGGAGAAGGAATTACCCGGCAGCAGGTTGTAGAGTTGGGTAAGACTATGGAGGAGGTACAGAAATGGGTACAAGATAGATTACCTGTGAATATTTATCCCCCTGTTCATAGTTATCATCCAGGAGATCAAGTGTGGATTAAAGAGTGGAATAATGTACCGTTAGGGCCCAAGTGGAGAGGTCCTTATGTTGTTCTTTTGTCTACCCCTACAGCGATAAAAGTAGCCGAAGTGACTCCGTGAGTAGTGGACACATGCACTACTCAGTCGGAGTAACGAGGAATTATTGTGGATTACAAATTTTATTATTTTTGGGATTTGGTGCGTGAGTGAGAAGGCCATAATAAAGCCTGTCCGCTTACCAACACATAGTTTATAAGCCAGGAAAGTCTCGAAGGGACACCTGTGAAGACGAGCCGAACTCCATTCCCTGCAGCCCTCACATCCTGGAAGCTGAGGCGCCTTCGCACGGACGAAGACTGAGGATGACGGCGAAAGATGTGCTTTTGATTGTGTTTATTTGTGTGTGTTTTTATATTCAGGAAGGTAGAGGTACCGACACTCCTAGCTGTGAGGTATGCATTAAGACTACGAGAACAGGTAACCATATTTCCCAAACCCTAATTTGGCATTCACAATACGAGTGTAAAGGAGATGTATCGAGATGTAGATACCTAAATATAGACTATAGTGTGTGCCATTTAGGAGTAGGAGAACCTAAGTGCTTCAGTCCAGAGTATCAACCTCGTACAATTTGGTTGACTCTCAGGAATGGAGATCCTCAGGGGACCCTAATTAATAAGACGGTGTTAGAATCCGTATATTCTTCGGGTGTTCTGCTATTTGATGCATGTAAGGCGATATCAAGTGGTAGAAAGCCGTGGAATGTATGTGGGGATCTTAGATGGGAGAGGACGTATGGATCTAACGATAAATATATTTGTCCCAGTAGTAAAAATAAATATGTGAGTCCTAGATGCCCAAATAAAGACTATAACTTTTGCCCATATTGGTCTTGTGTGGGGTGGGCGACTTGGGGACAGACAGTAGACAAAGACATGATAGTGACTAAGTTGCCGACTAGCCCTTATTGTAAGTCTATGGAATGCAACCCAGTCCATATACTTATAAATAACCCCGATAAGTTCTTAGACAAATATGGCAATTTATTTGGGTTTCAGATATACGGGACGGGTTTAGATCCTGGGACATTATTGTTTATAGGGATAGAGACTGATACGGTATCCTCCCAGACTCATCAAGTACACCATTCCTTTTATGAAGAGATGAGTATAGATAATAAGATCCCCCATAATGCTAAGAACCTGTTCATTGACCTAGCTGAAAGTATTGCCGGTAGTCTTAATGTTACCAACTGCTATGTGTGTGGAGGTACTAACATGGGAGACCAATGGCCTTGGGAAGCAAAGGAGGTAATGTCCGGTTCTGAGGCAGTTGACCAACTAATATCTACACAAGCCGATTATCATCTGAGTGTTAGAGGTAAATCTGAGTGGAGATTAAAGACCTCCATCATAGGTTATGTTTGCATAGCAAGGAAAGGAATAATGTATAACACTTCTGTAGGAGAATTAACTTGTCTAGGGCAAAAAGCTTATGATGATGATACTAAAAATACAACTTGGTGGTCGGCTTCAAATGTCTCAGAACCATCTAACCCGTTTGCTAGATATGCCAGTTTAAAGGATGTGTGGTTTGATCTATCTATCACATCTACCTGGAGAGCCCCAGCAAATTTGTACTGGATCTGTGGTAAGAAAGCCTATTCGGAGCTGCCACAGGACTGGGAAGGGGCATGTGTGTTGGGTATGCTCAAACCATCCTTCTTCTTGTTACCTATTGAAACAGGTGAGACTTTAGGTGTTAAAGTGTATGATGTGAATCATAGGAAGAAAAGGGGACCCATAGAGATAGGCACCTGGGAAGATAATGAATGGCCTCCCCAGCATATCATAGATTATTATGGGCCAGCCACGTGGGCTGAGGATGGTACCTTTGGTTATAGAACCCCTATTTATATGCTCAACCGCATTATAAGATTACAGGCGGTGGTTGAGATTATCACTAACGAAACATCACAAGCGCTCAATCTCCTAGTGAAACATAATACCAGGATGAGGACAGCAGTATACCAGAATAGATTAGCCTTGGATTACCTTTTGGCAGTAGAGGGAGGTGTATGTGGGAAGTTTAACCTAAGCAATTGCTGTCTTCAAATAGATGACGAAGGGCAAGCAATAGCTGAGCTTACTAGCCATATGGTTAAACTAGCGCATGTGCCTACTCAGGTATGGAAAGGGTACAATCCAAGTAGTTGGTTTGGTAGCTGGTATGAGTGGTTTGGAGGGCTTAAGGCAGTGGTAGGTGGAGTCCTACTGATTTTACTGTTGTGTCTACTCCTACCGTGTCTTATACCCTTAGTAGTTAGGTCTGTGCAAAGCCTGATAGAAAACATAACAGAGAGGAAGGCTGCTGCACAGATAATGGCGATATATAAGTATAAGGCTCTAGATCAAGGAGAACCAATGCAGGAAGATGAATGTTGAAGATTCACATCATAAGATAAGTCTGGTCTGGTTCAAGGTAACTTGCGGTGTAAGCAAAACTAAGGTTATGTGATGCCTCAAGTAATTGTAAAATATCAAGAGGCATCAAAGGGGGGAATGTGGTGGAATCTCGGTAAAAATAAATTTAGTAGGCCGAGATTACCACGTGGCATGTGTACGTGCATATGCTGACGTATCGATCAGTTGGTTGCACGAGGCAAGATACGATCAGTAGTGTACGGAGCATGTGCAAGAATACAGGATATAGTATTCCCCTCCTCCATTGTGCTGGACAAGCCATGCGGTCAAACAGGAAGTTAATTCTTATTTGTGTTGATTGGTTAAGAGAATGTGCGGGTGGAGCTTAATATGGGAGGAGTTATGTGCCTATATAAGGAGCCTGCACTATTGTCCGGGGCTCAGAACTTGTGGTATTTTGGTGACGCTAGTCCCTCTGAGTCCCGATCGGTGATCCAATAAAGAATCTCTTCCTTCCTGAAGAAACCTGTGTCCATCTCTCTGTGCTTGGCTTCCGTCAGTTTCTCCGGTATCATTAATAATTGGATAAATAAATTAAATTAAGTAAATAAATTGAGATTAAATTGAAAAATGAAGAGATATGGAAAATTACCACCAAAGGATCCATTTCCGCTATGTGCGTAACGTCAGTAACATAACATCAAACGCATGAGAAGACGTCTGCGCAATGACGTCTCAATCTCCATAAGGAATTGGACATGTGCATTCAGCAGACCAGACGCCCATGCGCAAGACCAAACACCCGCGGCAACATCAACGTGCATGCGTCAAGAAAAATACATGAAAGCTAGCAAATAAATGTCTGAAGAAGCCTCTCTGACAGGTGAAACGCGTTAAGTGGACTTTGAAAGACTTCTGAAGAAGCCTCTCTGACAGGTGAAACGTGTTAAGTGAACTTTGAAAGACTTTTTTTACACAGTACTTTTATTCATTTTATTTACTTTTTGTTAAATAAAAGTATCCTTCGCTTTTATTTATTTGAAATATTATTTTCTATCTCCTGGTTATCATCCTGCTCCTTGGTGGGGACTATACCACCTACGCTATAGAAACTAGAGCAAGTTCTGCTCTAGCAAATGTGAGTACTGAATTCTTATCATTTTATTCATTCATTTTTATCAATATATATTGCACTATCTGGATTCTCCTGTCTCTTCACATATTATTCCATCTGAGACGGTCGGGACACCAACTACCTTAGACGGGGATTGTTCCGTCCAGGCGTACTATCAGCAGAGCTCTTAGCTAGCTCTGGGAAATGTGAGTGAAAATTATTCAAATTACTCATCCACATACCTACTGTATCTGATATATTGCACTATTATTTTGTATGTTCTTTTCTCTTTGAGGTCATATTGTATAAGAATACCACTACTCCTACCATTGTGTATGTATACATTTTCTATATTTATATAGTTCTCTATATTTAAGGCGTGGTTTCCTTCCTCTTTTTTGTTCACATATTATATATATATATATATATATATATATATATAGACTTGCAAAAAGTAGAAGGCTGCACTCACTGTCTTTAGATAAAAATGAACTTTTATTATATCATATTAACATTCAGTCCTCTCCTAGGAATTTTTATCAGGATCATAAATACATACATTTAAACAGTGTGTTGATATAAGGTGTATAGAATTGTGAAATTGACTTACCCCAGGCAGGGCTGGATTAACATAGGGGCTGATGGAGCTGCAGCTCCAGGCCCAGGCCCATGGAATAGGCCCATTTGAAAAACATTTTTTAACAAATTCCTTTTTTTTTTTTTTACACACTTCTCTTGGGTTTGCCACCTGACTGGTATTTTACCAGCACAGCCGGTATTTGGGGCCAGTGTTGCAGCAATACCAGCAATACAAATGCAGATATTTTTCTCTGTATAAATGGAGATTACTCTGCAATACCAGCACCAGCCAGTAGGGGTCACTGTGTGTGGAGAGAGGCAGGTGTGGGAAGTTACAGCATATCCCTCCCTGCCTCTCTCTACTCACTGATCCGCAAGGGAGCAGCTACACAGCACAGCGAGTTCAGACAGCATCTTCCAGCCTGCAGAGACAGACTACAGCTCAGGGAAGTGAAGGATGGGGGGGGGGAGGGAAATGGCAGCAGGGAAACATAGGGACACTGCGACACCAGATGACACTGAGACACTTGGAGACACTGAGACACTAGGGGACACTGTGAGACATAGGGACATTGGGAGACACATTGGGACATGGTGTCATGCCTTAACTATGGTATCCTCTTACTTCCTGGTTCCACGGAGCCTAGCCACACCCCTTTATGACACGGTCTGCCTATTTAATCTGACTGCACCAGCTGATCAGGGCTGGATTATTGAACTACGTTCCTTACTCACAACCAGGCTACAACTTCATTGTGAAAGCCTCTGCTACCAAACCGGACTGAAAGACTCTGCAAGTTCCCTTCACCTCTCCTCATCCAAGACTAAAGATTAAACAATCTTCATACGCCTCTGAGGATATCTCGGGAACCAGTGTTCTATGTGCAGGAAGCTAAGTAAAACCAATGTGATAAGAGTTGCATCTAAAAGCTGTTATTACCTGTCTCCAAAAGTCCTTCGGTAAAAACAATCCTGTTACAGCTAAACTCAACTCATACTTCATATCAGTTATCTGCATCTGGCTTGCTTAAGTTAAAGTATGGAACAGCTATTGTAATTACTGCTCACCTAAACCGTTAACTCTATTAAGAGACTCTTTATTGATTCAGTGTCTGCAATTTTCTATCGTTTACTCCTTAAAGCTACAGTGCCTTTAACTGTGGACTTCAGTTATCATTTACTACTTAAGCTACAGTGCCTGTAATTTGGAATTAAAGTTTTTACCTTTTACTTTCTTTAATAAATATTCAACTATACGAAATCTGCAGTTGTGTTCCTTCATAACAAATGTTTAAACGTGACACATGGAGACACTAGGGACACATTGTCTCCCAGTGTCCCCATGTCTCCCAGCCAATGTCCCTAGTGTCTGTGTCCCCACGGCTCCCAGTGTCCCCTAGTCTCCCATTGTCTGTGTCCCCATGTCTCTCAGTCTCCCTAAAGTCTTATTGTCCACATGTCTCCCAGTGTCCCCAAATATCTGTCTCCCAGTGTCCACATGTCTCCCAGCCAGTGTCCCTAATGTCTCAGTGTCCCCATATCTCCCAGTGTCCCTATGTCTCCCAGCCAGTGTCCCTAGTTTCTCAATGTCCCCATGTCTCCCAGTGTCCCAATTTTTTTCAGGGTCTCCATGTCTCCCAGCCAATGTCCCTAATGTCTCAGTGTCCCCACGGCTCCCAGTGTCCCCTAGTCTTCCAGTGTATGTGTCCCCATGTCTCTCAGTGTCCCTAGTGTCTCAGTGTCCTCAAATATATGTCAAATATCTGTCTCCCAGTGTCCACATGTCTCCCAGCCAGTGTACCTAATGTCTCAGTGTCCCCATGTCTCACAGTGTCCCTATGTCTACCAGCCAGTGTCCCTAGTGTCTCAGTGTCCCATGTCTCCCAGTGCCCCCAAATTGTTCAGTGTCCCCATGTCTCCCAGTGTCCCCATGTCTATGTCCACAAGTGCCCCCATGTCTCACAGTGTCCCTAAGTGTCTGTGTACCCATGCCTCCCTGCCAGTGTCCCTAGTGTCTCAGTGTCCCCATGTCTACCAGTGTCCCCTAGTTTCCCATGTCCCCCAGTGTCTGTGTCCCTAGTGTCTGTGTCCCCATGCCTCCCAGTGTCTCCATGTCTCCCAGTGTCCCCATGTCTATATCCACAAGGGCCCCATGACTCCCAGTGTCCCCAAGTGTCTCAGAGTCCCCAATACTTTGATACATAAGGAAACTGATGCCAGGCTGGCCTTCCAATTCATTGGACAGACATGCCCCCTTTTTGGGCATGCTCGCCCTTTTTGACAGCTCTGGTAACGTGATTCACGGTAGTGGCCCACACTTTTACCCCGCTCATTGACTTCCTGCTTCACTGGACACTGCTGTTAAGGGGTATGGATTTACTTGAAAGATGAAAGCATGAATTAGATAAAGAGATTAGCATAGAGTATGTGTTTTCTTATAGCTGCATCCTTTCCTTCCAACACCATCTCCAGAAGATACATGATGCTTGGGAGGTATGACTGTTTTAGTGTTTTTGGTCAATAAGATTCTGTAATTAGGCCCCATCATAATTGTCAGCACCAGGCCCACTGGGCTCTTAATCTGGCCCTGACCCCAGGTGTTAGGAATTGACAAAGCTCCGCCCCCAGTGATGATGTCATCACGTACATGCCGTCACTGTTACCATGGAGACGCGGCACACTAATGATTACTATAGAACAGATCAACACCGCCATGGATTCTTACTGTGTTATGACAACTGAGTGTTAGTGTTCCAAATATATCATAGGAGCTTTATAACATAATTCATAGCTCCTACTATGTGTGTCAGGACAAACATATAATCGGTCTGTATAAATAGAAACCAGACCTAAACATATAAAAGCCCGAAAATAGTAAAGTGCATAGAGAATTTTAAAGTGACAAATATTAAAAGTGACATGTGCCATAAAGTGCATCATAGTGAATCTAAAGTGCTCAAAATGCAAATGCTAATAGTAAAGTGATACATGTGCAGAAAAAGCCTTATTGTGAAACTAATATAAATGCAATATATATATATATATATATATATATATATATATATATAGAAGGCGTATGCCTGAAATTGTGGGAGGGATTTAGGCATATATAAACCCGGCAAACCCCTACTCACCTGTCTTCGTCGATTCCGGAAGTTCGCCTTCATTCCGCTTCACAGACCCTCTGACGTCATTCGTCCGCGACGTTCGCACAGCCCGCCCGTCAGTGCAGTATCCACACGAACGCTGGCATCAGTAAAATCACCCGACAACCGTAAGTCCTCTTCGTTAGATGATTAATTCGTGTCGTTTATACATTTGCATTCAGTATCACTTACTCACGTTTAAAAACGCCGTTCAAACAACGCATTATGATGTCTACAGTACAATCACTTATCCTCCATAAACGGCTATTCTTAGCTCAAATTCTTGTAAGTTTCGGTCTATGTTGGTGTTACTAAACTAGTTATTTTATATCCTTAGAGTGGCATGCATATAAAACAACATTTCTAATTTATAACCAATTCAAGTACATGAACGTTTCTGCGTAACAGGAAGGTATTATAGTCTAGTATAGTGAGTTATGGTGACAGATTGGCAATATTTTGGGTTAACATTAAATTCTACACATTACCATATCTTGAATTTCACTAGCAGTTGTTGTGGTATATACAAATGGGTTAACCTAGTATGTGTATATTTTCATTTACTTGCTAATTTAATTTTCTTTATTGGTTGCTAAATTCATGGGTCTCCTCTGTATGCTTTTTTTAAAATTACAGGGGTAATTCTTCCAGGATACGTTCTTCGATTAAAGCTGTATTACAAGTTACGGTTTGGTTAGTAATATTTCCCTTCCTACACTACGTTATTCCTTCCTACCTTGCTCATTACTAATTGGAGTCGGTAGCTCGTTTGTCTATTCTACAAAAAAAAAAAAAAATTTCATAAACTAAAATTGGCTTGTTTCTTTTCTATTTTGTCTAACATCACCTGTGTCCGTTTTTCTGCAATTTGGGACGTCAGCAGTACAAGCCGACAGTGTAAATTACTCTCTAGGTCATCTTAAGTTAATCCTGTCACTAATTCATCGTTCAGGTAAGTCTAATAATATTACAATACGAGCACGTTCAGTCTCGCCGCTATTCCCCCGTCCAGTTAGTCGTTGCTGGTTGCTAGGGTTTTAGGAGCCCAATAGCGGTAATCCTCCCCTGGCTTCTTCGCCTAGGTTAGTGGTCCCGCGAGGCCAACTCCCATCCTCAACTCGGAGGTACTACGTCCCTCGGGCCAAATCATAGTTAGCCGCCTCGCATTTTGTATAGAGAGGGCCTCACCAGTCACCCCCAGTCTGTCTTATGATTACTTCTCACCGAGAGGCCAACACCCCGCCACAACGCTCAGTGGCCTCAAATCCCCTCGCGCCAACTCATAGATAGAGCCTCTCAAGCCACTTGGCACTTAGCAGGGCCTCACCAGTCACCAAGCTAGTTTAATTGCTTCGCCACGGTGGCACTAGCTAGTCAACCAGCGCACACACACACACACATAAAAAAAAAAAAAATATTAACACTAAGTTTCCTCTCATGCCGTAGCATGTCAACAGCCTCGGTACCAGACGATGAACTGTCAGTCGCAAGCACTCCGTCCAGATCTAGCTCCCAGCCAAGACAGCCTAGTGCCTCATCCAGCTACAGATCCTGGACTATTCCAAAGATTACGGCCGAGCTGAATAGGAGGAATATTCCCTTCCCGGCTGCAGCCAGGAAAGCTGAACTCTTCCGTTTGCTTAATGCCCAAATTGCGGAGGATTCACCAGGCCCTAGTTCTGACGGTTCTATACAGAATAGTTTAGCTGAACTGCGGAGCATGATGTCCTCTTTGGTGACCTCTGTAGCCGGCATTAGTACCAGGTTAGATACCCTGGAAGCCTCTGGTCGGTCCGGCCTTACGGAAGTTCAGGTTCCTCTGGTACAACCAGAGTCCGACTTAGGAGGTAACTCCATTACTACTCCTGTAAAGAAGTCTAATATCGTTAATCCAGTTCATTTAATCCCACAAAACCTTAGATGGGACATAATAGAAGGGAAGGATGTTAACTTAGCTTCCCTCCTCATCGCATCACAGGATGTTATCGAGAACAGGGCTTACACCTTTGAAGATATATCCGTAGTGATGAAAGCCAGGGACCCTAGGCTTAATAAAAAACTTAATATTCCAGAATTCGTATTAGCCTTTGGATTATATAGAGACGTAATTTGCTCCGCTTTCCCGCACCGTAGGGAAGAGCTGGACTTATATTTGCACAAGCTGGTGGACCTAGCCTACAAGTACGGTGGTTATGCGTTCTACGACTACCACAAGTCCTTTTCAGCCAGATCAGCCGCATCCCTGGCACAACACTCCCACTGATTGGAGTCAGTTGGACACTGAATTATTTTGTAGGCATTTCGCCGGGCTTCAGACACCAGCATGTGCAATATGCGCTTCAGCTTCTCATACTTCAAACTTTTGTCCTAGTACCGCAGTTAGTCCGTCTACTAGTTTCGCTAACCCAGACTATTCTAGTCAAAGGGAAATGAAGGACAAATTAGGCAGACCCATAGTGTTTCTCGGGAAAACGCAGGTATGTAATAACTTTAATGAAGGGGGATGTAGTTATAGTGCATGTAGATTGCTCCACGTTTGTTCTGTCTGTTTCAGGGCACACGCAAAAACGATGTGCCCGAACAAACTGTTTCCGAAAAAGGCAATTACTCCAATAAATGTACCGAATTTGCAACGTTACCTGACTGCACATCCTTCTTCTCAATTAGCGGACTTTCTCATCTCCGGTTTCACCGAAGGCTTTCACACAGGTTTTATGGCACTCCCTTCAGGCATACTAGAATGCACCAACCTGCAGTCGGCAATATCCGACCCAGCCAGTCTAAAACATCTCCTCTACAAAGAGGTGGAAAATGGTTTCATGATAGGTCCCTTCACCACACCACCTTTCACGTCCTGGAGAACAAGTCCTTTAGGTATAGCCACGGGTAAATTCAACGACAAAAAGAGGTTAATAATTGACTTCTCTGCACCGCACTCTTCCACCTCCCCGAGTTTAAATTCCCTTATTCCATCCGAAGACTTCTCACTGCAATACGCCAAGATAGACGATGCCATTCAGGCCATTGTCAACCTCGGTAAGGCAGCCTGGTTGAGCAAAACGGACATCTCGAATGCTTTTAAGCTGCTACCTATTAAGCAGTCGCTCTGGCACCTACACGGGGTCAAGTGGCAAGGGGAATATTATTTTGCAACCAGGCTGACCTTTGGCTCAAAAAGTAGCCCGAAACTTTTCGACTTGTTTGCAGAGACCCTGAATTGGCTGTTACTCAACGAGTCCAGATGCCCAGTAGTAATCCACTACCTCGACAATTTTCTGTATATAGAACCTCACTACTGCACACCGCTCAGCCTAAATAGGGCACTCTCCTTATTTGAGGAACTTGGTGTTCCCATAGCCGCAAATAAGACTGAGGGTCCCAATACAGAAATCACCTTTTTAGGGATCACGATCAATTCTGTATCCATGCAAGCTAGCCTCCCTCAAATCAAGGTGGATAGGATTTTAGATTGCATTCACACCTGCACCAACCTCGGGTCTTGCACCAGGAAAGAATTACAGTCTCTCTTGGGCTCTCTTAACTTTGCCATGAGAGTTATCCCGCAAGGCAGATCTTTTGTCTCCAGGTTACTCTCGCTACTACACGGCCTCCCTGACGACGACACTAAGATCAGTTTAGACAATTCAGCTAGGGCTGACCTAGAAATGTGGAAGCTATTCTTGTCCTCGTGGAATGGTAGGTCATTGTTCATTCCTCCCATCTCCGACGATTCTCCAGTTATCTGGACAGACGCTGCAGCTTCAGTCGGGTACGCAGCAATATTTGGGGACGAATGGGTATATGACAGTTGGCCGCCTGAGACTAACACACTAGATAACTTTGACAATACCTCAGCGTTATTCGAAATCTTTCCCATAGTAGCAGCAGCACACATTTGGGGTGAAAACTGGAGGGGTAAAGCGGTTAAGTGTCTTTCGGATAACATAGCAGCCTGCAATATAATTAACAAAGGCCGGTCTCAGTCCCTGTCTATCATGAAGTTAGTAAGAAAGCTCACTTGGTTGGCAGCAAACTGGCAGTTTTACATTTGTTGTATACATGTTCCAGGAATGTTCAATAATGCTGCTGACGCATTGTCACGTTTCAATTTTCAGGAATTTTTCCGCCTTCACCCTACTGCGAACAAGCGACCCAAAACTCCCCCACAGTTCGGAGATCTAATCATGCTTTAGATCAATTATTGGCCATGGGTAGAGTTCTAGCACAGGCCGGGTTATCGGCAAACACAAAAAAAGCATACAATAGGGCATTTGAAATGTTTAATAATTTTGTACGCAACTTTAACATAATAAATCGATTTTCAGTAGAAACTATGGTTGCATTTTCAACTTTTTGCCACATCTCATTAAAGCTTGCATACAACACCATTAAACTATACTTAACAGGTGTACAACACTTCATGCTTACTATCTATCTCGATAAGACCCCTTTCTTGTCCACATACCCAATTAAAAACATTCTTAAAGGTATCCAGAGACTAAATAACCATAAAACCCTTGAGAGACTCCCAATTGATAGTAACATCTTTGAGAGGATCTCTGAGCTCTTAGATAAAGGTCCTTTTGATTGTCCTACTAATCTGATCATTAAATCCGCAGCTTATTTGGCTTTTTTCGGATTCCTACGGCCCAAAGAGTTTTCAGTAGAGAAAATAACAGACACAGACACTTGCCTTAAACAGGAAAATTTGACCAAAATAAATGATCATTATATATTAGTTATTCCCCGTACAAAAACAAATCAAACAGGCCCCCCCCGTGGAGGTTAAGTATTTCCCTACAGGGTCTAAATGTTGCCCAGTTCAGGTGCTGGATAACTTGTTAAGTCAGCAGATTAGGAATCCAGAACTGCCGCTTTTGTCCCTACAAGGAAAACCACTCACGACAAAACATTTCATGTTATACATACGTTCATTATTACTTAGACTTGGCCTCAATCCAAACTCCTTCTCAGGACACTCGTTTCGAATCGGAGCAGCCACCACGGCTTCAAGTAATCATGTCCCATCACATATAATAAAGAAAATGAGACGCTGGAAATCTGCAGTGTATAACCGGTACATTCCAAACCCAGAGAAAGAGATCAGACTCGCTTTTCACAGTATGTTTAAATAATGTTTATTATTGTGATGTTAATAAATATATAAACGTTACTTACTTTTTGGCCTCTTTTTTACAGGCCTAGCCTCTCGTCGGTTTCGGCACACCTCAACCGACTACTATTTGTTAAAACTAAACCTACTTGTAATGTACGCCCCTTTTCATAATCCCGTACACAAATATATATATATATATAAACACAGATATATAAGGCTAAGCTCAACATTTTTACAATCCCATATATCATCATTAACAATAATCTCCTACAGTCTCCGAATAGGATCAAAATTAAAAATGCAAAATAGACTATATATTTATATAAGAGAATACATAAAATACTACAAATGCAATTATCAAAGAGCCATATAAACAAATACAGCTAGATGTATCTATATGTGTATATAACACCATAAAGTGCTAAGGTGTCACAATGAGAATGTGGTTATTTCTTATAGAAATATATCATAATTAAGGTGCAAATGTAGCAGTAGAATTGAGATCATGATTAAAAGTTCAAAGTATATAAAGTGCCTCTGCAGAAAAAAAATAATATAAAAAAATTAAGTGTTGAATATTTAAATGTGAGCAATTAAGTGTGAGCAATAAGTGTGAAGACTATAATATAGAAAGAATCATCGTAAAGTGCATATCGTGCTAATATTTCCAAATGTAAGACCCTATCATAAGCATAGATAAACAGGTCTATGTATTTATAAAACAGAGACCAATAATTTTCCAGATCTTTTCATTTTTCAATTTAATCTCAATGTATTTACTTAATTTAATTTAATTTATTCATCCAATTATTAACTTATTGGTTTGTAACTTGTGTGACAGCAGACAGCCTTACCTTGGGTAAGTTACATTTGATTGTATGAACTTGGATTTTATTTTTTATTAATTATGTTAATTATGTTAATCACTTGTATTCCCATAAATTGGCATATATGTGTGTGTGTGCATTTGATAGCTTGACAAAGACCGTTCAGGTCAAAACGTTGTGATTGGAGGTGGGTTTAATAAATTGCCTTCTTTGAATCTTGGAGTGCCTGGACCTCTTTCTATTTTTTGCCTTATCAAGTATTTGGTTCTTGGTACTGGGACCGGCCTGGTTGCACCCAGATTCACATTACCATGGGGATTGAGTGCAGTGGCACTCCCCTGTTTCTTGATTAACTGGAGGGTCAACCTCAGCCTTGACAGGCACCTTCAGGACGATTGCTACTGTAAATTTGGCAATCGAATTTGGGCACCGGTGGCAGGCAGTGACATAAAAGGAGATTACTGACTGGCTCAGTGCAGGTTTCTATTGCAAGGGAGTATACCCTTCTTGACATTGCATGAGATAGCGTAATATGTCTCTATGTACAATATACCAATTCCCTCAAGATATTGTATGAGGATATGACCCTTTTACTTGATCACTCCCTGTGCATGCCCAATCCTCATGTTAAACCTGGAAGGAACTGGACTTTATGTAAACTGGGAGTAGGATAGATGGGAAATATGGAGGGTTATAGAGGGGAAGTATGGAGTGTGGGAACCATAGTGGGAATATCTAGATATGGAGATATTGTCTGGAGTTTGCATACTTAAATTAGTGTCAGGATAGTAGATATAGATAAAGTTTGACTGAGCACCATGGAATATGTAGTTCAGAAACAACTGCGGTGCCAATCTTAGTCACCACTCTACATTAACACTGAAAGGGTATTTTTCACTAATCTCAAAATGAACTAAATTCAGAGTGAATTAAAGATCAAAATGGCAAAAATTTTAAACAAAATCGTCACCCTATTTATGGGTATTTTTAAGGAAGCTGATGGACTTTATTTGTATTACTAAACATTTTGCACATTGCAAACATTATAACAGTGTGCAAATGTCCACCTAAAGTAAATCATGTTTTCTATCAAAAAACAGTGGGATAGACCAGAGGTCCAACTGAAAAGTGTGTTTTTAGTGAGGACCATCACTTTGGTAAATGTATGTAAGATTCAAAGGGACATTAAAGTCACCCAGACTACTACATCTCAATGAAGTGGTCTAGGTGCAGTGGCACTGTCCTTTAAACCCTGCAGTGCAAAAATGTAACATTGTTTACATTGCAAGGTTAAATCCACCTCGGTTGGCTGTCTGAATGACAGCCACTAGAGGTGCTTCCACTGCACTGACAAAGTAAAAATTGGTCACGTGACGTGGAGAGTTATAGAAAAGCTTTGAATGCAATTCATTCCTATGGGGAAGCTTGGAAGACATGCGGTACTTGCTACACATGCACATGAGGTCCTCAATGCCATTCTAGGAGGACCGTATGAATATCTATCACTTGAGGATGGCACACCTTCTCAATAAATGCGCGAAAGGTGGAAAGGTGTGCCGCTCCGACACTTCCTCGGTGCAGTAAAAATGTAAGTAAAAGTTTTTTTTAATTACAGTAGAGCGGGACCTGAATACAACTAGGGGTAGGGGCATTGTAGGGTTAGGAATACAGGTTTATAATGAGATTGATTTGATATTTGATAGAAATGCAATGCAAAATGGAATCAATAAAGTACTTATCATTTGTTGGCAGTGAGGGGTTTAAGTTTAGCATAAACAAGTTATTTTGAAAAAAAAATATGAAGAAAATGTGCTCATTGAATAGACAATCAAAAGCACTTAACTGCTGTAAATTAAGATATTTTTAGGACTGATATATAGGAAGCATATACACAAAATACAAAGCAAGTGTATCTATAGCATCAATACATGAAACTGTGTTGAATAAAACAACAATCCAATAGCATAAAAAGTAAAACAAATTCATGATGCCCCCCACTTCCTCCTTCTAGTATGGCCACTTAGAGATAACTTGAAACTGAAAAACATCTTGTTCACACACAGCAGAGAGCATTATCACATCCGCCTTGGAGAATTATTGTCAGATAAGGATCACTTGTCTCGTCTGCTAATCTGGGATGCATTTCATGTATTATAATATATTTGGTAATATATGATGTATCATCACTGAATACTGTAGATAAAATAAAAAAAACAACTCACAGTGGGGAGTTCATGGTCTGGTAATGCATGTATGTGTTATTATGTTCCTGTGTGTGATAGTTCCACTAATCTTGGTTTCTGCAAAGAATAGATAATGGTATATTCTTCTTCATCCATATTATCATTCAGTACCAGTGATGGCTAACTTTAGCATTTCAGATGTTTGTTGACTACATTCTTCATAGTACTCAGCCTAAAGACCTAAGGGCTTGCTGGGTATTATGGGAAATATAGATCACAAACTTTTGGGTCCCAAAACGACTATGTACCTTTCTATATCACATCAAAATGTTTGAAATAATAGTTCTAAAATATTTAAATGAAAATAACTACTGTTTGTATTACCACCAAACATAACGCTAATTCTAGTTTGGTTAATTTTTACTCTGTGACTACATTAGAAAATAGACATTTGGATCTTATATTCAAATATGTTTTTCTCTCTAAACCAGTGAAGAACCTCCAAAGGCAGCTGCCTCCAAGAGACATGTATTTTTGCATTGCTGACCAAAGGATAAATAATTAAGAAATTCTAAAGACTCTAGCCAGAACTACACCATTAGCCCTAGTACTCATTTGAAAAGTCATATTTTAGAAAAGATATATAATGTTGAAGCATGTATTAAACAGGGGTGCCCAAAAGGTAGATCCCCAGAAGTTGTAGAACTACAACTCCCATGATGCTTTGCATGATTCTGCAATGCCTTTAGAATGACAAAGCATAATGGAAGCTGTAGTTTTCAAACATTTTGTGATCTACCTTTTGGGCACCCCTGTATTAGGAGAAGAAAATTATGTGTGAGGGTTCTAAAGATTTATATATATATCACTCGACATATTGTCTTTTAGTTTTACCATAAAGTCTCCAGAATCCATGCAATGCTATATCTCTTATAATTGTACAAGGTGAGAAAATTTGCTTTGGCCAAACCATTTTTTCCAAAATCTACATTTTTGTGGGATGTTTGAATTTCATCCGAATATTGGTTAGGCTCAATAGAATTTTGGTAACGAAAAAGTGATTCAAGAATTGATCCCCTAGCTACATCAGTGTAGGTATTCAGTATCACAACCAAAAATTAACATTTTTAGCCATTGCATGCATATTTTGTTTTGGGATTCGGTACATATCAGCTCGGAGCTCAGGAATGCAACCGATCAAGTGCTTGGCCCAAATGTGGACAAATTGCAGTTTGGCCCAAAATGAATCTTCAAATCTCTTATGGTCATACTGATTTAGTTGTTAAAATACCTAACTAAAATACCTCCAACTAGTGATGTCGTGAACATAAAATTTCTGTTCGCGAACGGCGAACGCAAACTTCCGCAAATGTTCGTGAACGGGCGAACCCAGCGAACCGCCATAGACTTCAATAGGCAGGCGAATTTTAAAACCCACAGGGACTCTTTCTGGCCACAATAGTGATGGAAAAGTTGTTTCAAGTGGATTAACACCTGGACTGTGGCATGCCGGAGGGGGATCCATGGCAAAAGTATAAAGTGGGGGGATAATGTATAATATGGAGGATAATGTATAATAAACACAAACACAAAAAATAAAAAAAATAAAAAAAGAATGCAGCTTCAGAATTAATCTAAATTGTATGCTGTCTAGGAGGTGGGAGGGTCTGGGAGGGAGGGTCTGCTGCTGATTGGCTGGAATGTGTCTGCTGACTGTGAGGTACAGGGTCAAAGTTTACTCAATTATGACGAATAGGGGGCGGACCGAACATCACATATGTTCGCCATCCGTGGCGAACGTGAACACGCTATGTTTGCCAGGAACTATTCGCCAGCGAACCGTTCGGGACATCACTACCTTCAACATGTTTGATAAGCTTTATTAAGCTTTTATTAGAACATTATCAATTTTAAAAATGAGTAAACCTTTAGGGGATTATTCACTAATGTGCAGTGACTTGAGAGAAAAAAGATTTTACAAAAACAGCCAAACTGTTTATGTGGGTGAGTTGGATAATTGTTTCGACTATTGGCTAATAATATACATAATATATTAACACAGGTTACTGGCTATGGGGGATAATGTATAATAAACACAGGTTACTGGCTATGGGGGGGATAATGTATAATAAACACAGGTTACTGGCTATGGGGGGATACTGTATAATAAACACAGATTACTGGCTATGGGAGGATAATGTATAATAAACACAGGTTACTGGCTATGGGGGGGATAATGTATAATAAACACAGGTTACTGGCTATGGGAGGATAATGTATAATAAACACAGGTTACTGGCTATGGGGGATAATGTATAATAAACACAGGTTACTGGCTATGGGGGGGGGTAATGTATAATAAACACAGGTTACTGGCTATGGGGGGATACTGTATAATAAACACAGGTTACTGGCTATGGGAGGATAATGTATAATAAACACAGGTTACTGGCTATGGGGGGGGATAATGTATAATAAACACAGGTTACTGGCTATGGGGGGTAATGTATAATAAACACAGGTTACTGGCTATGGGGAGGATAATGTGTAACAAACACAGGTTACTGGCTATGGGGGGATAATGTATAATAAACACAGGTTACTGGCTATGGGGGGATAATGTATAAAAAACACAGGTTACTGGTTGTGGGGGGATAATGTATAATAAACACAGGTTACTGGCTATGGGAGGGATAATGTATAATAAACACAGGTTACTGGCTATGGGGGGATAATGTATAACAAACACAGGTTACTGGTTGTGGGGGGATAATGTATAATAAACACAGGTTACTGGCTATGGAGGATAATGTATAATAAACACAAACACAAAAAATAAAAAAAATAAAAAAAGAATGCAGCTTCAGAATTAATCTAAATTGTATGCTGTCTAGGAGGTGGGAGGGTCTGGGAGGGAGGGTCTGCTGCTGATTGGCTGGAATGTGTCTGCTGACTGTGAGGTACAGGGTCAAAGTTTACTCAATTATGACGAATAGGGGGCGGACCGAACATCACATATGTTCGCCATCCGTGGCGAACGTGAACACGCTATGTTTGCCAGGAACTATTCGCCAGCGAACCGTTCGGGACATCACTACCTTCAACATGTTTGATAAGCTTTATTAAGCTTTTATTAGAACATTATCAATTTTAAAAATGAGTAAACCTTTAGGGGATTATTCACTAATGTGCAGTGACTTGAGAGAAAAAAGATTTTACAAAAACAGCCAAACTGTTTATGTGGGTGAGTTGGATAATTGTTTCGACTATTGGCTAATTTTACAATTTTGTTTTCAATTCACTACATTTCAGTGTTTAATGAATAAACCCCAAATCATATGATTTAGGTGAAACTAGTAGTTCTTTTTAATTCTGCTATATTTACTTCCTATTAGCTGATTACAGTGATTACTGTGTATGCTATCATTATAGCTATACAGAGGTGCACATGTAACTTTTACAAACAGATATAATCTTTATTTCTACAAGCTTACAGATGGGTGTCTGAAAACCTACTGTGTCTGCCTGTCAAACTAATTTGTGTTATTATACCATGTACACAATGTATCCAGCTTTCACAGAATTTGTTGGCATAATAAAAGAAATGAAGTAAATGATTTTAAACATAAATTATAATAATAATTATAAGCCATGTGAGATTAAAACATGGTCACATGGTCACATTTTTTTTTTTAAAGTATTCATTTGAAAGCTTTACTATATTACAGTGCTTTAAAGGGGAACTGACACTTCCCCGGGTTTGTACTATTATGTTTACTTATTCCCTATATTTCGGAAATATGTTTGTGAGATCAGAAAAATAAAATTAAATGTAGCTATTTACACATCTGCCCTGTAACTAGACACCTTCGTGATGACTTCCTGTCAATCCTTATTATAAATGTTGCCATTATATGTTAATGGTAGAAGATAAACAGAAAACATCTTTGTTTGCATGGTGTACCTGGACAATATTTTAAAATTAAACAAAGCATTACAACAAAATACAAACGCTAATACAAGTTACAAAAAAAATACATTTGTTTAGAATGCTGGAGTGTTACAGAGTCTCCTTGACCACGGGGGTCCATCCACACCCTCCACCCCCCTGGGGTATTTTGTAAAATTCATCAGGATTGAAGATATTCCCCATTACCCTAAGCTGGAGAGTTTGGTAAATTTGGCACCCTCATTTCTCCATCCATCTCATGTAGGACCTCTAATGTTTACAGACTATGAGACTATTTTTAAGAAAAGTTATCTCACACAAGTTTGTCCTCTAGGACTGAATTTCCTTTGTGACAGTAATAATCATGCCACACTTAGTATTAAAGGGACACTCTGGGCACCAATACAACTTAAATACATTTGAAAGATTTTGGCTTCATTAATATGTTCTATTTGTTTGCATGCTCAAAACTTTAGCATTTTTGTATTTAAAACAAATGTTTTACTGAATGTTGCACCTTTACCTCTTAAGGATGGAGGCAATTGTACAAGTTCTGATCAAAACAAAATCAAAACATAACCTGAAATTTGCGCTATATGCCTATTCAACCATAATGTACCTCTTTCATATTAAGTGCACCCACACTTACTATATATCATTTTGTTCAGAAGAAAAAAGGCTTTCATTTCACATCAAATTTTAATATATGAAACATAACTTAATACAAATTAAAACGTGTAAACAATTAAGACATTTTGTTATTTTCTTTGTTCGGCTTGGCATTTTAACTGTGACTGTCATAATACGGTCATAATACTGTTAGCTTTTATTGCAATAAAATACACATATTTTTATTTAGTGATGTCTACTGAGTACAAAAGTACCCCATGTACAGGTTTTATGGTGCTTTGGGAAGTTACAGGGTCAAATATAAGGCTTTCCTCTTTCTAATTTTTACTCATTGAAATTTTCCAGATTGCTTGGAAGACCATGTGGCAGCCAAGGAATAAAAATGACCCCCATCATGTCATACCATTCGAAAAGATTAAAGATGGGGTTTGTTCAGTCATTTTAGTAGCCACTTAGCCTTATATAGGGCTTGCAAATTAAATTATCTGGACTTTCTGCCTGGATTGTTGGGCATATCCCTCAAATTGTAATTAATAAAATCCCTTAATCATTTAGAAAGATTACCTAAATACACACGTATAATATATATATATATATATATATATATATATATATATATATATAAAAGTAAGTATGAATACATTTTCCACTATATATTTAAGGCCTTGTCCTGTAGTTGTGGGAGGGGCTTGAATCCCCTTTAAAAGGGCTGCCAATCCCAAATCACAAATTTGCAACAATTTTAATGCGGGCACTTGTGGTTTTAGTTGGTTATTACACGTTTATTCTCATTGTTTCCGGGCTCATGCAAAATCCATGTGCCCGAATAAAGTTTTCCTAAACCTTATCACACTTGCATCAACGTCACGTTATTGGCTGCACTGTTACAACGCCACCTCTCACAGCATTTGATTACATTTATCATAGAAGGGCTGTCTAAGGGGTTCCACACGGGTTTGGTACACATGCCAACTGGGACACTGGAAAGCAACAATTTGCAAACCACTTTAACAGACCCAGAGTTAGTGTGTACACTCATAAGGACTGAAGTAGATCAAGGGTTTTTGTTGGGGCCTTTTGTTTCCCCACCTTTCACATCTTGGAGAAACAACCCCATAGGAGTCGTCATGGGGAAAACTTCACTTAAACCCAGACTAAACATAGACTTATCAGCACCACAATCCTCCACTATTCCCAGCCTTAATTCCCTTACAGGCATCCAACACCACATGCTTTTATGACACCCCAACAACATAGGATTCCCTTTATCATATCATATAAAGACCTTACTGAAAGGAATTTAAAAGATAAATGCACACATACCATCTCAAAGACTACCCATCCACAACAACATATTTCCCTCACTATCTGATTTATTAGATTCATCTGGTCATAAAAACTGCCATCTACCTAGTGTTCTATTTTTATGTCCAAAAGAATTTACCGCTAGAAATATAACTGCCACAGAACACAACCTTAGAGCATTATGTTCTATAACTTCATCATTCTAAAACTAGCCCAATTGGACATACTGTCAATATACCTCTGTTCCCTACTCACAATAAATGGTGCCCTGTAAAAGTTCTGGACACTTATTTTAACACTTTCCAAAAACAACCACACCAACCATTATTAGAACTTCACGGCACCATCCTTACTACGTTTAAATTCATGCTTTATGTTCGCTTATTGTTAACTAGGCTCAGCCTAAATGCAAACCTTTTCTCAGGACATTCCTTCTACATAGGGGCAGTATCTTCAGCTTCCTCCACATTCTAGCTCATATCATCAAAGCTGGACGCTGGAAATCTTCTTCTTATACTCTTTATTAGTGTTGTCGCGAACCCGAAATTTTCGGTTCGCGAACGGCGAACGCGAACTTCCTCAAATGTTCGCGAACCGCCATTGACTTCAATGGGCAGGCGAATTTTAAAACCAACAGGGACTCTTTCTGGCCACAAAAGTGATGGAAAAGTTGTTTCAAGGGGACTAACACCTGGACTGTGGCATGCCGGAGGGGGATCCATGGCAAAACTCCCATGGAAAATTACACAGTTGATGCAGAGTCTGCTTTTAATCCATAAAGGGCAGAAATCACCTAACATTGACACCTGTCCTCAAAGCCCCTGATACACACTGACACAGAGCAGAATAGAGACTGTTCCCCGTCCTCAGAGACCATGATACACACTGACACAGAGCAGAATAGAGACTGTTACCCCTACATAGGGTCACTTGGCAGATGTGGCGGGGTCGTGGGAGGGGGAGGATGACTTTCACCTCTTCCCCTGTTAGATTCCCGTTGTGCTGTGACATCACCCTTATACGCTGTGTAAAGCATACTATTTATTTTGATCAGCATGGCCACTTGAGTTTTTATAGTTTTCACGCTGCTTGTAGTTTATATATGGTTCACAAAAATCAAACAAACGATAAAGTAAACATGTAAGGATTCAGAATATTCTTTCAAATCCTTACACATTGTGTGTACATACTTTTTGTCTTAAGTTTGTGGCTTTAAAGAGGTTCACGTTGTTTCTATGATGTGCATAACATGTTCTTGTAAATGTTTGTTAAATTTTTCCTGGAATTGTAATTTTTGAATCTGAATAAAGATAGTCAAATCCCTGATACACACTGACACCGAGCGGAATAGAGACTGTTCCCCCTACATAGGGTCACTTGGCAGATATGGATTGACACCTGTCCTCAAAACCCCTGATACACACTGACACAGAGCAGAACAGAGACTGTTCCCCCTACATAGGGTCACTTGGCAGATATGGATTGACACCTGTCCTCAGAGACCATGATACACACTGACACAGAGCAGAATAGAGACTGTTCCTCGTCCACAGAGACCATGATACACACTGACACAGAGCAGAATAGAGACTGTCCCCCCTACATAGGGTCACTTGGCAGGTATGGATTGACACCTGTCCTCAAAGCCCCTGATACACACTGACACAGAGCAGAATAGAGACTGTTCCCTGTCCACAGAGACCATGATACACACTGACACAGAGCAGAATAGAGACTGTTCACCGTCCACAGAGACCATGATACACACTGACACAGAGCAGAATAGGGACTGTTCCCCCTACATAGGGTCACTTGGCAGGTATGGATTGACACCTGTCCTCAAAGCCCACACTGGGGGGAGCTACTGTCCTCCCCAACCACTGCGCGGTGGGTGGGGGCCATAAATCACAATGGGGGGACCTACTGTCCTCCCCCCCTCGGCCCCCACCCCTGCGCGGTGGGTGGGGGGCATAAATCACAATGGGACAGACCTACAGATAGGAGTGGAGTATTGTTCATATCAGTTTAATACCTTCCGCGTCTCCTATCAGTGGACGTGTATATGGCAGCCATTTTAGGAACCGCACACCTGGGACCCGAGCAAGGTCACCTCGTTCAAGCTGCTCTGGTTCCTTGATGAGCCAGCTGCCCGTGAGTTAACATGTCCCGTGGAGAAGCACTCTGTCCTGTAAAGCCTCACCACAAAAAAATTAAATAAATAACAGCACTCGGAGTGGTGAGTTTAGTAAATGTACATATCAGTTTAATACCTTCCGCGTCTCCTATCAGTGGACGTGTATATGGCAGCCATTTTAGGAACCGCACACCTGGGACCCGAGCAAGGTCACCTCTTTCAACAGGCGACAAGATATGGCCCTGTAAAACTCTCCTGGATATTATGTACAATTTCTATGGATATGGCATTGATTTATGTAACAGGGAGATGGAAGAAGATGCTTGGTCGGTCCTCTTACTTGAAATTTGTGGCACTGCGCGGGCAAGCTAATGTGCCACCAGATAGGAGTGGTGAGTTTAGTATTGTTCATATCAGTATAATACCTTCCGCGTCTCCTATCAGAGGACATGTATATGGCAGCAATTTTAGGAACCGCACACCTGGGACCCGAGCAAGGTCACCTCTTTCAACAGGCGACAAGATATGGCCCTGTAAAACTCTCCTGGATATTATGTACAATTTCTATGGATATGGCATTGATTTATGTAACAGGGAGATGGAAGAAGATGCTTGGTCGGTCCTCTTACTTGAAATTTGTGGCACTGCGCGGGCAAGCTAATGTGCCGCCAGATAGGAGTGGTGAGTTTAGTATTGTTCATATCAGTTTAATACCTTCCGCGTCTTCTATCAGTGGACGTGTAAATGGCAGAGATTTTTAATTGTTGAATCACCTCCCCTTTTTAGGCCAAGGTGGGAAGATGCTTAGACCACTGGTATATTGGTGCCATCTTGGAGGATTTTTTTTTGGTTTGGTTTTTGAAGCCACAGTGCTGCACCAGTGGGCCTAAAAATTAGGCATGTACACATGCCTGAAAAATTTGGTATTGTTGCAGCGGCCAGAAAAATTGATGTTTGTTTCACAGGCAGAAAGTGCCCTAAAACATGGCGGCTTGAACCCTAGTTGGTGGCGGATAAGTCACGCAAGTCAAACGTCATTCAGAGCTAAAATACAGCAGCGTGTGGACCATTTTTAGCCCAAGGCAGCTCATCTCATCAGGCCTTTTTTAATCGAATGTATCGCCCAGTGTCAGTCCCTTTGGGATCCATCCCTCATTCATCTTAATAAAGGTGAGGTAATCTAGACTTTTTTGACCTAGGCAACTTCTCTTCTCAGTGACAATACCTCCTGCTGCACTGAAGGTCCTTTCTGACAGGACACTTGAAGCGGGGCAGGCCAGAAGTTCTATCGCAAATTGGGATAGCTCAGGCCACAGGTCAAGCCTGCACACCCAGTAGTCAAGGGGTTCATCGCTCCTCAGAGTGTCGATATCTGCAGTTAAGGCGAGGTAGTCTGCTACCTGTCGGTCGAGTCGCTCTCTGAGGGTGGATCCTGAAGGGCTGTGGCGATGCATAGGACTTAAAAAGCATGTCTGACTTCCACCTCTCCCCCTGTTAGATTCCCGTTGTGCTGTGACATCACCCTTATACGCTGTGTAAAGCATACTTTTTAATTTATTTTGCAAATGCTGCATCCTTTCCGACTTGTTGTAATTCGGTAACATTTCCGCCACTTTCTGCTTATACCGGGTGTCTAGTAGCGTGGACACCCAGTACAGGTCGTTCTCCTTCAGCCTTTTTTATACGAGGGTCCCTCAACAGGCAGGACAGCATGAAAGACCCCATTTGCACAAGGTTGGATGCCAAGCAACTCATTTCCCGTTCCTCCTCCTCACTGATGTCATTGAAGGTATGTTCTTCCCCCCAGCCACGTACAACACCACGGGTACCAGATAGGTGACAACGAGCACCCTGGGATGCCTGTTGTGTTTGGTCTTGCTCCTCCTCCTCCTCCTCAAAGCTACATTCCTCCTCTGACTCCTCTTCCTCACAATCCTCTTCCAGCGTTGCCGCAGGTCCAGCAAGCGATGCTGATAAGGCTGTTTCTGGTGGTGATGGTGACCACAACTCTTCCTCTTCCTCTTCACGCTCATCTACAGCCTGATCCAGCACTCTTCGCAGGGCACGCTCCAGGAAGAAAACAAATGCTATGATGTCGCTGATGGTGCCTTCGTTGCGACTGACTAGGTTTGTCACCTCCTCAAAAGGACGCATGAGCCTACAGGCATTGCGCATGAGCGTCCAGTAACGTGGCAAAAAAATTCCCAGCTCCCCAGAGGCTGTCCTAGCACCCCGGTCATACAAATATTCATTAACAGCTTTTTCTTGTTGGAGCAGGCGGTCGAACATTAGGAGTGTGGAATTCCAACGTGTAGGGCTGTCGCAAATCAAGCGCCTCACTGGCATATTGTTTCGCCGCTGGATATCGGCAAAGTGAGCCATGGCCGCGTAGGAACGCCTGAAATGGCCACACACCTTCCTGGCCTGCTTCAGGATGTCCTGTAAGCCTGTGTACTTATGCACAAAGCGTTGTACGATCAGATTACACACATGTGCCATGCACGGCACATGTGTCAACTTGCCCAACTTCAATGCTGCTATCAAATTCTTTCCGTTGTCACACACCACTTTGCCGATATCCAGTTGCTGCGGAGTCAGCCACTTTTCCACCTGTGCGTTCAGGGCGGACAGGAGTGCTTGTCCGGTGTGACTCTCTGCTTTCAAGCAAGTCAAACCCAAGACGGCATGACACTGCCGTATCCGGGATGTGGAATAGTACCTGGGGAGCTGGGAGGGTGCCGTTGATGTGGAGCAAGATGCAGCAGCACAAGAGGACTCAGCCGAGGAGGTTATGGAAGAGGATGGAGTAGGAGGAGTAGAGGAGGTGGCAGCAGGACTGCCTGCAATTTGTGGCGGTGTCACCAACTCCTCTGCAATGCCACGCATTCCTTGCTTGTCAGCCGTCAGCAGGTTTACCCAATGCGCAGTGTAGGTGATATACCTGCCCTGACCATGCTTTGCAGACCAGGTATCAGTGGTCAGATGGACCCTTGCCCCAACACTGTGTGCCAGACATGCCATGACTTCCTTTTGCACAATCGAGTACAAGTTGGGGATTGCCTTTTGTGAAAAGAAATTCCGGCCGGGTACCTTCCACTGCGGTGTCCCAATAGCTACAAATTTTTTGAACGCCTCAGACTCAACCAGATTGTATGGTAAAAGCTGGCGGGCTAATAGTTCGGACAAGCCAGCTGTCAGACGCTGGGCAAGGGGGTGACTTGGTGACATTGGCTTCTTACGCTCAAACATGTCCTTGACAGACACATGACTGTGGGCAGATGAGCGGGAACTGCTCAAGGCGGGAGACGGAGTGGCGGATGGTTGAGAGGGGGCACAGCATGCGTTGTTTGGCGTGCTGTCGGGCTGACCCCGGGTGCCAATGCATGCTGTCTGACTGTGCCACTAGCTCCTTGCGACGACCCCCCCCCTGCTTCCAACTCGTCTCCTCCTCCTCTCTGTCTCCCCATCTGAACTTTCGCCCTGTTCTTCTTCTTGCCGAGCGGGCACCCACGTGACATCCATGGACGCATCGTCATCATCAACCGCTTCGCTTGTATCTGACAACTCAGAAAAGGAAGCAGCAGCATCATCACACCGTACCTCCATGTGTTTAATGCTGCCTGCCTGATACATATCCCTGTTATCTACATCCTCTAGCAATAATGGTTGCGCATCACTCATTTCTTCAAACGGGTGTGTGAATAACTCCTCTGACATACCAAGTAAAGCGGCTGTGGTGCTAGTTTTGGTGGTGGCGGCAGGCGGGTGAGTGGTATCTTGAGAGGTGCCTGAAGCTAAGCTGGAGGAGGATGGTGCGTCAAGGTTCCGAGCGGAGGCTGTACAAGATTGGGTGTCCTGTGTTAGCCAGTCAACTATGTCCTCAGAACTTTTCAAGTTCAGGGTACGTGGCTTCTGAAAACTGGGGATTATTCTAGGGCAAAAGGGAATCACAGCACCACGACCACGACGGCCCCTGCGGGGTGGCCTGCCTCTGCCTGTCATTTTTTTGAGGATTAGTGGTACTATAAGTGCAAGCTACTGTGAGACCAGATATGATTGGCAATGTGAACTGTAAGAGTTCTGCAGAGCACACACTGTAGGCCTGAGATACCCGCTTGAAGACAAGTAACTGCTATTCAATCTATAACAGTGAAGAAGAAATTTTGGTTTTAAAAGCACGCTATAGAGACACCAGATATGATTGGCAATGTGCACTGGAACAGTTCTGCAGAGCACACACTGTAGGCCTGAGACACCCGCTTGAAGACAAGTAACTGCTATTCAATCTATAACAGTGAAAAACAAATTTTGGTTTTAAAAGCACGCTATAGAGACACCTGATATGATTGGCAATGTGCACTGGAACAGTTCTGCAGAGCACACACTGTAGGCCTGAGACACCCGCTTGAAGACAAGTAACTGCTATTCAATCTATAACAGTGAAAAAAAAATTTTGGTTTTAAAAGCACGCTATAGAGACACCAGATATGATTGGCAATGTGCACTGGAACAGTTCTGCAGAGCACACACTGTAGGCCTGAGACACCCGCTTGAAGACAAGTAACTGCTATTCAATCTATAACAGTGAAAAACAAATTTTGGTTTTAAAAGCACGCTATAGAGACACCAGATATGATTGGCAATGTGCACTGGAACAGTTCTGCAGAGCACACACTGTAGGCCTGACACACCCGCTTGAAGACAAGTAACTGCTATTCAATCTATAACAGTGAAAAAAAAATGTTGGTTTTAAAAGCACGCTATAGAGACACCAGATATGTTTGGCAATGTGCACTGGAACAGTTCTGGAGAGCACACGCTGAAGGAAGGACTGACAGAGCCGCTTGAAGGACACTGACTGGCTGCTATTAGCTTACACTAGAAACCTTTTTTCTTTGTAAAAGCACGCTAAAGAGACACCAAATATGATTGGCAACTGTCAAAGCACGCTGGAACAGGTCTACAGAGCACACGCTGAAGTAGGCCTGACACCCAGACGCTTGCAGACAACTAACTGCTCTTCTATTACAGTGAAAAAAAATTATTTATTTTAAATCTAAAGCTTAAGCTATTGTAAAAACAGATATTAGTGGTGGCACTGGGCAAGAGGGCACAGTATCCACTGTGAACCTCACACAGAAGCTGGCAGGCAGGCAACTGCTCTTCTATTACAGTGGAAACAAAATTTTGGTTGTAAAAGCACGCTATAGAGACACCAGATATGAGTGGCAACTGTCAAAGTACGCTGGCAGGGTTGTGCAGGGCACACGCTGAAGGAAGGCCTGACAGAGCTGCTTGAAGGACACTGACTGGCTGCTATTAGCTTACACTGGAAACCTTTTTTCTTTGAAAAAGCACGCTATAGAGACACCAGATATGAGTGGCAATTGTCAAAGTACACTGGCAGGGTTGTGCAGGGCACACGCTGAAGGAAGGCCTGACAGAGCCGCTTGAAGGACACTGACTGGCTGCTATTAGCTTACACTGGAAACCTTTTTTCTTTGAAAAAGCATGCTATAGAGACACCAGATATGAGTGGCAATTGTCAAAGTACGCTGGCAGGGTTGTGCAGGGCACACGCTGAAGGAAGGCCTGACAGAGCCGCTTGAAGGACACTGACTGGCTGCTATTAGCTTACACTGGAAACCTTTTTTCTTTGAAAAAGCACGCTATAGAGACACCAGATATGAGTGGCAATTGTCAAAGTACGCTGGCAGGGTTGTGCAGGGCACACGCTGAAGGAAGGCCTGACAGAGCCGCTTGAAGGACATTGACTGGCTGCTATTAGCTTACACTGGAAACCTTTTTTCTTTGTAAAAGCACGCTATAGAGACACCAGATATGAGTGGCAATTGTCAAAGTACGCTGGCAGGGTTGTGCAGGGCACACGCTGAAGGAAGGCCTGACAGAGCCGCTTGAAGGACACTGACTGGCTGCTATTAGCTTACACTGGAAACCTTTTTTCTTTGTAAAAGCACGCTAAAGAGACACCAGATATGATTGGCAACTGTCAAAGCACGCTGGCACAGGTCTGCAGAGCACACGCTGAAGTAGGCCTGACACCCAGACGCTTGCAGACAACTAACTGATCTTCTATTACAGTGAAAAAAAATGATTTCTTTAAAATCTAAAGCTTAAGCTATTGTTAAAACAGATATGAGTGGTGGCACTGACTGTGCAAATGGGCAAGGCATCCAACCTGACACAGAAGCTGGCAGGCAGGCAACTGCTCTTCTATTACAGTGAAAAAAAATTATTTCTTTTAAATCTAAAGCTTAAGCTATTGTAAAAACAGATATGAGTGGTGGCACTGGGCAAGAGGGCACAGTATCCACTGTGAACCTCACACAGAAGCTGGCAGGCAGGCAACTGCTCTTCTATTACAGTGGAAACAACATTTTGGTTGTAAAAGCACGCTATAGAGACACCAGATATGAGTGGCAATTGTCAAAGTACACTGGCAGGGTTGTGCAGGGCACACGCTGAAGGAAGGCCTGACAGAGCCGCTTGAAGGACACTGACTGGCTGCTATTAGCTTACACTGGAAACCTTTTTTCTTTGTAAAAGCACGCTAAAGAGACACCAGATATGATTGGCAACTGTCAAAGCACGCTGGCACAGGTCTGCAGAGCACACGCTGAAGTAGGCCTGACACCCAGACGCTTGCAGACAACTAACTGATCTTCTATTACAGTGAAAAAAAATGATTTCTTTAAAATCTAAAGCTTAAGCTATTGTTAAAACAGATATGAGTGGTGGCACTGACTGTGCAAATGGGCAAGGCATCCAACCTGACACAGAAGCTGGCAGGCAGGCAACTGCTCTTCTATTACAGTGAAAAAAAATTATTTCTTTAAAATCTAAAGCTTAAGCTATTATTAAAACAGATATGAGTGGTGGCACTGACTGTGCAAATGGGCAAGGCATCCAACCTGACACAGAAGCTGGCAGGCAGGCAACTGCTCTTCTATTACAGTGAAAAAAAATTATTTCTTTTAAATCTAAAGCTTAAGCTATTGTAAAAACAGATATGAGTGGTGGCACTGGGCAAGAGGGCACAGTATCCACTGTGAACCTCACACAGAAGCTGGCAGGCAGGCAACTGCTCTTCTATTACAGTGGAAACAAAATTTTGGTTGTAAAAGCACGCTATAGAGACACCAGATATGAGTGGCAACTGTCAAAGTACGCTGGCAGGGTTGTGCAGGGCACACGCTGAAGGAAGGCCTGACAGAGCTGCTTGAAGGACACTGACTGGCTGCTATTAGCTTACACTGGAAACCTTTTTTCTTTGAAAAAGCACGCTATAGAGACACCAGATATGAGTGGCAATTGTCAAAGTACACTGGCAGGGTTGTGCAGGGCACACGCTGAAGGAAGGCCTGACAGAGCCGCTTGAAGGACACTGACTGGCTGCTATTAGCTTACACTGGAAACCTTTTTTCTTTGTAAAAGCACGCTAAAGAGACACCAGATATGATTGGCAACTGTCAAAGCACGCTGGCACAGGTCTGCAGAGCACATGCTGAAGTAGGCCTGACACCCAGACGCTTGCAGACAACTAACTGATCTTCTATTACAGTGAAAAAAAATGATTTCTTTAAAATCTAAAGCTTAAGCTATTGTTAAAACAGATATGAGTGGTGGCACTGACTGTGCAAATGGGCAAGGCATCCAACCTGACACAGAAGCTGGCAGGCAGGCAACTGCTCTTCTATTACAGTGAAAAAAAATTATTTCTTTAAAATCTAAAGCTTAAGCTATTGTTAAAACAGATATGAGTGGTGGCACTGACTGTGCAAATGGGCAAGGCATCCAACCTGACACAGAAGCTGGCAGGCAGGCAACTGCTCTTCTATTACAGTGAAAAAAAATTATTTCTTTAAAATCTAAAGCTTAAGCTATTGTTAAAACAGATATGAGTGGTGACACTGACTGTGCAAATGGGCAAGGCATCCAACCTGACACAGAAGCTGGCAGGCAGGCAACTGCTCTTCTATTACAGTGAAAACAAATTATTTATTTAAAATCTAAAGCTTAACCAATTGTTAAAACAGATATGAGTGGTGGCACTGACTGTGCAAATGGGCAAGGCATCCAACCTGACACAGAAGCTGGCAGGCAGGCAACTGCTCTTCTATTACAGTGAAAACAAATTATTTATTTTAAATCTAAAGCTTAACCAATTGTTAAAACAGATATGAGTGGTGGCACTGGGCAAGTAGGCACAGTATCCAATGTGAACCTCACACAGAAGCTGGCAGGCAGGCACCTGCAATTACATTACACAGGGGAAAAAAAAGCACTCTGATGTTATAGCCCTAAAAAGGTCTTTTTGGGGTGCTGTCCTTACAGCAGAGATCAGATGAGTCCTTCAGGATTGTAGTGGACACTGAATACCCTAGCCTAGCTATCAATTTCCCTATCTAATCAGCAGCAGCTAAACTTTCCCTCCTCTCACTAAGCATGCAGCTTCAGAATGAATCGAAAATGGATGCTGGGAGGGAGGTTGGAGGGTGTGGAAGGGAGGGAGTGCTGCTGATTGGCTGGAATGTGTCTGCTGACCGAGAGGCACAGGGTCAAAGTTTGCCCAATGATGACGAATAGGGGGCGGATCGAACCGCCCATGTGTTCGCCCGCGGCGGCGAACGCGAACACGCTAAGTTCGCCAGGAACTGTTCGCCAGCGGACAGTTCGGTACATCACTACTCTTTATATTCCAAACCCAGTTAAAGAGTTGCGGCAAGCTTTTGGTGACTTATTCAAATAAGCAATGTTTGTTATATGAATACATTTTGTATGGTACACTTCTTTTCTTGCCATCTTTTATTACAGGCCTACTGCATTGTCGGTTCCAGCACACCACAACCGACTGGTGTCATTTTAAATATGTTTATTGGTTGTAATCATGCTATGTTATCTTATCATCATGGCAATATTGCCCCAACTACAAATATATATATTCATGGCAGAATATACAAATGGGAATTCCCAAGCTTCAAAGGGAGGGACAGAAACGTAAATAAATGCAAATCAAATAATCAGAACAATTCAATAGAGATTAGAAGATTGAACTGAGTTAAGGACTTCACGTTCAAATTGCACCTCTGCTTTAACATTCAGTATGTAATGCCGGATACACATGTTCAAAGAGGTCCAAGTGCCAGCTTTACAAAATTTGTCAGCAGAGACCATTGCCACAGAAGCCCAAGATGCTTCAACTGCACGAGTGGAGAGTATGGGTGTCCGCAGGGGGGACACTTACAGTCCGTTCCCCTCCTCCCCCCCCCCTGTTTTTTTCAGCTTGTTCTGCTACTTTTTGTATGAGATTGAAAATACAGTGCAATACCTGTGTATGGAGAGAGACAGGGATCGGAAACTACATCCCTCCATTTACTCCAGGTACTGTTGATACCGGAGAAACTGACCGAAGCCAAGCACAGAGAGATGGACACAGGTTTCTTCAGGAAGGAAGAGATTCTTTATTCGATTCACCAAACGGGACTCAGAGGGACTAATGTCATCAAAATACAACAAGATCTGAGCCCCGGACAATAGTGTAAGCTCTTTATATAGGCATGTAACTCCTCCCATAATAAGCTCCACCCACACATACTCTTACCCAATCAATCGAACAAGAACTAACTTCCGGTTTGATCGCATGGCTTGCCCAGCACAATGGAGGAGGGGAATACTACTTCCTGTATTCTCGCACATGCTCCGTACACTACTGATTGTATCTTTGCCACATGCAACCAACCGACCGATACACCAGTATATGCACGTACACATGCCACGTGGTAATCTCGGCCTACTAAATTTATTTTTACCGAGATTCCACCACATTCCCCCCTTTGATGCTTCTGATATTTTCACAATTCCGGAGGCATCACTTAACCGTAGTTTGCATATACCTCAGGTTGCCATGAACCAGACCAGACTTTGCGACTCCCTAAAGACATGAATCCCTCAACATTCCTCTTCCTGTACTGGTTCTTCCTGATTTAGAGCCTCATATCTATATATGGCCATTATCTGCACAGCAGCCTTTCTCTCTGCTATATTTTCTATAATACCCTGCACAGACCTAACTACCAAAGGAACAAGACATGGTAGGAGAAGACACAGCATTAAGATTGGCATGACCACCTACCAATGCCTTAAGTCCTCCAAACTGCTCATACCAATTACCAAACCAACTACTTGGATTATACCCTTTCCATACCTGAGTAGGCACATGCGCTAGTTTAACCATATGGCTAGTAAGCTCAGCTATTGCTTGCCCTTCATCATCTATTTGAAGACAGCAATTGCTTAGGTTAAACTTCCCACATACACCTCCCTCTACTGCCAATAGGTAATCCAAAGCTAATCTATTTTGGTAAAAGGCTGTCCTCATCCTAGTATTATGCTTCGCTAGGAGATTGAGCGCTTGTGATGTCTCATTGGTAATTATCTCAACCACTGCCTATAACCTTATAATATGGTTGAGCATATATATTGGGGTTCTATATCCAAAAGTACCATCCTCTGCCCATGTAGCTGGCCCATAATAATCTATAATACGCTGGGGAGGCCATTCATTATCTTCCCAGGTACCTATCTCTAGGGGTCCCCTTTTCTTCCTATGATTCACATCATATACTTTAACTCCCAAAGTCTCTCCTGTTTCAATAGGCAGCAAGAAGAAGGATGGTTTGAGCACAATCCCTAATCTATAGGCTGCCCTCCATGCATCACTTTGAATAGGCTTTCTTACCACAGATCCAGTACAAATTTGCCGGGGCTTTCCAACTAGATGTGATAGATCAAACCACACGTCCTTTAAAGTGGTATAACTTGCAAACGGGTTAGGTGGTTCTGAGACATTTGAAGCCGACCACCAGGTTGTATTCTTTGTATTATCATCATAAGCTTTTTGCCCTAGACAAGTCAGTTCTCCTACAGATGTATTAAACATTATTCCTTTCCTTGCTATGCAAACATAACCTATAATGGAGGTCTTTAATCGCCACTCAGATTTACCTCTAACACTCATTTGATAATCGGCTTGAGAAGATATTATTTGTCCAATTGTCTCAGAACCAGAATACATTACCTCCTTTGCTTCCCAGGGCCATTGGTCTCCCATATTAGTACCTCCACACACATAGCAGTTGGTCACATTAAGACTACCAGCAATACTCTCAGCTAGATCAATAAACAGGTTTTTAGCATTATGGGGGATCTTATTTTCTACACTCATCTCTTCATAAAAAGAATGGAAAACCTGATGAGTTTGGGATGCTACGGTATCGGTCTCTATCCCTATAAATAATATTGTCCCAGGATCCAAACCCGTCCCATATATCTGAAACCCAAATAAGTTTCCGAACCTATCTATAAATTGTTCAGGATTATTAATAAGTATATGGACTGGGTTACACTCCATAGACTTACAATATGGTTTGGTAGGCAACTTAGTAACAATCATATCCCTATCTACTGTCTGTCCCCAAGTTGCCCACCCCACACAAGACCAATATGGACAATAATTATAATCCCTATCTGGGCATTTTGTATTTACATACTTGTTTTTACTACTGGGACAAATATACTTATCATTGGACCCATACGTTCTCTCCCACTTAAGATCCCCGCATACATTCCACGGTTTTCTACCACTTGATATCGCCTTACATGCATCAAATAGCAGAACACCCGAAGAATGTACGGTTTCTAATACTGTTTTATTTATTAGGGTCCCCTGTGGGTCTCCATTCCGGAGGGTCAACCAAATTGTATGGGGTTGATACTCTGGATTGAAGCACTTAGGTTCTCCTACTCCTAAATGGCATACACTATAATCTATACCTAAGTATCTACACCTAGATACATATCCTTTACACTCATATTGTGAATGCCAAATTAGGGTCTGGGAAATATGATTACCTGTTTTAGTAGTCTTAATGCAAACCTCACAGCCAGGTGTGTCGGTACCTCTACCTTCCTGAATAATTAAAATCACAAAAATATACATTATCAAGAACATTTATTTCGACGTCTTCATCCTCATTCTTCGTCCGTGCGATGGCACCTCAGCTTCCAGGGAGTAAGGGCTGCAAGGAATGGAGTTCTGCAGGTCCTCTCTTCCCTACACAGAGGTCCCTTCAAGACACTCTGGCTATGTCATGTGGGTAAGTGGTCAGGCTTTATTATGGCCGTCAAAACACTCACTTGCTGATCTCTTTAAACACACTTGAAATCCCGTTATCTCCTCATCACTCTGACTGAGTCGTGTGCTTTAACCGGATCTTGCAGGGATTCTCTGGATCTGGTGTAGCTTGCCAAGAATCTACTGCTGCTGGTTTAACCCTGGAGTGATGAATCCACGGAGTCACTTCAGCCACCTTTATAGCTGTAGGGGTAGACAAAAGAGCAACATAAGGACCCCTCCACTTAGGCCCTAACGGTACACTGTTCCACTCCTTTATCCATACTTGATCTCCTGGATGATAACTATGAACAGGGGGATAAATATTCACAGGTAATCTATCTTGTACCAATTTCTGTACCTCCTCCATAGTTTTACCCATCTCTACAACCTGCTGCCGGGTAATTCCTTCTCCCAACTGACTCAAATCCCCCCTTAAGTTACCAAGTACGGGAGGTGGACGCCCATACATGATTTCAAAAGGTGAGAGACCCATCCTTCTGGTAGGTCTACTACGAATACGCAACAGAGCTATGGGCAAAAGAACATTCCACTTAAGCTGAGTCTCTTGACACATCTTTGCCAATTGGTTCTTAATAGTTCTGTTCATCCTTTCTACTTTCCCAGAGCTCTGAGGTCTATATGCTGTATGAAGCTTCCACTTAATACCAAGCATATGAGTCAGTTGTTGTAGGCACTGGTGAACAAAGGCTGGACCATTATCCGATCCTATAGAACATGGTAGTCCATATCGGGGTATTATTTCTCGCAACAGGAATCGTACAACTTCTCCTGCTTTCTCTGTACGAGTAGGACATGCTTCTACCCAACCTGAGTAGGTACACACAACTACTAGTAGGTAGCGATGTCCACCGGATTTAGGCATTACCGTATAGTCTATATGAAGATCGGACATAGGGAGTCCCCCCATATACTGGACTCCCGGTGGTTTCACTGGTCCTTGCCTTGCGTTATTCTTGGCACATATCACACATCTTCGTACAATGGCTTGAGTCAAGTTGGACAATCTTAGTATATAGAAATTTTTCTGAGAGATTCTTCCATACTATCTCTTCCAGAATGTGTCCCGTTATGATAGTTCTGGACAATTTCTACAGCTAGTGATGCTGGAATAACTATTCTTCCATCTTCTAACAGATACCAATTGTTCTCCAGGTACTTTCCAGCTTCAGTCTTTAACCACTCTTCTTCTTGAGCTGTATAAACTGGAGTCCATTGAGATAGTGGAGTCGGTATAAGAGCAGCTATATGTTCCACATACTCCTGTCTTCCTGATTCAGCGGCACGCTTAGCTGCATTATCTGCCATCCGATTTCCTTTGGTTACATCACCATCACCTTTCAGATGCGCCCGACAATGTATAATACCAACTTCTTTCGGTTCCCACACGGCTTCCAGTAGTTGTAATATCTCAGCTGCGTACTTGATTTCTTTACCCTCTGAGTTCAATAATCCTCTTTCTTTATACAAAGCTCCGTGGGCATAAGTGGTTAAAAACGCATACTTGGAGTCCGTGTAGATGTTCACTCTTAAACCTTCTGCCAATTGTAACTCTCGTGTTAGTGCAATTAGTTCTGCCTTCTGTGCCGATGTTCCTTTTGACAATGGCCGAGCTTCTATCACCTTGCCTATGGTTGTTACTGCATATCCTGCATAGCGAATCCCTTCTTTCACATAACTACTGCCGTCCGTATAGTACTGGACATCAGGTTTCTGGATGGGAAAGTCACGAAGATCTGGTCTACTTGAGAATACTTCATCCATCACTTCCAGGCAATCATGTTGACTCTCAGTAGGTTGTGGCAAAAGGGTAGCTGGATTTAAGGTGTTAACAGTCTCTAGATGCAATCTTGGGTTTTCACATAACATAGCTTGATACTTAGTCATGCGGCTGTTACTAAACCAATGATTGCCTTTATAGTCTAGCAACGTTTGTACTGCGTGCGGGACTCGCACATAGAGTTCCTGACCCAGAGTGAGTTTATCAGCTTCGGCTACCAGCAGGGCGGCAGCAGCTACGGCTCTTAGACAAGGTGGAAGACCACTGGCCACTGCATCCAGTTGTTTGGACATGTATGCGACAGGTCGTTGCCATGATCCCAAGTACTGTGTCAATACTCCCACAGCCATTCTTCTTTGCTCGTGTACATATAAGTAGAATGGGCGTGTATGATCAGGTAGACCTAATGCTGGGGCACTCATCAAAGCCTTCTTCACATCTTCAAATGCCTTTTGCTGTTCAGGGGTCCACAGGAAGGGATCGTGTTCTGTACCTGTTATAGCTGCATAAAGAGGTTTCGCCAATATCGCATAACTGGGAATCCATATCCTACAGAAGCCTGCTGCCCCCAAGAATTCCCGCACTTGTCTACTATTCTTGGGTATTGGGATTTGGCATACAGCTTCTTTTCTCTCTGGCCCCATTATTCTTTGACCTTCAGAGATATGGAATCCCAGATACTTGACCGTCGGCTGACACAACTGAGCTTTCTTCCTGGACACCTTGTATCCTGCCTTCCAGAGAATGTGTAGTAAATCATGTGTTGCTTGCTGACATATTTCTCTAGTAACTGCCGCTATCAACAAATCATCTACGTATTGCAATAGTACACACTCTCCTTGGATGGACTTGAATTCCAGTAAGTCTTGACTTAAAGCTGATCCAAATAGGGTAGGTGAATTTTTAAACCCTTGGGGCAGTCTTGTCCGAGTCATCTGGCGTTTCGAGCCCATTACAGCATTTTCCCATTGGAATGCAAAGATACACTGGCTTTCCGCAGCAATTCGAAGGCAAAAGAAGGCATATTTGAGATCTAGGACAGCAAAATAGGTAGCCCCGCCCGGATTTAAAGCAAGCAGGTTATATGGATTGGGCACAACTGGGTGTATACTTACGACCGCATCATTGACTGCTCTCAAGTCCTGCACAGGGCGATACTCATCTGTACTGGGCTTTTGAACAGGCAACAATGGGGTGTTCCAGGGGGAAGTACAGAATTTTAGGATACCATACCGTATGAACTTATCCAAATATGATTGTATGTTCTTCTTGGCCTTTTGTGGGATATGATATTGTCTTAAGCTCACTGGATAAACCCCAAGTTTCAGTTCAATTCGAATTGGTGGAATATTGCGTCCTGGTGGGTTGTTCTCTGCCCACACTCCTGGTATATTGAACAAGGATTCATCACTCTTAGGGTTTTGGCTAGTCAACACTGTATAAAGTCGACACTCGTCTTCCTTTGGTACAGATAGTGTCATTATACCTGAAGGTCCATTGAACTTTAAAGATGTTGTTCCATTAGGTAGAAACGTTATCTGTGCTTGTAATTTTGACAACAAATCACGTCCTAGCAGTTGGACTGGACATTCAGGCATATAAAGGAATTGGTGTTTCACTACGTGGCCTCCCAATGTACAGAGTCGACTTTTAAGAACCGGTTTAGCAGCACTCCTTCCAGTTGCTCCTATTACGGTGATAGTTCTTCCAGATGGAGGAGCAACTAGGTCAGTCACCACCGAATGTTCAGCACCAGTATCGATCATGAAAGCACTCCTTTTTCCCCCTATTGCTACATCGACCATAGGCTCCGCTCGGCCAAGGGGGATGGAGCCCGGTCGGTATCAATAGTCCTCCATGACTGTGTCAGCCAACCCCACAAAGTCCCTATCTTCTCTATCGCGGGGTCTCTGCGCTGCTGGGTAGTTGTTACTACTATTCCCTCCAGGACCTCCTCTACCTCTCGCTCTGCCTCTATAATTACTGCTATATACTGCCCTAGGTCTGTCTCTCTCATTCTGTTCCCTTCGTGGACACTCACTTCTCCAATGCCCTTCTTCCCTACAGTACGCTCATTGATTCCTACTCAGGGGTTCCCCATTCCATTTACTCTCGCCTTTATCCGTTCCCCTATACACTTCCTTTTCCCTTCTATCTACGCCTGCAATCGCTACCGCTAGCATATCTGCTTTTCTATGCATCTTCGCTCTTCCTCTTTCTTTGTCTCGGTTTCCCTATTCATGTATACCTTGTTTGCTACCTCCATTAGTTGGGTTATGGACATCCCTACAAACCCTTCTAACTTTTGTAGCTTGTGCTTTATATCTCCGTAGGCTTGGCTGACAAAGGCAGAGTTAACCATTCGGGAATTCTCAGGAGCCTCCAGATTAAAGGGGGTATACAAACGGTATGCCTCCAATAATCGGTCATAAAAGACACTGGGCGTTTCATCATATTTCTGAAATACCTCAGCCGTCTTAGACATGTTAATCGCCTTCTTTCCTCCAGCTTTCATGCCAGCAATAATAGCGTCCCTATAAGCTTTTAAATGGACCATGTCTGCGCCATTGGCATTCCAATTTGGATCGGTGTTTGGATAATGGGCTGCGGCCTATGCTGCCGGGTTGGCCTGATTTTGTGTACGGGCCACTTCTTCCAGGGCTTTAATTGCCGCTTGATTTATCCTTGTCCTTTCCTCATTATTAAACAATGTCATCAACAATTGCTGGCAATCAGCCCAAGTGGGATTGTGTGTCTGGACTATTGAGGTAAACAAATCCGTCATGGCTTGAGGCTTTTCGGTGTAAGAGGAGTTATGGGTCTTCCAATTAAAGAGATCGGTGGTTGTAAAGGGACATAGACGAAGACTGGATCAGCATATTGTATCTGCCCGTCACCGTTAATGTGTATCGGGCCAGGAGTCAATCGAAGAGGCATCTGATAATGTCGGGGTTGTAGGGTACTAGTCATTTGTTGGGTTAGTATGGGGCTTCGTTGGGATGTGTCAGTTAGGGGTTCCGGTCGAGGGGTAGTAAGACAAGGGGATGGGGACGCTTTACTAAAGGGAAGGTTGCTGAGTAGAATATTCCGGGCCGGGCTAGAAGGAGCCTGACCGGAAACTAGATATGGCGCCAAATCTGGGTAGGTGGAGGAAGGGGAGGGTTTGAAACAAGATGGCTGGGCTCTGAGCTAGAGGAGGGAGTAGGTGGGGACAATGGGGCAAGGGGAGGAGCGTTTCCAACAGCACCTCCTCTTCCTCTTCCGGTGGAGGAGGAGTAAGGGGGCGGCATGGGGATCTCAGACTCAGGGGGCGTGTCCAAAATGGGCGTGATTACGGCCTTAGTGGACAAGCGAGTCCTGGCCACCATGAGGCGACATTGTTCCTCGTGGCATACTCGGATCCATTTTGGCGAGTCATTTACGGCCTGCCTCCAACAATCAATATATGGAAACTGGCCGTAAAGTTCAGGCCTACCTGATACAGCCACGTGTACACGCTGTACCAGATTAGGATCCAAACTGCCACGTGGTGGCCATGCGGCAACCAAAGTAGGCCATTCCCTACTACATAAAGTAGTCAGGCATGCTGGAGACATCTTTACCCCAAAATCACATGCAGTATATCCCTTTTGAAAGTTTTTTATCATACATCCTAAGGGATCCAAAATCGTCGAATCTGACGCGCCCCTACTTAACAATGGAGCGTCGTCTCCAACAGAAACTAAACACACACTCTTCCAACGGTCACACCCGTTCCCTCGGCAACAGCACCACGTGGTACAGTTACTAAGCGAAACGCACACAACAAAACACTCAGGGAATTCCCGTACACACAGCTGTTACACCAGTGTCACGTCTAAACATTTGTTATTAAGGAACACAACTGCAGATTTCTTATAGTTTGAATATTTATTATAAAAGTAAAAGGTATTGACTTAAAGTCCAATTACAGGTACTGTAGCTTTAATTAGAAAACGATAACTGAAGTCCACAATTATAGGCACTGTAGTTTTAAGTAGTAAACGATAACTGAAGTCCACAATTATAGGCACTGTAGCTTTAAGTAGTAAACGATAACTGAAATCCACAATTATAGGCACTGTAGCTTTAAGTAGTAAACGATAACTGAAGTCCACAATTATAGGCACTGTAGCTTTAAGTAGTAAACGATAACTGAAGTCCACAATTATAGGCACTGTAGCTTTAAGTAGTAAACGATAACTGAAGTCCACAATTATAGGCACTGTAGCTTTAAGTAGTAAACGGTAGTAATTAGCAGACACTGAATCATAAAGAGTCTCTTAGTAGAATTAATGAATTAGATGATAAGAAGTTACAATAGCTGTTCCATAGACTTTAACTGAAGCAAGACAGATGCAGCTAACTGAGATAAAGTATGAGTTGAAGTTAGCTGTAACGGGTTTGTTTTATCGAAGGACTTTGGAGACAGGAAATAACATCTTTGAGATGCAACGCTTATCACAGAGGTTTTACTTAGCTTCCGGCACATAGAACACTGGTTCCCGAGATCTCCTCAGAGGCGGTTATCCTGAATGGAGAGAGTTCAGCTTGAGTCGTGGATGAGGAGAGGTGAAGGGAACTTGAAGTCTTCCAGTCCGGTCCGGTAACAGAGGGCTTTCACAACGATGTTGTAGCCGGTTCGTGAGTACGGAACGTAGTTCAATAATCCAGCGTCGATCAGCTGGTGCGGTCGGATTAAATAGGGAGACCGTGTCATAAAGAGGTGTGGCTAAGCTCCGTGGAACCAGGAAGTAAGAGGATACCATAATTAAGGCATGACAGTATCCCCTCCTTAATGAGCAACCTCTGGGTGCTATTGACTTGGTTTAGAAGGGTAACGCTTGTGAAATTTGGAAATCAATTTGTCAGCATGAACGACAGAGGAGTTTTCCCATGTATCTTCATCAATTCCATATCCTTTCCATCTGATGAGGTATTGTAAAGAGCCACGATGGATCCTTGAATCCAGTATACTTTGAATTTCGTATTCTTCTTCACCCTGGACCAATATGGGATCAGGAGAAGTAGTGACATTTCTTTGGAAAGGGTCAGGATGATGAGGCTTCAGCAAGGACACATGAAAAACAGGATGTAGCTTTAAAGTAGGTGGAAGTTTCAATTTAACAACATTACAGTTGATAACCGATATTATTGGAAAAGGACTAAGAAAAAGGGAACTTAACTTCTTTGATGGACGGTTTGTAGAGATGTTCTTTGAGGAAAGCCAGACAAGATCACCGATTTTATAAGAGGGTGAAGGTTGTCTTTTTGTATCAAAAAACTTCTTTTGATTGGAGGAGGCCAATTCTAGATTTTCATGCAATTTCTTGAATAAAGAGGACATATGAGAGATTTGATTCGAATCGGAGAGATTAGATGAAGAAACTGTCTGAGCAGGAAATGAGGAAGGATGAAATCCATAATTGGATAGAAATGGAGTCATTTTGCTGCTGGTATGAAAAGAGTTATTGTATGCGAATTCTGCCATGGGTAACCATGTTATCCAATCGTCTTGTAAGTGAGAACAATAACAGCGTAGATATTGTTCTAAGCATTGGTTGACTCTTTCAGTTTGTCCATCTGTTTGAGGATGATATGCAGATGATAGTTTACGTTGGATATGAAGAGTAGCACATAATGCATTCCAGAATTTGGAGGTAAATTGAGTTCCTCGGTCTGAGATGATTTCGTCTGGTAGTCCATGAAGTTTGACTATGTTGTCAAGAAATATTTTCGAAAGTTCAGAGGATGAGGGTAACTTCTTCAAAGGAATAAAATGAGACATTTTCGTGAAGCGGTCTACTACCACTAAAATGGTGGTATGATGATGAGAAGGAGGTAATTCCACCATGAAGTCCATAGAAATGGATTGCCAAGGTCGTTCAGGAGTCGGTAATTTCAATAATTGACCGAATGGTTGACGGTGGACATGTTTGGATCTTTGGCATATAGAACAAGATTTGACATAAGATTCAATAGTTTGGTCTTGACGAGGCCACCAATAGTATCTTTTAGACAATTCAAGGGTCTTTTTTATACCTGGATGACCTGCCAGAGGAGAATCATGAATAAATTCGAGTACTTTAATTCTGAAAGAGGGAGGTACATAAATCCGGTCTTTAAAATAGTAGAGACCGTTTTTCTTGGATAATTTAATTGATTTAGGAAGTTCAAGAGCATCTTCACTGAGATCTTTAATGTCGTCAATAAGAGAAGATAAGATTCCAATGACTGTAGGCGAAGGAGGTTCAATTTTAGTGTCTTTTTGGATCCTGGAAAGGGCATCAGCCTTTTTGTTTCTAGATCCAGGTCGAAAGACGATTTGGAAGTTGAACAGGGAAAAAAAGAGATTCCATCTTACTTGTCGAGCAGACAGTGTTTTATTGGAGTGAAGATATTCGAGATTTTTATGGTCAGTATATATGATTAAAGAGTTCTGAGCACCTTCAAGAAGGTGTCTCCAGGTTTCTAAAGCCACTTTGATACTTAATAATTCTTTTTCCCCTGTAGGATAATTCTTTTCGGCAGGAGATAATGATCGTGAGAAGAAGGCGACAGGATGAAGAGGTTCGTGAGGAGTTTTGTGTTGAGAAAGGACAGCTCCAATTGCAATTTCCGAAGCATCCGTTTCAAGGACATAAAGATATGAAGGATTTGGAAGTTGAAGAACAGGAGCTGTTGTAAACTTTCTCTTTAATTCATTGAAGGCAGTTTGAGCCTTCTCGTTCCAATTGAAGGGATGTTTTTTACTGTTAAGTTGATTGAGTGGGTGAGCTATCTCAGAATAGTTTTTAATAAATTTTCTGTAGAAGTTGGCGAACCCTGGAAATCGCTGTAATTCTTTTACTGTAGAGGGAACAGGCCAGTTGATGATACAATCGACTTTTGAATTATCCATACCTATTGAATGAGGGGAAATAACATAACCTAAGAAGGTTATTTCTTTGACGTGAAAAATACATTTTTCGGGTTTCGCGAATAGTTTGTGAGTTCTGAGTCTGGATAACACCCATCTGACATGTTTTTTGTGTTCGTCAGGAGTGTTGGAGTATATGAGAATATCATCTAAATAAATGATGACACAGACGTCCAATAGGTCTCTAAAGATATCATTTATGAAATGTTGAAAAGTTGCAGGGGCGTTGCAGAGGCCAAAAGGCATCACCAGATATTCAAAGAGGCCATATCTTGTTCGGAAAGCAGTTTTCCATTCATCATTAGCCTTTATCCTGATGAGATTATATGCCCCGCGAAGGTCAAGCTTGGTGTAGATGGTAGCAGTTTTCAATCGTTCAACCAGTTCATTGATGAGGGGAAGAGGATAACGATTTTTAACTGTTATTTTGTTTAAGGCTCTGTAATCAATGATAGGACGTATAGTCTGGTCTTTGTTTCTCACAAAAAACATACTTGAGGCAGCAGGTGAACTAGAGGGTCTAATGAACCCTTTCCGTAGGTTTTCATCTAGATATTCTTTGAGAATTTGCAATTCAGCCTCAGAGAGAGGGTAGATGTGCCCAAAAGGTACTGGGGCACCAGGTATGAGGTCTATAGGACAATCGTAGGAACGATGAGGTGGGAGCGTTTCAGCTTCTTTTTTACTGAATACATCTGAAAAGTCTGAATAACAAGAAGGTATAGTTGGTTCTTTGGAGATCTGAAGAATAGGAATTTGCTGTAAACATGTTTCTTTACAATAATGTGAGTTAAAGGTGATAGAGAAAGGAGACCAAGAAATTTGAGGGTTGTGGTTCCTTAACCAGTTGATCCCTATTATAACGGGATAGAGAGGTGATGGAATAACATCAAATACTAGAAATTCAGTATGAATATGATTGGTGGTTACCTTTAGAGGGATGGTTTCATGAAGAATCGGTCCCGAGGAGATAAGGGAGCCGTCAATCACCTTAATAGGAACAGAAATGGTTTTTCGAACACAAGGAATTTTATTCTTTGTTACAAAGGTTGAATCGATGAATACTCCATTTGCACCAGAATCGATGATATCTTCAGTCACAATTCTCACCTTGTCCCACTGTAGTATAAGAGATATAGGAGTGAACGGAGTGGTCGGTGTAGAAGGGAGTGCACTGAAGATCGCAGAGGTATAGGCTTGCCTACCGGCCTTTGTCCGTTTTAATAAGGGACAATCAGAAACCAAATGATCTTGAGAGGCACAATACATGCATAGGTTTAATTGACGTCTTCGGTTCTTCTCTGCAGGAGTGAGAGGACTTCTTATTACCCCTATTTCCATAGGTTCACCTCTTAGAAAGGAAATAACCGAACAAACTTTAGTTCTTTCTGTAGGATAAGATCTGGGTTTCAAAGCAATTAATAGTTTGCAAGAGTTGAGGAACTCCCTGTATTTTGAACGATCTCCAGAGAACTTTTCAGGGTTACAAACAGCAGGATCACTAGCCGAGTGCAGAATAGTATGAGGAGTATGAGTTTGTAGATCTCTGACATAAGTGAGAATTCTTTCGTTAGTAACTTGCAGGTCTTGCACACCTTGGGCTAGTGTATCAACTCTTTGATTCAGCGTAGTTATAGTAGAATCGAAATCTGCTGGTTCCATTACAATGGCTGGATTATTCTGTCACGTCTAAACATTTGTTATGAAGGAACACAACTGCAGATTTCTTATAGTTTGAATATTTATTATAAAAGTAAAAGGTATTGACTTAAAGTCCAATTACAGGTACTGTAGCTTTAATTAGAAAACGATAACTGAAGTCCACAATTATAGGCACTGTAGCTTTAAGTAGTAAACGATAACTGAAGTCCACAATTATAGGCACTGTAGCTTTAAGTAGTAAACGATAACTGAAATCCACAATTATAGGCACTGTAGCTTTAAGTAGTAAACGATAACTGAAGTCCACAATTATAGGCACTGTAGCTTTAAGTAGTAAACGATAACTGAAGTCCACAATTATAGGCACTGTAGCTTTAAGTAGTAAACGATAACTGAAGTCCACAATTATAGGCACTGTAGCTTTAAGTAGTAAACGGTAGTAATTAGCAGACACTGAATCATAAAGAGTCTCTTAGTAGAATTAATGAATTAGATGATAAGAAGTTACAATAGCTGTTCCATAGACTTTAACTGAAGCAAGACAGATGCAGCTAACTGAGATAAAGTATGAGTTGAAGTTAGCTGTAACGGGTTTGTTTTATCGAAGGACTTTGGAGACAGGAAATAACATCTTTGAGATGCAACGCTTATCACAGAGGTTTTACTTAGCTTCCGGCACATAGAACACTGGTTCCCAAGATCTCCTCAGAGGCGGTTATCCTGAATGGAGAGAGTTCAGCTTGAGTCGTGGATGAGGAGAGGTGAAGGGAACTTGAAGTCTTCCAGTTCGGTCCGGTAACAGAGGGCTTTCACAACGATGTTGTAGCCGGTTCGTGAGTACGGAACGTAGTTCAATAATCCAGCGTCGATCAGCTGGTGCGGTCGGATTAAATAGGGAGACCGTGTCATAAAGAGGTGTGGCTAAGCTCCGTGGAACCAGGAAGTAAGAGGATACCATAATTAAGGCATGACAACCAGTCACTAAGTAACTAATACTGTGCCCTTTGGCGAAACTATACGGTCACCCACGCTATAATTCCCTATATCTGAATTACCCGTCTATAACATACCCCAGTAACATCGTCTTTACAAACAGTAGTTATAGTACGGCTAGCATTGGTTAGAGTACAATGTAAAGTCACAGTTCACTTAGTAGTGGTTATGGTGTTAAACATACAACATAGACGACAATTATTAGTACTTATTTACAGTGTCAGTAATTATACATGGTTATGGTAGCGTGCGCTATAATACAGTTACACACTATTCACACTCTCGCTATACGGCAGAGCTCACGCTGTCTAGCAAGATATACACGCTACTACAACAATCTTTAACACATTTACAATTCCCAACTAATCTATTGGCCAGTACCTTGATGGACTACCTAAAACTATCTACATACGTTTTGGTTAGCCACACTGCCCAAGCACCACATATAGCGAACTAGAGGGCGGAATTTACAACAGCACCCTTTTAGTCTATTTACTCTATCAAAAATCTAGTGGGTTCCAAATTTACACGCCTTCCCACTTAGCCAAGATAGGTTGAGATCTAGCGGACCGAATTTACACAGACGCCGCTTAGTCTCCCGGTCCCTCCGACCTAGCGAACAAAATATACACCCTAGAACGCTAGTCTAGACAACACACCGGTGTCCGGCTAGGGCTATTTACACCAGAACCCCGCCTGACTCCAAACCAAAATTAAACGGGCTGACTACAGGGCGTTTAATTGAGCGGTGCGCCTTCGCTCCTTCCTTCCACTGGAGGGGGCAGATTCCAAATAACCCCTTATGGGCCTACCGCACAATCGGTATCCAATACCCCGAGTGGGTCAGCCGTCTAAAACAGCGGTCGTCTTACCTCCTCGTTCCTGAACCTGAGTTCACACTCATCGACGGGGACACCCCAGCACTTACTACGTAGAGGCCGATGATCTCCTGGACAACAGACCAGTGGCGCCGAGACGAAGGGAGGTCCACGCAGAAGTTCAGGGGTGCAGCCGTAGAGAACGTGGGCAAAGATAGACCGTCTCACGCCTCTGCTTCTCAGCTACCGTTGAACGATGAGCTTCCCGGCCAATGCAGCAAATGATACCGGAGAAACTGACGGAAGCCAAGCACAGAGAGATGGACACAGGTTTCTTCAGGAAGGAAGAGATTCTTTATTCGATTCACCGAACGGGACTCAGAGGGACTAATGTCACCAAAATACAACAAGATCTGAGCCCCGGACAATAGTGTAGGCTCCTTATATAGGCATGTAACTCCTCCCATAATAAGCTCCACCCACACATACTCTTACCCAATCAATCGAACAAGAACTAACTTCCTGTTTGACCGCATGGCTTGCCCAGCACAATGGAGGAGGGGAATACTACTTCCTGTATTCTCGCACATGCTCCGTACACTACTGATTGTATCTTTGCCACGTGCAACCAACCGACCGATACACCAGTATATGCACGTACACATGCCACGTGGTAATCTCGGCCTACTAAATTTATTTTTACAGAGATTCCACCACACTGTCACTTGCCCTTATCCAAAACGACTGCCACAACTTGCAATACCATAATGCAAGTCATCGGTATTGGGCCCTTTAAGGCACAAACTAAGCATGCATGGGTGTCTTCCACATGCATTTGCTGTTTAGAGACCAGAGAGACAGCTCGGTCTGCAGCATACAGGGCCCCTGAATAGGGAACAGGAAATAAATCGCCAGAACCGAGGGGAAGCATAAGAAATAAAGTAAATGTGCACCACAGAATAAAGGCACAACAGTGTAAAAGTACCACTGCATAAAGGCAGCACAGTGTAAAAGTACCATAGTATAAAAATACCACAGTATAAAGGCACCATACTAAAAAGGCACCATACTATAAAGGAACCATACTATAAAGGCACCACAGAAAATGTAACCCCTTAAGGACAATGAGGTACGTCCGACAAAAATGGTCTTTATGGATCGCGGACGTACTGGGGGTAGAATTAGTGCAAGGAAAGTGTTAAAATACCATCATCTGTCTACTTTTCAAGAATATATGGTTTGATGGTGGTAAATTAAATTGGCCGGCTTCAAAAATGTCCCATATTGGACATGGGTGCATGATGACCAGCTGATAAAATTCCAAGTTGGAAAACTGGAATGCGCACCCTCCAAACAAGGTCTTTTAGCCCCTATAGAAACCAACACACCTATACATGGGTGGTATAACTGTACTCTGGAGATGTTGCTGAACACATATCAGGGTGTTCTTTGTCAGTAACCCTTAAAGTTCTCCATACATGTATTCTTAAATTGCTATGTGTGTCAAAAAAAATCACCAATTTTATTATTTATTTAAATTTGTCATAGATTGGTGGTAAAATGGTTGTATTAAAAGCATCAAAATACCCCAAGTTTAATACCTTAGGTTGTCTTCTTTTAAAAAATATATACATGTGAAGGTTTTTCAGGGATTCCTGACAGATATCAGCGTTACAATGTTACAATCGACGTTAATTTTGAAAAAAAAATGGATGGAAATAGCAAAGTGCTACTTGTACATATTGCCCTATAACTTGCAAAAAAAAAGCTATTAACATTGGGTATTTCTAAACTCAGGACAAAATTTAGAAACTATTTAGCATGGGTGTTTTTTGGCGGCTGTAGATGCGTAACAGATTTTGGGGGTCAGAGTTAGTAAAAGTGTGGTTTTTAAAAAATGTTTTTATCATATTTTATAAAAAACATTTAAAGTAAATTATATGATATGATGAAAATAATGGTATCTTTAGAAAGACCATTTAATGGCGAGACAAACGGTATATAATATGTGTGGGTACAGTAAATGAGTAAGAGGAAAATTGCAGCTAAACACAACACTGCAGAAATGTAAAAAGAGCCCTGGTCCTTAACGAAAAGAAAATTGAAAAACACTCTGGTCACTAATGGGTTAAAGGCACTAAAACCCTAAAAAGGCAAATACAAATAAAGTAATTAGGATAGAAAAATGTCAATAAGTAAAGGGAGCAAAATGCTCCCATCCTAAGGGCTGTAGGTGTCATATCCTGTTCTGTTCTGCGGAGATGTCTGACCTTGGCTTCTGGTATCCAGTACTCTTCTTACAATTCTTGTTTAGTTTTTCTGGTTTTCTATTCTATGCCTGGTTTTCTTTATGCTGGGTTTTCTGGGATCATTCCATTATTCCATTCATTTGCCATTCCGTTCCTGGAATTCCCAGTCTCCTGGATTCCTCTAAATGTTTGATTTTTGTTGCCACACCAGTTCCTTTGCCATTTAATCCTTTTTTGTTTCAGTCTGATCCTGCAAGCAGTGGTGTCATTACCTCTGCTCCTTTCTTTTCAGGTAAGTACTGTGTGTGTTTTATTGTTTATTTAGTCATGCATATCTAGGCAGTTAGGACCCACCGTAATTGGAGTACTTTGGCGCAGTGGTGGGCTGCATACATCTTGGTCATTTATCTCTGTCTAAATCTCCAATGTTTTACATATATAGTACTTAGTTATGGCTCCTCTTGTTTTGCCTTGTATCTCATCAGTCCTGTCCTGCCCTGTTCATGTTTCCCTCATGTCTTGTGTACATGTTCTGGGTTCTGCTTTCTGTCCTGCTCCGGTTCTGGGTTCTTCTAGTCTTGTCTTGTTTTCTTGTTTGGTACCTGTTCTAGTCTGCCTTGCTTCTGTACTGGATACATTTCTGCTGCAGATCCTCCCTATTCATATCCTGGGAGGTCTGCATATTTTCATCTGCTTCTGGCTTCCACTTTAGCTGCTTCAGGGCCCTGGTAGGTGGCCGCACAAACGCTGGTGCTCAACACCAGGGGGAGTGTGGTTACCCTGCACCAGGCCCTAATGGTCCATTACCCCGCTAAGACTCCCATCATCATCATCATCATCAGCGTTGTAATGGACCATTAAGGCCTGGTCCAGGGTCCTGGTCTTCAGACCGCCAGGACAGGAAAAAGACTGAGGACCTTAGGAATGGAGCCACTTTTTAACGTCTTTGCTGTATTTCCTGTCCTATTGGCTGCAAGGTGCTGAGTTAATCCATTTGTATATGCTGCCATGATTAGCCAGGAAATATATATATATATATATATATATATTTATATTAGTGTTAGGGGCACAAAGCCGTATATGGAGTAAGAGACAAGTATAGGAGTAAATTAGTATAAGAGAGCAAGCTGGTTGTGGTGTCCCAGAACCGACGATGCGGTAGGCCTGTAAATAAAAGAGGGCCCACCCAGGAGCAGGGGCGTACCTAGAGCATTTGGCACCCGGGGCGGACCCTGAGTGTGGCACCCCCTCCCCAACCCCCATAATAAAAATGTAAGAAAACACCCACATTTTTTTCAATGTTTTCAATAATATTTAATGCACAAATTTGTAAACTGCTTGTAAAATTTGTAAAATGCGCCAGTTTTGTAGAAGGGGGAAGACCAGTGCTTTTGTAGAAAGGGGCTGGTGAGAACCTTCTAGAAAACGCCTGCCCTGCCCCTTTCTACAAAGCCCCTTGTCTCGCCCTTCATATAAAAACCCTGCACCCCGATCACATAAATTTCATACACTCCCTACACATAAAAACCCGGCACCCTGATCACATAAATTTCATTCACTCCCTACACATAAAAAACCTGCACACCCCCCTTATAAAAACCCTGCACACCCCCTTAACAAAAAAACAAAAATCTGCAGTGCACATCCTCCCTTAATAAATAGAATACTGCAACCCCCTTAATAAAAAAATAAACCCTGCACCCCCATTATTTAAACCTACCCTTTTAATTCTTTAATCCACAGCCCCCTTTAATTAATCCCCCCCCCCTTAATTAATACACCCCCCTTAATTAATCCACACACACCCTTAATTAATACACCCCCCTTAATAAATCCTCACTCCCCCTTAATTAATACACCCCCCTTAATTAATCCACACCCTCTTAATTAATACACCCCCCTCAATTAATCCACACACCCCTTAATTAATCCTCACTCCCCTTAATTAATACACCCCTTAAGTAATCCACCCCCTTAATTAATACACCCCCTAATTAATCCTCACCCCCCTTAATTAATACACATCCCCCTTAATTAATACACACCCCCCTTAATTAATACACCCCCCTTGATTAATCCACACACCCCTTAATTAATACACCCCAATTAATTAATCCACACCCCCTTAATTAATACACCCCCTTAATTAATCCTCACTCCCCCTTAATTAATACACCCCCTTAATTAATCCTCACCCATTTAATTAAACCTCCCTCCCCTTTAATTCTTTAATTAATCCATTATTCACCCCCCCTTTAATTAATTTAGCCCCATCACATAAAATGACTACTCACATTTTGATGATGCCTTGACCGACTGGGTGCCTAACCGCCCGGATATTGGATCCTTCCACTGAATATCCGTGAAGACGGGCTGACGGCGCTGCGCACGACGTCATCACGTTGCGTGACGCCACAGCCCGCAACACTCCTCCCCCTTCTCATCCTTGAAGTAAGTCCCGCCGGGCCGCAAAGGTGCTGCGGCTGTGTGCAGCGTAATGATGGGGGGTGACACATGACACTGGACGTCATGGCACCCCCCTAGTCAGTGGCAACTGGGGCGAATGACTTGCATAGTTGGAGGGGTTAAGCTCTAGCTGTATTATCAAGGATCTGACACATAGCATGAATTTTGGAGTCGTGAGGACTGAGCTGTGTATTGAGAACAGAGGTTGTGAAGGGTGTTTGCTGCGGGTCTGGAGATCAGAATCTAATACTGCTACAGGGCACCATTTGTTGAGGGTACGGTAGTATGCAATTTCTATTGGTAGGGTATGCTGACTTATTTTAGTGCAGTGTAGGGCAAGTATGTAATGGTTTGCTTGTTTATGTATGTGACATCGTCTAAGGCAATGCTGTGTGTTAGTTGTGGTGGTAGTGGTGAATTCTCGTGGCCATATAAAGCTACATACATCTCTTTCTTAATTACTTCATTGGTACGGGGATCAAAAGGGCTTGAATCCAAAAGGTCGGATAGGGATTGGAAAAAGTGGTTGTCAATAGATAACCTTTGCGGAGTACGTGGGGGAAAGGGATTTCAGAATGCCTCTGAGTATGGTTTTAATCTGGTAGGATGACATGAAACTATGATTGTTTGTCCATAGGGTTAGCATATGATGTTGTATGCCTGTGAGATATAATTTGATGGTGCTATGGGATAAATGAAGTTTGAGGTGGCAAAAAGATGCAAAGCCTCGTAACCTTGTCATAATGAAAGGGTGAGTAATGTTATGTTTCAACAGGAATCTTTTAAATAACACAAAAGCTCTATAGTAGGTTCTTCGTGTCTTGGCCGAGAGTGCCAATTTTGATAATACTCGGCTGTGCTGCAAAAGGATATGTAATCCATGATCAGATTTTGAAACAAGGAGGCAGTTGTGGCAACTTGAGCGGCTGTGGACAGAGCTTGGTGAAATGCCTGGAATTTAAATATGAGAAAAACTGTCAGCTGCAATATTACAGACCCATGGTACATGAATGCATGCCAAGAAAAATTGGTGACAAGCTGCTAGCCAGGGTAATATTCTGAGGAATTTCATGATCGTTAAAGATGATGAGCGGCATTTGTTAATAGTGTGACATGTGGCTTGGTTATCTGAGTAACAACAAACCAAATAACCTGACCACAAATGACCCCAAGTCACAGCAGCCGCTACGATGGGGTAATTCTCGAATAGGGCTGAGGTAGTGGAAAAACTTTCCAAATTCTGGACTTCCACAGGCCAGCTACCCCAAAGCCATTCATTCCCATAGATGGCTGCAAAACCCGAGGTAGACGTTGCCTCTGACCAAATTCTTGGTGAATTCTCTGACAATTCTGGGAGGAACATGTTCCTTCCATTCCATGAAATTAGAAAACTCTGCCACATAAGATGTGATTAGGCTATCGTCATTGAAAAAATGTTGGAAGAGACAAAGCAATCTAGATATGAATGCACACCTCTGGGGAATAATTTGCATTGCAAAGTTTAAGGAACCGAATAGTGATTGCAATTTTTTACGATTGCAGGAATCTGAATGAAGATATTGATTGATACATGTGTGTATGTTCCATATTTTGTCCTGCAGTAAGCTTGCCTGCATGGAAATTGAATCTAATTGAATGCCTAGGAAGTTAATGAAAGTGTCCGGGCCTTCAGTTTTCTTTGGAAATACTGGGATTCCTAATTGGTCAAAGAGGCTGATGGCTTTCCTGAGGCTACTTGGGGGAAGGGTGTTCTCTTCCCCCAACAAAAAGTCATCTAAGCAATGGATGACTGTGGGGCATCTGTTAATGTTCAGGAGTAACCAAAATAATGTCTCTGCAAAAATGTGGGGGTTACTCTTTGATCCAAAAATTAGGCCTTCCCCTGCCTCCATATTATCTGTGGATGTGCGTAGCAGTCTGGGTATGGAATCTGATGTTTCCTGAACTTGGTAGTAATGCTCGGTATAGTCCAGGATCTGATTGATGCTGGACTATCCATATCTCCTCTACGTGAAGGCGTGCCAGATCTAGCCGGAGTGCTGGGAAGAGATAGCTCTTTGCCACCTTCTTGAGACATACTAAATAACATAAAGATTACCATTATTACCTGTACATCCTATAGTAGTATTGGCTTGCCAGCTAATGCCAAGTGGCAAAACAATTATACTTAGATTGGTGACTGGTGAGGTACTGTTAGATGCCCAGCGGCTTGAGAGGCTCTATCTGTGCGTTGGCGTGAGGGGATTTTGTGGCCACCAAACGTTGTGGTGGGGTGTTGGCCTCTCTGTGACTTTTCACAGCTTTAGATAGAATGGGAATGACAGGCGAGGCCCTCTTTATGTTACTATGCGAGGCGGCTGACTATGGTTGGCCCGATGAGCATATACCTCCAGGAATGAGGATGGGTGTTGGCCTGACGGGACCACTAACTTAAGGCATGAAGGCCATAGAAATAAATTACCTAGGACTCCTAGGACCCTTTTTGCCAGTACGCTTGTAACTGGAATAATTGGGGGGAGGAAATTATACATTATGTAATAAGCAGGTGAACGTTCCTTGGTAATTCAGTTTTATGCTGACAAGCCAGCTAGTAGATTTTAGTTGTACCTGAAATCTAATGGTAAAACAGCGTGTTGGCGTATGAAACAGAAAATGCCATAGTCCTTATGCCTAACAGATATATTACGTACAAGAAAAAAGCAAAAGTGCCCCGCAAACCAAGCTCCTTGTAACGTTCTAACTCCCCTAACTTAGTGACAGAAAAAATGGAATTGACTATATGCATATGACTGGACAGAAAAATATAGAACATTCTAATGAATCTACAATTGAAATTGAATATATGTACATAGAAACCATAACACCATAGCAAACAGATAAGTATTATAGTAAAAAAGCAGAACTTGTATCCAGCCCTGTGAACCGTTTATGAGATTACATTCCAATTGCTATCTGACGAAATACAATCTAGTTATCATATATAAAACCTGCTGTATATGTAGCTTGAACAATTCTTGTATTGTGAGAGACCAGTACGGGTCAGTATTGTAGCATGATGTTTAGCCGTAATGCTATCTTTCGTGCGTGTGCACAAAAGCCTTGCCGTCAGGCTTTGTGTAGTCTAACCGAGTGAACTAGCGTACGAACAGGTTGGCCCCTGTCCGGGAGTTGCATACAAAAGCCATTAAGAATAACATGAAATTTTAAACACGAGACCTCATTCGGCAGAATTAAATGAATGAACTGGTTTAAAACGAATGAATAGAAGCCAGTGTATCATACGGATTAAACAAACTGTTGGCATAAAAGATAGACCTGACCCATGATGATGCCGTGGGACCTCGTCTGTGGCGCGACGGGTAGGTCAGTAGCTTACGGTTTTTGTGAGCCACATGGAAACAGGTAAGTGTCAGGATTCACACCATGACCTCCAGACTGCCAGACGGGGTTGCCCCTTTATTGCCCGAAGAGGGATTCGAACCTTTATACTCTGTGGTCCTGAACCTGCTCTCTTACCTCTAAGCCATTTCAGGACTTTGGATAACTCCCGGTTATATCTGAATTGCTTGCAGCACTAGGGGGCTGGACTTCACCTGGCTCAGACCTGTCAGTAACTCTCCAGCTGTATCTAATACCTAATTAACAAGGTATAAGACACTGCTCCTCCCTAAGGGCAGTGTCAGTTCAATGACTCTGGTTAGAGAATTGCTACTCCACGTTCCAGTATTGTCCTGACTTTGGATTACTACTCGTTTTGTACCCTGACCTCTGGCATCCCTTGACCTCGGCTTGTTACTCGTATCTCCTGATTTCTGGCACCCTCTGACCATTGGCTTACCTACGACTATTTTCCTGGATTCCCTTTTCTGTACTGCGACTTCAAGCATTCACCTGCACAGCCCCCGTGCACAGATTCACAGGCCAGGTGAGTTCTACCTTGACCACCTCGGCCTGTGTCTAATTGCAAGGGTGAGCATTTATCTCTGCATGTTGGACTCCCAGCAAGGTAAGCCTGACAGTAAGTTTTTTCAATATGGCAACCTGCACGACCCGGAAGTAATCGCATGCAAGTCGTGAGACCTCAGACAGTATGGAGTAAGGTAAGGGGTTCCCTTAAGTAGGTAAGCACACATAACCCCTCCCACAATTGCAGGCCAACCAGCCTTAATATATATATATAGATAGATAGATAGAGATACTGGCACCTGGCATTTAAAGCTAATATTTAAGCCTGAATGCAAGGACTGTTCAATTTTTTGTTTATTTATATATATATATATATATATATATATATATATATATATATATATATATATATATATATATATATATATATCTATCTATCTTTAAAGTCTACGTGTATACATTTATGTAAATCTAAATATATTTATATATATATACATATCTAACATGTTTTTAATATTTATTATATATTTAAGTCTCCCCCTCTCTCTCTCCCCCTCCCCCCCTCTCTCCCCCCCTCTCTCCCCCCCTCTCTCCCCCCCTCTCTCCCCCCCTCTCTCCCCCCCTCTCTCCCCCCCTCTCTCCCCCCCTCTCTCCCCCCCTCTCTCCCCCCCTCTCTCCCCCCCTCTCTCCCCCCCTCTCTCCCCCCCTCTCTCCCCCCCTCTCTTCTCCCTCTCCCCCTTGTAACAGATCCCTAACAACCTCTGGTGGATGTGAAACAAACCAGGGAATTACAATTTACACATCCATTCGCTCCATTCCTCTGTTCGTCTGGTTCCGTGCGAATTTCACGTGTAATGCAGAGGTGGCCGCCATTTCGGGACTTTCCACGTGTTCGCGGCCATCTTGTGTGCGAACAGCGGTGTTTGCCTGTAACCGCATGGAACTGAAAACGGATACGCAAACAGGCGAACACCGCTGAATCCTCCAGACCTCCATAAGTTCGCACAGAAACTACCGAACGTCCCCTCGTTCGGTAGTTATATGCAATCATCTATGGGGATTCCAGCGAACCCCGCGATTCGCATGGATGGCCAGAGTATCATACCTTTTTACCGTGTATTTGGCAGATTTTGAGCGGCAGTGCTCACTGCACCAGATACCCCCAGACCAATGGGTTACTATTCTGGCTGGAAAACTTTCAGGAAAAGCAAATGAGGCTTTTCGGGCACTCACGGCCGAAGATATCACACAATATCAGCGGGTGAAAGCCGCACTACTCACCCGATACGCAGTCACCCCAGAGGCGTATCGCCGTCGCTTCCGGGAGTCCAAAAAGAAGGCAGCGGACTCCCACATGGAATGGGCAAACAAGCTACAAAGGGTGGCATCACATTGGATGCAAGGGTGCAATGCTAACACCGGAGAAGAAGTGCTACAATTGTTCTTGATGGAACATTTCTTCCAAGATTTGGCGGCAGATACACAGGATTGGGTGAGAGATCGCCGCCCAGCCAACTTAAATGAGGCAGCACGACTAGCGGACGAATATGTGGAAACGAGAAAAGTGAGCCAAGGTACTACGCGACCAGCACCTAGAACAGAGGCCCGCACCCCAACATACGCTGCACGCACAGAATTCCGGGCCCCGGTACCCCCAGGACCTCCACGTCCTCAAGGGTCTAACAACCAGCCCCGGGAATCCTACAGAGTGACGTGTCATCGCTGCGGCAACCTGGGACATATTGCCCGTGTTTGCCCGTTGGGATCAGCCAATAATAATTGGAGGCGCACATCTAACAACGAAAGCCCATCTTCACGCCCCGCTGCTGCTCACTGCCTGGAAATTGAAGGGAGCCCTGAGGAATGCCTGGGAATATTATATGAGGCCAACCCCATACAAGCGGCTTCCCCAGATAATCGCCAGCACCACCGTCAGGAGGTGCGTGTAAATGGACAGATAGCACAAGGCCTAAGAGACACTGGCGCTACCATCACTTTAATACAAAAGCATCTGGTGAAACCAGAACTTGTGTCTAACCGTACTGTTGCTGTTCGGGTCGCAGGGGGGGCTGTTTTTCGCTTACCCACCGCCCGGGTACACTTGGATTGGGGAGTCGGGTCAGGAAAGACCACAGTGGGCATTATGGACAACCTACCCGCTGAGGTCGTGTTGGGCAATGATATTGGCCCTCTAGCCTCGGCCTTTTTACCCACTACTGCTGCGGCTTGCCCCGTGACCACCCGCTCACAGACCCGTATCGAGGACGATCCGCCAACAGGTCGGGAGACCCAGGTAAGCCACCGACAGACACCTAGCAATGACACTACAGATAGACCGCTAGCTTGGGACACCCCAGAGGAGTTTGGGAGGGAAACTAGACAGGACCCCACCCTCCGAAAGTACCGAGAACTAGCTGACAATAGAGGGGATGAGCGGGAACGTTTTATATGGGAAGGGGACCGATTATACAGATTAACCGAAGGCAGGAAGAGAGGCTGTGCTCCTTCGCAGAAGCGCCAATTAGTGGTACCTAGAAAGTACCGATTGGAGCTTCTCCGAATTGGCCACGACATTCCGTTAGCAGGACATCTAGGGGGTAACCGCACAACATACAGAATCACTCAGACCTTCTTTTGGCCAGGAATCTCGAAGGACGTGCGCCGTTACTGTAGCACGTGTGATGTATGCCAGAGGGTGGGGAAGAGAGGGGATCATCCGAAAGCTCGACTGTCCCCTATGCCTGTGATCGAGGAACCATTTAGCAGGGTGGCAGTCGATCTAGTAGGACCCCTACCTAACCCCAGTCCCTCTGGTAAGAAATACATTCTTACCGTGGTGGACTATGCCACCCGCTACCCAGAAGCCGTCGCTCTGACGAATATCCAGGCTGACACTGTCGCTAGTGCGCTAGTCGGGATATTCACCAGAGTAGGATTTCCCCAGGAAATCTTGTCGGACAGAGGGACCCAGTTTACCGCAGACTTAACCCAGCAGTTGTGGAAGGTCTGTGGTATTAAGCCCCTACTTAGTTCACCGTACCACCCCCAGACTAACGGTCTCTGTGAACGCTTTAATGGTACCCTAAAGCAATTGCTACGGACCTTTACGGCGGAATACAGAGACTGGGAGCGATTTTTGCCACACCTCCTGTTTGCTTACCGGGAGGTGCCGCAGGAGTCCACTGGGTTCTCTCCCTTTGAACTGCTCTATGGACGGAGGGTGCGAGGCCCTCTCGACCTCATCCGAGAGCACTGGGAGGGAGAGACGGAACACGAAGGTGTCCCCATCGTACCATATGTGCTAGAAATGCGGGACCGTATGGAACAGTTAGCCCGGATGGCCCGGGATCATCTCCATGCGGCCCAGGGTCGGCAGAAACATTGGTACGATCGGAACGCTAGGCTGAGAACATTCCAGGTAGGACAGAAAGTTCTAGTACTTAAACCCGTTCGAGGAAATAAATTGCAGACCTCCTGGCAAGGCCCCTACAAAGTAGTAGCCCAGGTCTGTGACACCACCTATATCATTGCCAGTAGCAAGGACGAAAAGATACAGAAGTCCTTTCATATAAACCTATTAAAGGAATACCAAGAACGGCCCGAAGACATAGCCGCCATATGCATCCCCGCCACTGAGGACCCTGACAGTCTCCCCATCCCTGATCTATTAGCCAACCCCGAGTCCAAAACTCTGCTTAATACAGTACAGCTAGGGGAGCGATTAACTCCCACAGAACGAGAACAACTCCAGCAACTACTAGTTGAAAAGAGATTAACCTTTTCCCAGGAGCCAGGTTACACACCTGTAGCGACCCATTACGTAGAAACCCCAGGACAAGCCCCGCTCCGACAAACTCCCTATAGAATTCCCGAGGCTGTAAAAGAAGAGATGAGGAAGGAGATTCAGGAAATGTTAAAACTAGGGGTTATAGAGCCATCCGACAGCCCCTGGGCATCTCCCGTCGTCCTAGTCCCCAAAAAGGACGGGACGACCCGGTTCTGTGTCGATTACCGACGCCTCAACGACCGAACTGTGACAGACGCATACCCCATGCCCCGAGTAGACGAGCTATTGGATCGCATTGCCAGGGGACGCTATCTGACCACCATTGACTTGTGCAAGGGGTACTGGCAGATTCCCCTGGCCAAGGACGCTATCCCTAAGTCGGCGTTTGTCACCCCGTTTGGCCTATACCAGTTTAAGGTCATGCCTTTCGGGATGAAAAACGCCCCAGCTACTTTTCAGCGCTTAGTGGACCGCCTCCTTGATGGCTTCCAGGACTTCGCTTGCGCATACCTGGATGACATTGCGATCTATAGCGAGACTTGGGGGGAACACCTACAACACATAGAGACTGTGTTGGATCAGATTAGGGCCGCCGGCCTAACTCTAAAGCCGGAGAAGTGTAACTTTGGCATGGCTGAAGTCCAGTATTTGGGACACCGGGTGGGTTGTGGGAAACAACGACCAGAACCCGCTAAAATAGAGGCCGTAGCCAATTGGCCCACACCCCACACTAAGACACAAGTGTTAGCTTTTTTAGGGACAGCAGGGTACTACAGGAGATTTGTCCCTGACTACAGCGCCATCGCCAAACCCTTGACAGATTTAACAAAGAAGAATTTACCTAGAGTAGTCCTGTGGTCTCCCGCCTGTGAAACAGCCTTCCAAACCTTGAAACAAGCCTTGATCAATGCACCTGTTTTATCTGCCCCCGTCCCTAACAAAAGATTTGTCGTCCACACAGATGCGTCCATGTACGGACTGGGGGCAGTGCTAAGCCAGGTCAGCGAAGACGGGGGCGAACACCCTGTCGCGTATCTCAGCAGAAAACTGTTACCTAGAGAAGTGAGTTACGCGGCAGTGGAAAAAGAGTGCTTAGCCCTGGTCTGGGCCCTAAAGAAATTAACCCCATATCTGTATGGTCAAGAATTCACCTTAATTACTGATCATAACCCCCTTGTATGGCTGAACAGAGTAGCTGGAGATAATGGACGCTTACTGAGATGGAGTCTCGCACTACAGCCATACAATTTCTCCATCCAATACCGCCCTGGCAAGTTTAATGGGAACGCGGACGGTCTGTCCAGACAAACAGAACTATTGCCCTAACAAAGGACCGGACAGCCCCAAGTTGACCCGAAAAGGATCAATCCGGGTCTGCCGGAGTGTTCCACAAAAGGGGAGCAGTGTAACAGATCCCTAACAACCTCTGGTGGATGTGAAACAAACCAGGGAATTACAATTTACACATCCATTCGCTCCATTCCTCTGTTCGTCTGGTTCCGTGCGAATTTCACGTGTAATGCAGAGGTGGCCGCCATTTCGGGACTTTCCACGTGTTCGCGGCCATCTTGTGTGCGAACAGCGGTGTTTGCCTGTAACCGCATGGAACTGAAAACGGATACGCAAACAGGCGAACACCGCTGAATCCTCCAGACCTCCATAAGTTCGCACAGAAACTACCGAACGTCCCCTCGTTCGGTAGTTATATGCAATCATCTATGGGGATTCCAGCGAACCCCGCGATTCGCATGGATGGCCAGAGTATCATACCTTTTTACCGTGCGAACGGAGACCGACCGCAAGGCCAAAACTCATGGAACTAATTTCGGCTAGTTGGTCTGTGCGGTCGGTCAAAACTTTGGAACGTTGTATCTCCCGAACTATACATCCGAATGGGGTGATTTTTGGATATATTGTCCCCCTGAAGGAGAGCTATCCAGCGCTACCGGATTTAAAGCTGTACCCCCTGTTTTTGGGGTACATCCAGAACTGGTGGAAAAATGTGGACATATTAATTGGGTTATGTAGTTATCTGAGGGGAGGAGACGTGGGGGTGTTACCATCTGTATTATTGGTTGTTTTCATCCTCCCCCTGGGAGTGTTCTGTGTGTATCTATTTCTAATAAAAAGCAGGCTGGGTGTTCCAGTCCTCAGTTCATCTTGACCCTTCAAAACGTAGCCTCGTCTCGTTCTTGGAAGGGGATTATTTGGGAATATTATTCTGCTCCTGTTTACAGCTGAACCTGCTCCTCACTCTGGATATCGTGGATGGGATTACATCAGCCTACTTCTCCACAGCAGCTTGCAGGGAAAAAGGACGTCTTCAACGGCAGAAACCCTCTCTCTATCTGGGTAGCCGTTACACCCCTCTCCCCTCTCTCTCCCCCTCTCCCCCTCTCCCCCTCTCTCTCCCCCTCTCCCCCTCTCCCCCTCTCTCCCCCTCTCCCCCCTCTCCCCCTCTCTCCCCCCCCTCTCCCCCTCCCTCTCCCTCTCTCCCCCCCTCTCCCCCTCCCTCTCTCCCCCCCCTCTCTCCCTCTCTCCCCCCCTCTCCCCCCCTCTCTCCCCCTCTCCCCTCTCCCCCTCTCCCTCTCTCCCCCTCTCCCTCTTTCTCTTTTTCTCTTTTCTCTTTTTCTCTTTTTCTCTTTTTCTTTTTTCTCTTTTTCTCTTTTTCTCTTTTTCTCTTTTCTCTTTTTCTCTTTTTCTCTTTTTCTCTTTTTCTCTTTTTCTCTTTTTTCTCTCTTTTTCTCTTTTTTCTCTTTTTCTCTTTTTCTCTTTTTCTCTTTTTCTCTTTTTCTCTTTTTTTCTCTTTTTCTCTTTTTCTCTTTTTCTTTCTCTTTTTCTCTTTTTCTCTTTTTCTCTTTTTCTCTTTTTCTCTTTTTCTCTTTTTCTCTTTTTCTCTTTTTCTCTTTTTCTCTTTTTCTCTTTTTCTCTTTTTCTCTTTTTCTCTTTTTCTCTTTTTCTCTTTCATTCCAAGTGTATATTGATATAAGTATATGTAATTATATTATTAATATAAAAATTCACTAAGTATGACCTTACATATATATATATATAGTTGCTATGTAATTCAAATCAGTTAGTATGGTCAGTGGCTGAGCTGTGAGAACACATTTGATAAGTAAGTCTTTTTCTGGATTGATGAGATGTCACCAAAGAGGCAGACCTATGATGCTGCATTCTTCAAAATATTTTTTTTTCTTTTTTGTGCAAAACTACAAAGTTTTTTTAGCATGCAAAATATTCATGAAGCCAAAATCAAATTAATTGAAGTTGTGTTGGTACATGGTGTGTAAAGCAAACATGTCCAATGATCACAGTGAAGGAGTTTAATTATGTGTGGGATAGGCAGGGCCGGATTAACATAGGGGCTGATGGAGCTGCAGCTCCAGGCCCATGGAATAGGCCCATTGAAAAAAAAAAAAAAAAAAAAAAACTTTTTTTTTACTTTTTTTTTTTTTTTTTTTTACACACACACTACTCTTAGGTTTGCCACCTGACTGGTATTTTACTGGCACAGCCGGTATTTGAGACTGCCTGGCCGTGCCGGTATTGCAGTAATACTAGCAATACAAATGCAGGTATTTTTCTCAGAATAAGTGGAGATTACTCTGCAATACCAGCACCGGCCAGTAGGGGTTACTGTGTGTGCAGAGAGGCCGGGATAGGAAATTACAGCATATCCCCATAGACATATAATACCTAGACGCCACATTGTGGTATTATATGTCTATATATTAGGACTTCTGTCCCTAATTTTTTTTAATTTACTTTGCCTTAGTGACAAATCTCACTTTAGTAAATAGTGATGTGATTGTTTGTTCTCCTATTCTCTTTATGCTATCTCCATGCGGACTTCAAAGTGCAAAAGACAGAGCTCACAATAATAAAGAGTTGTAGATATCTACATTTTTTTTTTTGCACAGTTCCAAAATCCATATTGGTTAAAAATAGGTGAAAAGTAAATACATTACAAATCAGGCAAAGATCCAGTCCCAGTTTAAAACATGTATATTAAGCTGATAGATTGTGGGGTTAGTTCACTAAACTTTTAATTTTAGCAAACCTAAATCCAAATGCAACGCATAGTTTCAATCTGGAAATTCAAATAATTTCAATGTATTGAGTAAACTTAGTCGATAACGTAAATAACCACAGAGGTCTTAAAGCAGCAAATGTCAGTTAATTTTATTTAATATCCCAGGATTAAACATCATGCTACTGGATCTATACACCCTCCGGGTGGATTTTAAGACTAACCATGTTTACTTTGAGGACCTTGCTCTGCAGATCATAGACATACATATTCTATATATGTCTATGCTGCAGATCACACTGTGACCGATCCAAGATGGCGGCCCTGCAGCTCATCAGCGCCAATAGGAAGTAGCAGTCAATGTGGCGTCTAGTATTTTATGTCTATGCATATCCATGCCTCTCTGTACTACACACTGATCCGTGGGGACCAGCAACACAGCACAGAGTCCAGACAGCAGCTCTACAGCTCAGATAAGTGAGGAATGGGGGGGAAAGGCAGCAGGGACACATGGGGACACTGAGACACTAGGGAACATATGGGGACACTAGGGAACATATGGGGACACTGAGACACTAGGAGACACATGGGGACACAGACACTAGGAGACACATGGGGACACAGACACTAGGAGACACATGGGGACACAGACACTAGGAGACACATGGGGACACAGACACTAGGACACATGGGGACACAGACACTGGGAGACCTGGGAACACTGAGACACTATGGGGACGCTGTTTCTCCCAGTGTCCCCCATACAGTGTCGCTAGTGTCTCAGTGTCCCCAAGTCTCCCAGTGTCTGTGTCCCATGTCTCTGTGTGCCTAGTGTCACCATGTCTATGCCCACAACTGTCCCCATGTCTCCCAGTGTCCCCAAGTGTCTGTCTCCCAGCCAGTGTCCCCTAGTCTCCCAGTGTATGTGTTCCCATGTCTCTGTGTCCCTAGTGTCTTAGTGTCCCCAAATGTTTCAATGTCCCCATGTCTCCCAGTGTCTGTGTCCCTAGTGTCTGTGTCCCCATTTCTCCCAGTTTCCCTAAATGTCTGTGTCCCCAGGTCTCTCAGTGTCCCCAGGTCTCTCAGTGTCCTAGTGACATGGGGACACACTGAGACACTGGGATAAATGGGGACACTGAGACACTGGGAGACTAGGGGACTGGGCGACATGGGGACACTGACACTGTGATACATAGGGACACAGACACTGGGTGACTTGCGAGACTGAGACACTGGGAGCAATCCATCTATACAGCAGAATCAAACTGTGAGTAGTTTGTTGGTGTTATTACCAAATTTTCTATGATGTCACTCCTTGTGATTATACAAAGGATTAAGGCTGGTATTTTGTTCCAAGAAAGGTGGGAACCTTAACTACTCTTCACATACTCTTGCTTAAAGTAGCACTATAGGGTCAGGAACACAATCATGTATTTCTGACCCTATTATGTTAAAACCACCACCCTGCCCCCTTAAGTATAGTAAAATATAACTTGTATTCAAGTCTGCAGCTGCTGGCTCTGCCTCTGAACTGACTGTCTGCTGACATCATCAGAAGTGGTGGTCTGAGCAAATTACAATACTTCCCCATAGGATTGTCTGAGACTGTCAACTAGGCAGATCAGGGGCAGAGCCAGCACAAGTCATAGCCCTGGCCAATCAGCATCTCCACATAAAGATAAATTGAATCAATGCATCTCTATGAGGAAAGTTCAGTGTCTGCATGCCGAGGGTGGAGACACTGAATGGCAGTGCTGCACACTAGGCAGTACTGCCCCAGGAAGCACCTCTAGCAGCCATCTAAGGAGTGGCCAGTGGAGTTATAATCTCTGAAAAGACAGTGTTTACTGCAAAAGGCCTGAATGGAATGATTCTACTCACCAGAACAAATACAATAAGCTGTAGTTGTTCTGGTGACTATAGTGTCCCTTTAAGTTTGGAAGCTTAAGAGGGATGTGTGGGAACAAAACTTGTGTGGACTGGCTGACAATAAAATTAGTTTAGGTAATGCAGACGTTGGTCTCTCTAACACTGTGGCATGTCCCCATTCATCTACACTCACTACATACACGTTTTATCTGTCTCAGACTATATACCAGGAACTTCTGCCTGCTAGTAAGAAGGTAAGGAGACAAGTGGACCAGCGAGTGCTAGGGGACAGTCCTTAGAAAGCATTGAGTGAGCGCATCATTAGACACATTTATGTTAAGATCAGGGTGCTGCCTGCATAGTATGCCCTTAGATGGACAGCCTGCATGAATGGCGGGCAGCCTGACATGCATTCTTGCCAGGCTGTCCTTCAAATTCTTTGGACAGACATGCCCCCTTTTTGGGCATGTTCTCCCCTTTTGGCAGGTCTGGTCACGTGATTCGCACCAGTGACCACCCTTTTACCCCGCCCATTGACTGCCTGCTTCACTGGACACTGCTGTTAAGGGTTATGGATTTCATTGAAAGATGAAATATATAAATTAGAGAGAGATTAGCATAGAGTATGTGTTTTCTTATAGCTGCATCCTATGAGTTTCCCTCCAGCACCATCTCCATCAGATACATGACGCTTGGGAGGTATGATTGTTTTAACCCCTTAAGGACACATGACATGTGTGACATGTCATGATTCCCTTTTATTCCAGAAGTTTGGTCCTTAAGGGGTTAATGTTTTTGGTCGATAAGATTCCGTAATTAGGCCCATCATAATTGTCAGCACCAGGCCCAGTGTGCTCTTAATCCGGCCCTGGGGATAGGCATAAGGCTATCCTATCTATAAGATAAGGCCAGGGACTAATAAAAGTAGTTAGAAAATTGGGCAGACTAGATGGGCCAAATGGTTCTTATCTACGTCACATTCTATGTAATTTCACCATAAAAATGTGTCTAAGAATTTGTCCATGAAGGGTTAATGTACATTTGTATACAACTTTTATCACATTGCTTACTAATACAGTTAACCCAACAGCTCATTCTGCAGAGTACTGGCCCAGTAAAGCTACATTTAGAAGTTAAGTTTGGTAGACCTTTGTATTACTTTACAATTACAGTACAAGTGCTATTGTAGATCTGTGTGCACATTCAGATGCACGCTGCTACATTTATAATTGGAATGGATAGCATTGATTCCTTTTACAGTAATCCAATTAGAGGCTGATCTCTTGAATTGAAAGATTAACTGCAAGGATTTCCCCTCACTGACATAAATCCTTTTGTACCAGCTATTCCTAGTAAGTAGAATCATGGGCATGCTGGGAAAAGAATGGCTTCTGTTAAAAAAAGAATGACTTACAAGTGCAGTTGCACATATATTCATAGAGAAATCATGAGTAATTCTCTTTTGCACTCATTTTAAAACACTTTGTAGTCAAATATGTGCAGATTTTCAACACATGATTATAATTCATTTTTATTTTAAACTTTTTGTAAGTGATTTTACAATGAATGGTTAAACATGTCATTTATAATCTAGATACGCAACAGCCTTTAAAAATGCCACACAATGGGGGGCGTGGCCTACGACCGAACTGAGCGGACGTCTTTCCACGGAGCTCCGCTCCAACACAGAGAAATATACGGAAAATACCGCAAAATCGCGGCAAACCAACCCGAGAGACAGACACCCCCCAAGCAGAGAGAATGGGGAAGAAAAACAAGAGACACCAAGGTCCGACCAAGCCCCAGCAGCCAGATATCAGACTAGCCTTCGAGAGGCCTGCGACCTCACAGAGGCCCAAGATGGCGCCTGAGGCCCGCGAAACACCCGAGGTATCTGAAGCCTCTCAGGAGGAGGAAGACTCAATGCCCTCTCCTCGATCCTACAGCACAGAGTCTGAGGAGGACGAAGCACCTGCCACAAAAGGTGACATCAAAAGGCTCCTGACGGAGATGAGACAAATCTGGAGGAGCGACCTGCAAACAGTGCAGACAGAGGTGGAGGAGGTACGGCATAAAATCAATAGCCTGGAAACAAGGGAAGCCTCCAGGGAGGAACAGATCCAGACCTCAAACCGAGACATACAAGACCTTGCCTCACAGGTAAAACAAATTAGACGCACAATCACCACAATGGAGGTCAGACACCGGCGACGAAACTTACGCCTTAGAGGCATCCCAGAAGAGATCAGCACTGCACAGCTCCTACCCTATACTCACACCCTCCTGACAGCCATGGGAATAACAGATGCACAAAACCTACCTTTGATCACCTCGGCGTTTAGGGTGAGGAAGTCCGCTGCAGCGCCCACCGCGGCACCCAGAGACGTTATTGTGCTGACTCGGGATATCTCCGTTAGAACTGCCGTAATGTCTAAGTCCAGAGAACTAGGAACAACATTGATCGAAGGCCACAGGGTAGCCATATACCCAGACACACCATTCTCCGTACTTGTGGAGAAAAGACAACTAGCACCTGTAGCCAAGTCACTAAGGGACGCCAATATCAGGTACCGCTGGGGCATAGAGGGGTCCCTCCTCACAGAAGTGGAGGGAGAGAGATACGAGCTCACCTCAGAGGACGACCTGGAAAACTTCCTGCAAAAAGCTGGTCTGACATGCACGCCGCAGCAAAAGACACCACCTCCCACCGTGAATAGAGTGCACCAAGAGAGAACCATCGGAACATGGCACAGCGCACCACCCAGCAGTCAACTTAATGTACATTATAAAAAAAAAGAGAGATACATTTAAATAGGTATTTTGTAATTTTAGTTCTCACCATACTGCTATTGTGACTCTTTAAAGGGACCATAAAGGTACCCACACCACTTCATTGTAATGGTCCAGGTGCAGTGTACCTGTTCTCTTAACCCTGCAACGCAAAACATTGCAGTTTTACAAAATTAGGACTGATTAACAATCATTAGCAGGTTTTAAAATTAAATACAACCTCATATGAACAACAACCAGTGGCGTACTAAAGGGGGGTGGGGAGGCGGTCCGGCCCGGGTGCCACAAGGTAGGAGGGTGCCACCAGGGCTCACCTTGGGGGTGTACCAGCTGTGTGAGTGCACCGGGCACCATGGCAGCAGGGGCGCTGTGCAGCCACACAGCTTACACGCAGGGACTGACAGGAGAACAGCAGGAGAACTTCACGGATAGTTAAGGCGGAGCCAAACTGAATGTGGGGCCAGAGCTACAAATTATGCAGGGGCAGAGCTAAAGATAGCCTCCATTTGCTGCTCTTACTGCTGCACACTAAGGGGAAGCAGGAAGCAGTCACTGCTTCCCCAACAACTAGACACCAGGGACTTCAGCCCATACTGTCAGTAAGTGAGAGAGAGTGTGAGCTGTGTCTGTAACTTAATTGTGTCTGTCTGTGTGACTGTGTGTAACTGTATGCCTGTGACTGTCTCCCTGATTCTCTGTTACTATGTGTGACTGCCTGTCACTATGTGTGTGACTGTCTGCCTGTGACTGTGTATGTGACTATCTGCCTGCAACTGTGTGTGACTATCTGCCTGTAACTATGTGTGTGAGACTGCCTGTGACTGTCTGACTGTGTGTGTGTGTGTGAGACTATCTGCCTGTGACTGTGTGTGACTGCCTGTGACTGTGTGATGCTGCTTGTAACTGTGTTACAGTCTGTCTGTAATTGTGTGTGTGTGACTCTCTGTAACGGTGTGTATATGGCTGTCTGCCTGTAGCCGTGTGTGTGTGACTGTTTGCCTGTGACCGTTTGTGTGGGATTGTCTGCCTGTAACTGTGTGCGAGTGACTATGTTCCTTTGGCTGTATTTGACAGTATATGTGTATAACTGTGTGTATCTGACTGTCTTTGCCCTGCAGTGAGCCGGCAGCCGGGATATAACATCATCCCAGCATTGGTGTCATTACAGGGCACGTGAGGGATCTGTGCAGTAAGAGTTCAGAGATCCCAGCAGCAACTATTGACCACCAGGGACTGAGGTTCCATTCCAGCCCTCCCAGAGCAAGTTAAGGAGGCTGGGTGGACCTCTTAATTATTAAATGTGTGTATGTATGTGATGTTTGTATGTGTATGTCTAATTATATGTATGTGATTGTGTGTCTGTGAGTGTGTGTGGGTCTGTGATTGTGTCTAAAACTTTAACTGGACACCAGTGATTCTCGGTAGGGTAGGATGGCACTTCTGGTGGATGGCCAGATTGCTTAGTTTTGGAATACCTAAGCAATAAAATATAGTGATCATTTACCTTTTTTTAAATCTTCAATAGTGAGGCACAAATGTCTGTCTGATTGAGTTGCTATCGTGAACTCCTCAAGAACCCATAGAATGCTACATACATATTTTTTTTTTTAGACCATATTTGTATGAGGGTCAAATGGTTTTGTGTCCAGCATGTCCGATAAGGCCCAGAATTTTTCCCCATCTATGGGAAGACATTTCTGTTTAGTGTGGTGATCTAATTTTGTTGATGCCATTCAGTATGGTCTTTGTAAGGTAAGAAGTTAGAAATGTTAGATGATTTGGTATAGTGGTCATGATGTGATGTTGAACTCCTGATAGAGTTTGATTGTGTTGTATGAAAGTTTGAGATGAAGGTGGCAAAATACGGCAAATGCTACCATGCTAACCCAGTGTTAGCGGCTGCATCTGTCCAAAAGACTGGGGACTGGTCGGACACTGGAGGAATGAACATTGAAATCCCATTCCAATGTGCGAGGAACTCTTGCCACATAACCAGATCTGCTTTAACCTGAGGATCTAAACAAATAGTGCTGTCATTCTGGTAAGAGGCGTAGCAGTCTAGATATAAAAGATCTCTCCTGCAGAATAATATGCATGGCAAAGTTAAAGATTGTAGGTCCCTAATCTTAGGAACTTGTCCAACTCTTCATAAATGTGTAGAAGTTTATCCTCGTAGAGACTTGACTGCATGGAATTGGAGTCCAGCGTGATACCTAGAAAAATAAGACTGGTGGTGGGTTCAGTGGTTTTGTCTTGGGAAAGTGGAACGCCAGGAGTTAAAAATAGTGCTGTTGTGCTTTTTAAGCTTAGAGGAGTGCTACTTCCATCTTCCACCATTAACAAAATCATCCAGGTAGTGTATAACCGTGGGACACCTAGTGATGTTTAGGAGAAGCCAGCAAAGAGTCTCGGCAAACGTGTCAAATATTTTAGGGCTACTTTTTGCGCTGAAAGTGATTCTAGTAGAGAAATAATATTTCTCTCTCTACTTAACCCTTGAACAAGCCATAACAAGAGATGAATAGGTAGTAACTTGAAAGCATTGGTAATATCTGTCTTGCAACTCTACCAGCCTTCAGGATTATCCACAGTGGTGTAGTGTAGAGAGAATTCAGAGGATGGTATGAGAGAGTTTAGGCTTGGGTTTGTAGATGAATGAGGTGCTGATAGGTCAATGATTAACCATTTTTTTATTTGAGTATTTGCTGGTGGGAATACCAACCGGATTAGTTCGCCAGAAGAAAAAGGAGAGGAGGAAAAGAGGCCTAACATTTTGAACTTCTTTCCCAATAAGATCATGAACTGTTAGCGTGTCATTCATAGCGTATAGGAGGGGAGCGCCACATGCCCAGTGTGGAAACCTTGGGAAAACCCGTGAACTAAGTATTCCACTGAGTGAGAGGAAGGGTGAGTTTTCAAGTAGTATGCCAAGTTGTCTATCTTCACCTCAGTTAGTCATTGCCTGGGGTTGTGTTTGAAGAGCACATGGATCTACTATGTGCCCTAAGGCATATAGAAAAAATGTACAGTAATCTGAAAGCACTGAAACTACACACTCCTGCAATAAAATTGTTACAGACTTGTGCCTTTCCCAGAAAAACAATGGGTCGTCCAAGCTTATCTTTTAAGCCACACTGGTCAGGCTTGCTAGACCTAACTGGTTGACTTGAATATGTGGAGGGGTCTGCTTCTGAGGGGCACAAATTGGTGGTATGGGAGGTGGATGAGCAAACTGCACAAGACAGGGGAACCAAGCCTGCAAAATGTCTGCAAAAGAGTTCTGTGTCCAACTGGCTCTAGTCGGTACGGATGCTAAATTGGGCCAGGGCTGCTGCTGCTTCTGTTAACACGAACATGTGACAATCATAAAACCCCCGTACTTATGGCCCAAGTCCACCAATTTGTGCATGTAGAGGTCAAGTTCTTCACGGTGCGGAGGATAAACAGAACATACAACATCCTTAAATAGACCGAAGGCTAGGACAAACTCAGGGATGGTAAATTTTTTGTTTAGTCGTCGGTCTCTAGCCTTTATTACAACAGCTAAGTCGCTGTAATTGTATGTTATGTTTTCGACAACATCATGTGAAGCGATTAACAGAGAGACTAGATTTACGTCTTTCCCATCTAGAATATCTTTGCAGAGAGCCGGGGGGACCACGAGTGCTGGGGTAATGACGTGGGTGGAGGGGGGAAAGTGAAAGGTGAAGCAGGAGCCCTAACCTGTGTGCTGGGAGGTGCGAGTGCCTGTGTAGATCCTACAGGAGTTGGATCTATCTGAGCCAAACTGGCATTTTCCAATTTTGTCAGTCTTTAATTTATGGACTGCAGAGATGACAAAATGCTGTCCAAAGTTCCTTGTATATTTGAGTCGTGCCCCTGTGAGCTCGTACCCAACCCAAGATCCTCAGGATGAGCTGTGAGCAGCTTGAAAAGCTCTGCTTTCCTTGCCGTGGCTGGGAAGGGGATGCCCCTACTGCGCAGTTCAGCCGAGATCCTGGGGATAGTCCAGAATCTCAGCGACCCTGGCGTTGAGGGTTCTTGAAACTCGGTTGGGGTACCATCCCTAACAGGGATACTAGGCCTAGCAGGTGTGTTAGGGGGGATGATTCTTCACCTATGTTGGTCTCCTGGGACATACTGCCAAATACAAAACAACAAGGTCTAGGTAAACTTTGTAGAACTGGCTCTCTAACTAGTGTTGAAAACCTATCTGCCCCGTGACAGGTGAGGCCCTGCTAGTTGCCAAGCGGCAGGAGAGAGGCTCTATCTATAATTTGAACAAAAGATTCAATATGCTAAGGGAATCTTTTTATCCCTAATGGTGCTAGGTATCAAGGTAGCCCACATTAAATACCTTAAATAAATTCAATAAATACATATGATATCACACTCAATGGTAGATATAAAGTAAAATATCTGTTTATTATTTCATCCATTAAAAATTTTATATTTCTTACGCTCAGTGAAAATATATAAATATGGCAAAAACAGGTTTATTACTAGAGTTATATCCTATATGGATTCAACTATGCAACACCTTAGGTGATATGCCTTGGCAAAAAGAAAAAGAAAAAAAGTCCCTAATCGATATGCCACCTCAATAACCAGTATTATAGTTTGAATGAAAGGTATATGGGTAAAGACCCTATCTGCAATCAGACATGCTTGTTTGCATAAAAAATGCAAAGAAAAAAATAAAAGAAAAAAACTTGAAAAAAATGTATATACAGTCACAGTCCCAGTGTGTACAAACTAAGAAATATACCAAAACATGCACCGATCTGTGGATGCTATAGGATGGATCTCACCACTCCTGAGTACTGGGTATAGCTGAGCTGATGAATCTTGGTATTATGGCTTTATCCAAATCTGTGTGTGTAAGATTACTGCAGCGTGTATCCAAATGATTGCAGATGCTTTAAATTAGTCTCTGGTTGCCTCTGATTTCCTTGGGTTCTGGCTGTCGCTAGGGTACCTGGGCTGCGCGCTCGGGACTAGATCCGTCCCTTCGAAGGCCCTGGTGGGTAAAAGAATAAAACGGCTATTTATCGCCTGTAATTGGCGCGCCCGCCTATCTATGATTTGGGCCGTGGGGCTCAAGCCACAAACATGGTGGTGAGGTGTTAGCCTCTCAGTGACAGTAAAAGATTCAAAACGTTTGGCCGTGACAGGTGAGGCCCTAACTATAAACCCGATAGGTGGGTGAATGCGAGGCTCTAACTATGATTTGGGCTGATGGGCAAAATCTCCGTGTTGAGATTGGGGAGTTGTACAATAAATAACGTATGGAGAGACTAATTGGTAAATTATATAACCACCTGGGTGCTAATCCTCACTGGTATTCCCTCAAATACCAATATAAATAGTCATCATCATAATAGAAAAGAGAATGCACACCAAAAACTCATAATAATCACTAACCTGGTTTTAATGAACCAATTTCAAATACAGGCAAAAAATAACAATAATAAATAAAGTGACACAAAATAGGCACAAGTCATGAAACAAAAAATCAATAAAGCTTTACCAAAAGTTCTCACAAGCCTAATAGGGCAGAAACAGGAAACAAAAATAACCCCCCAACGTTTCGGCACCTCCTGGCTGCCTTTATCAAAGTTATGTTATATCTGAACTCACCAAAAATCCCCTTATATAGCTATAAACCACCTGATGGCCATCAGTATGATGAGGAGATCCGAAACCGGAAGTGATATCATCACTTCAGTCCTCGGTATCACCCCACTCATATAAAGTATCCATAAAACATACATAACTCAAAGGGATATTAGTATTGCATTCACATATATTTCTAATATTTCTAACCTCATGGCATATTGCAAACAGAAGAACTAGAAGCTTTTTGGTTACTCCGCAATAACGCGCGCTAGTGCGCATGCGCAATAAAAGATGCCCGTATCACCATTAAAGTTCCTGGAAAAACAACCGTCAATCTATGCCGCGCATGTGCAATGATGCGTTCCACATAAGAACTAGTGTGCGCATGCGCGTAAGGACTAATGTGCGCAAATGACAGCGCAAATATCAGCATAGTATTGCCTAGAAAAAATTTGTGAAGTGTACTGCACATGTGCAGACACCTCACCACAGAATAATTAAGACAGCACACACCATCGAGCATAAGAGACAGAGTGTAATTACAACCCCCTAATCTAAATGAGAAAAGAGAAATATAAAAGAGGACAAGTGGTGACAAACATATAGGGTTACTCATTATACCCAAATACTAATACTATTGGTAATAATAAACCAACACCATCTTAAAGAAACACACCAAAAAAGTGAAAAAATATATCATAAGTGCATCAAATGTTTATTAATTATCTCCAATGTGAAAACCCTACTCCTTCAAGTCGTCTGCCTTTTTAAGAAGTTGGTCACTGCATCGTCCGGTGGTCATCGCCTCCCCCGCGCCATAGAGGCAGGGCCTCGGAGTCTTATCTTTCCGGGAGCCTGGTTCAGGGCATTCAAACCTTTCAGTAGGGCTCATGCGCACTTGCCTGCTCTCCTCAAGGAGAGTCTGACTCATTCAAGTCACTGGTTCAGGGCCTTCACCCTTCCAGTAGCGCTTATGTGCCCTTGCCTGCTCTCCTCTAGGAAACTTTTTCAAGTTGCCTGCCGTTTTAAAGGTGCGCCCTCTAGTGTTACGCTCCTGATAAGCTTAAGACCCTGGCTGAAGCCTAATGCCACGGAGGCGGTCACTGCCATAGTAGTCATTGTCTGCGCTGTTAACCCAGATAAGGGTTCTCCTGTGAAGCGGTCCCAGGCAAAGCGACCTCAAGGAGTATAGAGGACAAGTGGCACATTCTGGCATAGACAGCACAGGCCAGATCAATGGGGCACAGACAAAGCAGGTCAATCAATGGGACATAGACAAAGCAGGTCAATCAATGGGACATAGACAAAGCAGGTCAATCAATGGGGCACAGACAAAGCAGGCCAATCAATGGGGCACAAGCAGCGCAGGCCAATCAGTAAGGCACGGACAAAGCCGGTCAAGTCCTGGGGCACAGACAAGTCAGGATAAAATGTACATTTCACTCTTCAGATAAGATGTACATAACACACTTGTGTGCAACCATACATAACACACTTGTGTGCAACCGTACATAACACACTTGTGTGCAACCGTACATAACACTCTTCTGTGCAACCGTACAATACGTTCTTCTGTGTAACCGTACAATACGTTCTTCTGTGTAACCGTACAATACGTTCTTCTGTGTAAACGTACAATACGTTCTTCTGTGTAAACGTACAATACGTTCTTCTGCGTAAACGTACATAACACTCTACTGTGTAACTGTACGTAATATTCTTCTGTGCATTTGTACATACATTCTTCTGTGTAACTGTACATAGCATATTCCTGTGTAACTGTACATAGCGTTCTTCTGTGTAACTGTACATAGTATATTCCTGTGTAACTGTACATAGCTTTCTGTACATAACCTTCTCCTGTGTAACTGTACATAGCATTCTTCTGTGTAACTTTACATAGTATATTCCTGTGTAACTGTACATAGCGTTCTTCTGTGTAACTGTACATAGTATATTTCTGTGTAACTGTACATAGCGTTCTCCTGTGTAACTGTACATAGCGTTCTCCTGTGTAACTGTACATAGCGTTCTCCTGTGTAACTGTACATCGCATTCTTCCGTGTAACTGTACATAGTATATTACTGTGTAACTATACATAGCCTTCTACTGTGTAACTGTACATAGCATTCTTCTGTGTGACTGTACCTAGCATTCCATTGTGTAACTGTAGATAACGCACTTCAGTTAAATAGTGCCTTACACTCCATAAATAGTGAACTTGCATATTAAGTACACCTGTAGTCAGGGAACTCACCAACTGAGTTACCTCACAAGAGGTGCTCCATTGGTCAATATGATAAAACAGAGCACTGCAAGCAATCAACTGAACAAACAAAAAGGGGGGGGGGGAGTATAAGTGGTAGCACTGCCAGTTGTGCCTGTAACCCTTGAATGGTTGTGCACAGCTCTATATAGCACACCTGTGATCTATATCATCCACTATGGTCCCCAGTAGCAAACCTGCCAGCCACATGGGGCACAAAGCCAGGACAGCCTGAGGGTTCAATGCGCCCAAGTCATAGCTGAGTCCCAGTCAAAGCTACAGCACATGTGCCTGCCATCGACAGAACTAATGCGGTAAGTCTGGAAATGGGCCTCCCCCACCCGACCACGCAGTCTGTGTGTGTGTATGGACTCAGCAGTCTGTGTGTGTGTGTGTGTGTGTGTATGGACTCAGCAGCCTGTGGGTGTATGGACTCAGCAGTCTATGTGTGTGTGTGGACTCAGCAGTCTGTGTGTGTGTGTGTGGACTCAGCAGTCTATGTGTGTGTGTGGACTCAGCAGTCTGTGTGTGTGTGTGGACTCAGCAGTCTGTGTGTGTGTGTGGACTCAGCAGTCTGTGTGTGTGTGTGTGTGTGTGTGTGGACTCAGCAGTCTGTGTGTGTGTGTGTGTGGACTCAGCAGTCTGTGTGTGTGTGTGTGTGGACTCAGCAGTCTGTGTGTGTGTGTGTGTGGACTCAGCAGTCTGTGTGTGTGTGTGTGTGGACTCAGCAGTCTGTGTGTGTGTGTGTGTGGACTCAGCAGTCTGTCTGTGTGTGTGTGTGTGGACTCAGCAGTCTGTCTGTGTGTGTGTGTGTGTGTGGACTCAGCAGTCTATGTGTGTGTGTGTGTGTGTGTGTGTGTGTGTGGACTCAGCAGTCTGTGTGTGTGTATATGGACTCAGCAGTCTGTGTGTGTGTATATGGACTCAGCAGTCTGTGTGTGTATATGGATTCAGCAGTCTGTGTGTGTATATGGATTCAGCAGTGTGTGTGTATATGGATTCAGCAGTGTGTGTGTGTATGGACTCAGCAGTCTGTGTGTGTGTGTATGGACTCAGCAGTCTGTGTGTGTGTGTGTGTGTGTCTGTGTGTGTGTATGGACTCAGCAGTCTGCATGTCTGTGTGTGTGTATGGACTCAGCAGTCTGTGTGTACGTTTATAAATCAGCCTGTGTGCATTCAGCAACACCTGTGTGCATTCAGTTGTCTGTGTGCATTCAGAAATATCTGTGTGTGTGTGTGTGTATTCAGTGTACTGTGTGTATGTACTCAGCAGTCTATCAATAATTAAAATTTTTATTCCTGTGAGTTGTTGTGTAGGAAGGGCCCCAGTGCACTGCTTTGCCTGGGGGCCCTTAACGCTGTTAAGATGGTACTGCTTGTGTGTGTCAGTGAGCTTCTATTTAGTGAGCATGTGTGTGTCAGTGAGCTTGTCTTTAGTGAGCTTGTGTGTGTCCCTGAACTTCTTTGTAGTGGGGGGGGGGGCAGAGTGGGCCATGGCCCCCCTACATCATGCTGTGCCCCCCCTTGGGCCCCCCAATTGCCAGCAACCTGCTGGCCATGTGTTTAGATTCTATTCCCTCGGGCTGTAACAGTCTGTGACAGCCTGAGGAAATGCAGGGCAGTGCAGCTCAGCTGGGGGCTGTCTGTGGCCGGAGAGAGCACTGACAGGCTCCCCGGCAAGGCCCCGCCCCCAAACGAAGCCCTGCCTCCCGTACATAAGCCCCGCCCCCGCCGTTAAGCAGCAGCCGATGCTGCTGCTGCAAAGGCCAGAAGATGGCTGACCCCCAGCAACAGGTAGGCTTGATGTGTGTGTGTGTGTGTGTGTGTGTGGACTCAGCAGTATGTGTGTGTGTGTGTGTGTGTGTGTGTGGTGTGTGTGTGTGTGTGTATGAACTCAGCAGTCTCTGTGTGTGTGTGTGTGTGTGTGTGTGTGTATGGACTCAGCAGTCTGTGTGTGTGTGTATGGACTCAGTAGTCTCTCTGTGTGTGTGTATGGACTCAGTAGTCTGTGTGATTGTGTGTGTGTGTGTGTATAGACTCAGCAGTCTCTGTGTGTGTGTTTGTGTGTGTGTGTGTGTGTGTGTGTATGAACTCAGCAGTCTGTATGTGTGAGTCTGGACTCAGCAGTCTGTGTGTGTGTGTGTGTGTGTGTGTATGGACTCAGCAGTCTGTGTGTGTGTGTGTGTGTGTGTCTGGACTCAGCAGTCTGTGTGCGTGTGTGTGTATGGACTCAGCAGTGTGTGTGTGTGTCTGGACTCAGCAGTCTGTATGTATGTGTGTGTGTGTCTGGACTCAGCAGTCTGTATGTGTGTGTGTGTGTGTCTGGACTCAGCAGTCTGTACACGCTACATTCACTATACACATTTTGCTCTACACACACACACTACATTCACTATACACATGTTGCACTACACACACACACACACTACATTCACTAAACACACTCTGCACTACACATACACTACATTCACTATACACTCACTACAAACACTACATTCTCTAAACACACACTACATTCACTAAACACACACACACACACACACTGCATTCACTATACACACACACGTTTCACTCACTACACACTACATTTAATAAACACACACGTCACTACACACACACTACATTCACTAAACACACTTTGCACTCACTACAAACACACTACATTCAGTATACACACTACATCCACTACAAAAACACACACCTACATTCACTACACACACAACATGCAATCTGCATCCACTATACACACTGCATCCATGACACACATACTGCATCCATGACACACATACCGCATCCACTATACACATTCTACATCCACTATACACACTGCATCCATGACACACATTCTACATCCACTATACACACACATGTCATCCTTGTGGGTGGACTTGGGGCGGCCCCGGGGGCCCAGAATCTTGAGCTGTGTCAGGGGCCCTAATATTTCTGATGGCAGCCCTGCTCAGCAGTCTGTGTGTGTATCTGTGTGTGTGTATGGACTCAGCAGCCTGTGGGTGTATGGACTCAGCAGTCTATGTGTGTGTGTGGACTCAGCAGTCTATGTGTGTGTGTGGACTCAGCAGTCTGTGTGTGTGTGGACTCAGCAGTCTGTGTGTGTGTGGACTCAGCAGTCTGTGTGTGTGTGTGGACTCAGCAGTCTGTGTGTGTGTGTGGACTCAGCAGTCTGTGTGTGTGTGTGGACTCAGCAGTCTGTGTGTGTGTGTGTGTGGACTCAGCAGTCTGTGTGTGTGTGTGTGTGGACTCAGCAGTCTGTGTGTGTGTGTGTGTGGACTCAGCAGTCTGTGTGTGTGTGTGTGTGGACTCAGCAGTCTGTGTGTGTGTGTGTGTGTGGACTCAGCAGTCTGTGTGTGTGTGTGTGTGGACTCAGCAGTCTGTGTGTGTGTGTGTGTGGACTCAGCAGTCTGTGTGTGTGTGTGTGTGGACTCAGCAGTCTGTGTGTGTGTGTGTGTGGACTCAGCAGTCTGTGTGTGTGTGTGTGTGTGGACTCAGCAGTCTGTGTGTGTGTGTGTGTGGACTCAGCAGTCTGTGTGTGTGTGTGTGTGTGTGTGGACTCAGCAGTCTGTGTGTGTGTGTGTGGGTGTGTGTGGACTCAGCAGTCTGTGTGTGTGTATATGGACTCAGCAGTCTGTGTGTGTGTATATGGACTCAGCAGTCTGTGTGTGTATATGGATTCAGCAGTCTGTGTGTGTATATGGATTCAGCAGTGTGTGTGTGTGTGTGTGTGTGTGTGTGTATGTGTGTGTGTATGGACTCAGCAGTCTGTGTGTGTATGGACTCAGCAGTCTCTGTGTGTGTGTGTATGGACTCAGCAGTCTGTGTGTGTGTGTGTGTCTGTGTGTGTGTATGGACTCAGCAGTCTGTGTGTGTATATGGACTCAGCAGTCTGCATGTCTGTGTGTGTGTGTGTGTGGACTCAGCAGTCTGTGTGTGTGTGTGTGTGTGTGTGGACTCAGCAGTGTGGGTGTGTGTGGACTCAGCAGTCTGTGTGTGTGTATATGGACTCAGCAGTCTGTGTGTGTGTATATGGACTCAGCAGTCTGTGTGTGTATATGGATTCAGCAGTCTGTGTGTGTATATGGATTCAGCAGTGTGTGTGTGTGTGTGTGTGTGTGTGTGTATGGACTCAGCAGTCTGTGTGTGTATGGACTCAGCAGTCTGTGTGTGTGTGTGTGTGTGTCTGTGTGTGTGTATGGACTCAGCAGTCTGTGTGTGTATATGGACTCAGCAGTCTGCATGTCTGTGTGTGTGTATGGACTCAGCAGTCTGTGTGTACGTTTATAAATCAGCCTGTGTGCATTCAGCAACACCTGTGTGCATTCAGTTGTCTGTGTGCATTCAGAAATATCTGTGTGTGTGTGTATTCAGTGTACTGTGTGTATGTACTCAGCAGTCTATCAATAATTAAAATTTTTATTCCTGTGAGTTGTTGTGTAGGAAGGGCCCCAGTGCACTGCTTTGCCTGGGGGCCCTTAACGCTGTTAAGATGGTACTGCTTGTGTGTGTCAGTGAGCCTCTATTTAGTGAGCATGTGTGTGTCAGTGAGCTTGTCTTTAGTGAGCTTGTGTGTGTCCCTGAACTTCTTTGTAGTGAGCCTTGTGTTTATACAAGTGAGTTTGTCTGTAGTAAGCTTGTGTGTGAGTCAGAGAGTTTTGTCTGTCAGTAAGCCTATTTGCACGTCAGTGAGCTTGTGTGCTTACTGTACAATATATACATATTGACTTGTAGAAACGGCTGAATCATCTGTGTCAGCTGCCGCACACTTTAGCCCTGTTACACACGTCTGGGAGCTGCTGTTGACAGGTACTAGTAGTCTAGAGATTGGGACATGGGGTATATGCTCAGCTATCTGTATAATACTATAGTGATGTTCTCTGTATAATACAGATCTGTGTATGTATAATATCCCGGGATAGTCAGTGTTCCTGTATAGTGCTGCTCTCTGTCTTGGGATATTATACACAAACAGACCTGTATTATACAGAGAGCAGCACTATACAGGGAGCACTGACTGTCCCAATTTATTATACACACAACCCTGTATTATACAGAGAGCACTGTCTGTGTATAATATCCCTGGACAGGCAGTAATTGTCTGTGTATAATATCCTGTGCTGCAAAATGTCCTTGGAATTTTTTTTCAAATGTTGGCAACTATGGCACTGTATCAAAGGAAATGGGTTTTTTAATAATCCCTGGTTGAAAATAATGAATCCTCCACCAGGGATTATAAAAATAAATAAATCACATTTTGTCAGGGGCGGGGCTTAACATGCGGCAGGGGTGGGGTCAAACTGCAGCGAGGGCGGGGTTGAATGTGCACCCCTACTTTTGTCCCTGGCCCACCCTGTGCCCCCCCCCCCCCCCTAAAAATGAATCCTAGAGACGCCAGCAATAAAGTAGGGACAGAAAAATACAATCTAAATAAATAAATCATAACGGCAGTAGGAAGGTAAACACATTCTAAACAAATAAATCCCTGCAGCCATAAGAAGGTAGATGCAGAAAAACAGAGTAAGTAAATCAATCAAGCAATCACTACAGCACTAAGAAAGTAGGTGAAGAAAATACAGATTAGCTAAAAAAATCAATCAATCACTAGAGCACTAAGTAGGTAGATGCAAAAACACCCTCTAAATAAAGAAATCAATACAGTAATAAACATATGAATATAGTAAAATATCCACAACCACCCATATATAACAGAAGGCAGTGGTACTCTGACCTGTACTGACTGCGGAGCAGCAAAGAAAGAGGAAATAGTTAGCCTTTTATATATTCCTGATTTTTTGTCTCTGGTGTTTTTATCTCTGTGTTAATGTGCTGCTGTGGAGTTCTAGTAAAGAGAGAAATAAGCAAATATGACGCCTCTTGTCATGCTATAAAATTAGCTATCTATATCTATCTACTATAAATATGATCTATTTTTAGATAAATATCAAAATTAAGGAAAGGGTTTGGTTTGTGTGATGTCACACCATGGGAGTTTTAGGGGGGGGGCGATTTATTTATTTATTGCTTAAGGCATCAAAAATGTTTGCACTGGCCCTGGCTGTATCCATTTATGGCTTGCAATAAACTAACAAATTGCTATGAATTTTGGAAACTATCAAAATTTTTGGACGACTTTAGTTTTGTCCGAATCGAGAATTTCCAATTTCCGTCAGACTGAAATAAACAAATTAAGAATCAAAACTAAACAAACTTTTTACACTTTGGGCATGATTATATAGCATTCTGCATACCTCCTAAGTGTCCCTATTTAACAGGGACAGGGACAGAGTTCAACAGCAATAAAAATCCCTGTAATTTGTCTTTAACCCCTTAAGGACCAAACTTCGGGAATAAAAGGGAATCATGACATGTCACACGTCTTGTGTCCATAAGGGGTTAAACTACTATAAATATATTTAGATGTTAGTTTTTGCATATAAGAAACATTGGTCTTAATCTAAATTACATTTTGGTTGTATACATTTTAGTGAGATACCTAAAATGTATCTGACAGGAACACTGTAGGCACTATAACAACTTAATTTAGATGAAGTTGTTATAGTGCCTAAACTGTCCTTTTAAGAACCCCAGCCCTGGTTACACCTTCAACACACCCCTAAAATTAAGTGTCCCTCTGTGTCCATTTTAAATGGTGGGAAGCATGAAATAGAAATTCCTGAATTTTTTTTTTTTTTTATGTGTTATTGATACCGGAGAAACTGACGGAAGCCGAGCACAGAGAGATGGACACAGGTTTCTTCAGGAAGGAAGAGATTCTTTATTCGATTCACCCACCGGGACTCAGAGGGACTAATGTCACCAAAAAACAGCAAAGTCTGAGCCCTGATCATACAGTGTAGGTCCCTTATATAGGCATGTAGCTCCTCCCATAATCAGTTCAACCTACACATACTCTTATCCATCAACCGAATAGAGACTAAATCCTGTTTGACCACATGGCTTGCCCAGCACAATGGAGGAGGGGAAATACTCGTATATCCTGTATTCCTACACTTGCTCAGTACACTGTTGATTGTATCTTAGCCACGTGCAACTGACCAACCGATACACCAACATACACATATGCCATGTGGAAATCTCGGCCTACTAAATTTATTTTTACTGAGATTCCACCACATTCCCCCCTTTGATGCTTCTGATATTTCACAATTCCAGATGCATCACTTAGCCATAGTTTGTTTACACCTCAGGTTGCTATGAACCAGACCAGACTTTGCGACTCCCTAACGATATGAATCCCTCAACATTCCTCTTCCTGTACTAGTTCTCACTGATTTAGAGCCTCATACCTATATATAGCCATTATCTGTGCAGCAGCCTTTCTCTCTGCTATATTCTCTATAATGCTCTGCACAGACCTAACTACCAAAGGAATCAGACATGGTAGGAGAAGGCACAGCATCAAGATTAGCATGACTCCACCTACCAATGCCTTAAGTCCTCCAAACTGCTCATACCAGTTACCAAACCAACTACTTGGATTATACCCTTTCCATACCTGGGTAGGCACATGCGCTAGTTTAACCATATGGCTAGTAAGCTCAGCTATTGCTTGCCCTTCATCATCTATTTGAAGACAACAATTGCTTAGGTTAAACTTCCCACATATACCTTCCTCTACTGACAATAGGTAATCCAAGGCTAATCTATTTTGGTAAACGGCTTTCCTCATCCTAGTATTATGTTTCGCTAGGAGATTGAGCACTTGCGATCTTTCATTGGTAATTATCTCAACCACTGCCTGTAACCTTATAATACGGTTGAGCATATATATTGGGGTTCTATATCCAAAAGTACCATCCTCTGCCCACGTAGCTGGCCCATAATAATCTATAATACGCTGGGGAGGACACTCATTATCTTCCCAGGTACCTATCTCTAGGGGTCCCCTTTTCTTTCTATGATTCACATCATATACCTTAACTCCCAAAGTCTCTCCTGTTTCAATAGGCAACAAGAAGAAGGATGGTTTGAGCATACCTAACACACATGCCCCTTCCCAGTCCTGTAGTAACTCCGAATAGGCTTTCTTACCACAGATCCAGTACAAATTTGCTGGGGCTTTCCAACTAGATGTAGCAGATAGGTCAAACCACACATCCTTTAAATTGGTATAACTTGCAAACGGGTTAGGTGGTTCTGAGACATTTGAAGCTGACCACCAAGTTGTATTCTTTGTATCATCATCATAAGCTTTTTGCCCTAGACAAGTCAATTCTCCTACAGATGTATTAAACATTATTCCTTTCCTTGCTATGCAAACATAACCTATAATGGAGGTCTTTAATCGCCACTCAGATTTACCTCTAACACTCATTTGATAATCAGCTTGAGAAGATGTTATCTGTTCAATTGTCTCAGAACCGGAATACATTACCTCCTTTGCTTCCCAGGGCCATTGGTCTCCCATATTAGTACCTCCACACACAGCAGTTGGTTACATTAAGACTACCGGCAATACTCTCGGCTAGATCAATAAACAAGTTCTTAGCATTATGGGGGATCTTATTCTCTACACTCATCTCCTCGTAGAAAGAATGGAAAACCTGATGAGTCTGTGCTGCCACAGTATCGGTCTCTATCCCTATAAATAATATTGTCCCAGGATCCAAACCTGTCCCATATATCTGGAACCCATATAAGTTTCCGAACCTATCTATAAACTGTTCAGGAATATTAATAAGTATATGGACTGGGTCAGGGGCGGACTGAGCACTCGGGCAAATCGGTCATGGACCGAGGGCCCGAGGCTCTGGGGGGCCCGCCCGGTGCAGTGCAGTAATGGCTGAGCTGGGGAGTTAAACAATCTCCCCAGCCAGCCTGCACTCAGCAAGGGGCCCGCACAGCCTTCCGCGGGCCCCTGCTGCTAAAAATATAATCTTCCCGTGCAGGGCACACTGAGAGACAGCTAAGGGGCCTTCCAAAGACCCCACTAGGCTGCCCCTCAGTGTGCCTGTCTCAGTGTGAATTCGGCAGAGGCTCCAGGAGCAGAGCCTCTGCCAGAAGAGGAGCACAGCCACACTGAGCTTGTAGGCTGTCAGTAACACTGCTCAGGGCAGCTCCGAGTGGCTGGTTCTGCAGGAAGTTAGATCATGCCATGCGGAGCTGCCCTGATCAGTGTTACAGGCAGCATGAGGCACATGAAGCATCCCCCCCACCCAGGATAAAGATTCCTCCCTCCCTGGCCAAAGGTAAGACTCAGGGAGGGGGGGAATATATATATATCCTTTTTAAATCTGTTTTTTTTTCTTAATTAATAATGTTTTTAGCATTTATCCCCCCACTACTGCCCCTTAACAGCTCCTATACTTCTCCCACTCATCAACCACAGCCTCACTACCCCTCTACACCCCATATACCCCTGATCCATCTACAACTCCTATTACCCCCAGGTAACCACTACAGCCCCACTACAACTCCTATTACCCCCAGGTAACCACTACAACTCCTATTACCCCAAGGCACCCACAACTACTGCTTATCACCCACTGCAGCCCCCTATACCCCCTTGCCCCCACTACAACACCTACACCCTGCATCCACCACAGCCCCTACCCCTTGTACCCACCACAACCCCTGCACCCACTACATCCCATACCCCCAGACAACCTCTAGATCCCCATACCCCCTGTACCCAATACAGCCACTTCCACCCTGCACATACAACAGCCAATACCCTCCTTGCCCCCTCTACAGCCCCTAATATCCCATGCCCCCACTAAGCACCTTTTACCCCATTACAGTCCCTACTCCTAGGCACCCTCTAGGTCCCCATACCCCTTGCACCCACTACAGCCATTACCCCACTTGCCTCTTCTACAGCCCCTATTATTCCATACCCCCACTACAGCCCCCTGCACCCACTACAACTCCTACCCTCAGACACCCTATAGATGCTTTATACCCCCTGCACCCACTACAGCCCCTGTACTTATTACATCCCATTCATCCATTACAGCCCTTACCCCACTACAGTCTCTACCCCAAGCACCATCTAGATCCCTATACCCCCTGTACCTGTTACCCCTACCACCCTGCACATACTACAACCAATACCCCCCTTTCCTCCTCTACAGCCCCTATTATCACATGCTCCCACTACAGACCCCTATACCCACTACTGCCCCTAACTCCAGGCACCCTCTTAATCCCTATACCCCTTGCACCCACTACAGCCCCTACCAACCTGCACATATTACAGCCAATACCTCCTTGCTCCCTGTAAAGCCCCTATTTTCCCCATTCCTATACTACATTCCCCTATACCCTCAGCACCCACTACAGCCACTACCCTCTGCAGCCCATACCCCCTTACCCCTTAAAGTCATTATTAAACCCTTGCCCCCTCTACAGCCCCTCCCTAACATCCACTACAGCACCTACCGCTCTGCACCCACTATAGCCCCTACCCCAGTGCACCCTTTACAGACCCTCCCACCTACGCACCCTCTTGATCCCCTATACCCCCTTGCTACGTAAACACATAAAAATTACTACCCTATTTTAAAAAAAACAAAAAAAAAACATGTATTTAACTATACTCTGAAGACTTACACCAGAGCTCACAATGAATATGCACACAGAAACATTCATTCACTTTACATGCACATTCAATCAAATACACGGTACATCTACACCAACATTTATATTGGTCTACAGGGGGCCCAGGTCCTAATTTTGCCCAGGGGCCCTGACCACTGTCAGTCCGTCCCTGGACTGGGTTACACTCCATAGACTTACAATATGGTTTGGTAGGCAACTTAGTAACAATCATATCCTTATCTACTGTCTGTCCCCAAGTTGCCCACCCTACACAAGACCAATATGGACAATAATTATAATTCTTATTTGGGCATTTTGGATCTATATACTTGTTCTTACTACTGGGGCAAATATACTTATCATTAGACCCATACGTTCTTTCCCATTTAAGATCCCCGCATACATTCCACGGTTTTCTACCACTTGATATCGCCTTACATGCATCAAATAGCAGAACACCCAAAGAATGTACGGTTTCTAGTATTGTCTTATTTATTAGGGTCCCCTGTGAGTCTCCATTCCGAAGGGTCAACCAAATTGTACGGGGTTGATACTCTGGACTTAAACACTTAGGTTCTCCTACTCCTAAATGGCATACACTATAATCTATACCTAAGTATCTACACTTAGATACATATCCTTTACACTCATATTGTGAATGCCAAATAAAGGTCTGGGAAATATGATTACCTGTTTTTGTAGTCTTAATGCAAACCTCACAGCCAGGTGTGTCGGTACCTCTACCTTCCTGAATAATTAAAAACCCAAATATACACATTATCAAATGCATTTCTCCTGACATCTTTATCCTAATTCTTCGTCCATGCAATGGCACCTCAGCTTCCAGGTGGTAAGGGCTGCAAGGAATGGAGTCCTTCAAGTCCTCTCTTCCCTTCACAGAGGTCCCTTCAAGACACTCTGGCTATGTAACGTGGGTAGGTGGTCAGGCTTTATTATGGCCGTCAAAACACCTACTTGCTGATCTCTTTGATTACTCTAGAAGTCCCAATATCTCCTCGTCACTCCGACTGAGTTACACGCTTTAACCGGATCTTGCAGGGATTCTCTGGATCTGGTGTAGCTTGCCAAGAATCTACTGCTGCTGGTTTAACCCTGGGGTGATGAATCCACGGAGTCACTTCAGCCACCTTTAAAGCTGTAGGGGTAGACAAAAGAACAACATAAGGACCCCTCCACTTTGGCCCCAACGGTACACTGTTCCACTCCTTTATCCAAACTTGATCTCCTGGATGATAACAATGGACAGGTGGATAAATATTCACAGGTAATCTATCTTGTACCCATTTCTGTACCTCCTCCATAGTTTTACCCAACTCTACAACCTGCTGCCGGGTAATTCCTTCTCCCAACTGACTTAAATCCCCCCTTAAGTTACCAAGTACAGGAGGTGGACACCCATACATAAATCAAAAGGTGAGAGACCCATCCTTCTGGTAGGTGTACTACGAATGCGTAACAGAGCTATTGGCAAAAGAACATTCCATTTAAGTTGAGTTTCTTGACACATCTTTGCCAATTGGTTCTTAATAGTTCTGTTCATCCTTTCCACTTTCCCAGAACTCTGAGGTCTATATGCCGTATGAAGCTTCCACTTAATACCAAGCATATGAGTCAGTTGTTGTAGGCACTGGTGATAAAAGCTGGACCATTATCCGATCCTATGGAACATGGTAGTCCATATCGGGGTATTATTTCTCGCAACAGAAATCGCACAACTTCTCCTGCTTTCTCTGTACGAGTAGGACATGCTTCTACCCATCCTGAATAGGTACACACAACTACTAGTAGGTAGCGATGTCCGCCGGATTTAGGCATTACCGTATAGTCTATTTGGAGATCGGACATAGGGAGTCCTCCCATATACTGGACTCCCGGTGGTTTCACTGGACCTTGCCTTGCGTTGTTCTTGGCACATATCACACATCTTCGTACAATGGCTTGAGTCAAGTTGGACAATCTTGGTATGTAGAAATGCTTCCTAAGAGATTCTTCCATGCTATCTCTTCCGAAATGTGTCCCGTTATGATAATTCTGGACAATTTCTACAGCTAGCGATGCTGGAATAACTATTCTTCCATCTTCTAACTGATACCAATTGTTCTCCAGGTACTTCCCAGCTTCAGTCTTTAACCACTCTTCTTCTTGAGCTGTATAAACTGGAGTCCATTGAGACAGAGGGGTCGGTATGAGAGCAGCTATACGTTCCACATACTCCTGTTTTCCTGATTCAGCGGCACGCTTGGCTGCATTATCTGCCATCCGATTTCCTTTTGTTACATCACCATCACCTTTCAGATGCGCTCGACAATGTATGATACCAACTTCTTTCGGTTCCCACATGGCTTCCAGTAGTTGTAATATATCAGCTGCGTACTTGATTTCTTTACCCTCTGAGTTCAGTAGTCCTCTTTCTTTATACAAAGCTGCATGGGCATGAGTGGTTAAAAACGCATACTTGAAGTCCGTGTAGATGTTCACCCTTAAACATTCAGCCAATTGTAATGCTCGTGTGAGTGCGATTAGTTCTGCCTTCTGTGCCGATGTTCCTTTTGACAATGGCCGAGCTTCTATCACCTTGTCTATGGTTGTCACTGCATTTCCTGCATAGCGAATCCCTTCTTTCACAAAACTACTGCCATCCGTATAGTACTGGACATCAGGGTTCTGGATGGGAAAATCACGAAGGTCCGGTCTACTGGAGAACACTTCATCCATCATCTCCAGGCAATCATGTTGACTCTCAGTAGGTTGTGGCAAAAGGGTAGCTGGATTCAAGGTATTAACAGTCTCTAGATGCACTCTCAGATTTTTACATAACATAGCTTGATACTTAGTCATGCGGCTATTGCTAAACCAATGATTGCCTTTATAGTCTAGCAACGTCTGTACTGCATGTGGGACTCGCACGTAGAGTTCCTGACCCAGAGTGAGCTTATCAGCTTCGGCTACCAGCAGGGCGGCGGCAGCTACGGCTCTTAGACAAGGTGGAAGACCACTGGCCACTGCATCCAATTGTTTGGACATATATGCAACAGGTCGTTGCGATGATCCCAAGTACTGTGTCAATACTCCCACAGCCATTCTTCTTTGCTCGTGTACTTATAAGTAGAATGGGCGTGTATGATCAGGTAGACCTAATGCTGGGGCGCTCATCAATGCCTTCTTCACATCTTCAAATGCCTTTTGCTGTTCGGGGGTCCACAGGAAGGGATCGTGTTCTGTACCTTTTATAGCCACATAAAGAGGTTTTGCCAATATCGCATAACTGGGAATCCATATCCTACAGAAGCCTGCTGCCCCCAAGAACTCTCGCACTTGTCTTCTATTCTTGGGTATTGGTATTTGGCATACAGCTTCTTTTCTCTCTGGCCCCATTATCCTTTGACCTTCAGAGATATGGAATCCCAGATACTTGACAGTTGGCTGACACAACTGGGCTTTCTTCCTGGACACCTTGTATCCTGCCTTCCAAAGAATGTGCAGTAGATCATGTGTTGCTTGCTGACGTATCTCTCTTGTAACTGCTGCTATCAACAAATCATCTACGTATTGTAATAGTACACACTCTCCTGGGATGGACTTGAAATCCAGCAAGTCTTGACTTAAAGCTGATCCAAATAGGGTAGGTGAATTCTTAAACCCTTGGGGCAATCTTGTCCAAGTCATCTGGCGTTTCGAGCCCGTTACAGCATTTTCCCATTGGAATGCAAAGATACACTGGCTTTCCGCAGCAATTCGTAGGCAAAAGAAGGCATCTTTGAGATCCAAAACTGTGAAGTAGGTAGCCCCGTCCGGAATTAAAGCAAGCAGGTTATATGGATTGGGCACAACTGGATGTATACTTACTACCGCATCATTGACTGCTCTCAAGTCCTGCACAGGGCGATACTTATCCAAATAAGATTGTATGTTCTTCTTGGCCTTTTGTGGAATGTGATATTGTCTCAGGCTTACTGGATAAACCCCAAGCTTTAGTTCGATATGAATTGGTGGGATATTACGAGCAAGTCCTGGTGGGTTATTCTCTGCCCACACTCCTGGTATATTGAACAAGGATTCATCACTCTTAGGGTTTTGGCTAGTCAACACTGTATAAAGTCGCCACTCTTCTTCCTTTGGTACAGATATTGTCATTATACCTGAGGGTCCATTGAACTTCAAAGATGTTGTTCCGTTAGGTAGACATGTTATCTGTGCTTGTAATTTCGACAACAAATCACGTCCTAGCAGTTGGACTGGACATTCAGGCATATAAAGGAACTGGTTTCACTATGTGGCCTCCCAATGTACAGAGTCGACTTTTAAGAACCGGTTTAGCGGCACTCCTTCCAGTTGCTCCTATTACGGTGATAGTTCTTCCTGAAGGAGGAGCGACTAGGTCAGTCACCACCGAATGTTCAGCACCAATCATCGACCATAGGCTCCGCTCGGCCAAGGGGGATGGAGCCCGGTCGGTATCAATAGTACTCCATGACTGTGTCAGCCAAACCCACAAAATCCCTATCCTCTCTCTCGCGGGGTCTCTGCGCTGCTGGGTAATAACTATCTCCACTAACACTTCCTCTATTATTCCCACTATTTCCTCCAGGACCTCCTCTACCTCTCGCTCTACCTCTATAATTACTGCTATATCCTGCTCTAGGTCTGTCTCTCTCATACTGTTCCCTTCGTGGACACTCACTTCTCCAATGCCCTTCTTCCCTACAGTACGCGCATTGGTTCCTACTCAAAGGTTCCCCATTCCACTTATTCTCACCTTTATCCGTTCCCCTATATACTTCCTTTTCTCTTCTATCTACGCCTGCGATAGCTACTGCTAGCATATCTGCTTTCCTACGCATCTTTCGCTCTTCCTCCTTCTTCATCTCTGTCTCCCTATTCATATAGACCTTATTTGCTATTTCCATTAGTTGGGTTATGGACATCCCTACAAACCCTTTGTGGCGAAACCAACCTCGCCACTGGGCCCTGGAGAAGCCTGTTTGCTAGCCTCCTACCTACTGACTATGGCCCCTGGGTTATTTGGGGCATATTGTACTGTATATTGCTGCTACTGGCCCTTTTAACAGCATCTATGGACATATTGGGACTTTTGGGACTACTGTCTCTTTAAGATTGTGAAGCATATTCAAGTGTACTGCCTGTAATATTATATATGTATTTATAGATGTGTTAAGTTTATCCTGGGTGATTTGTATGCAGCATTCTGATTGTTCGGTAGAATCACTCCATTCAGTATATTGAGTGAAACTACCGAACAACC